>NC_135696.1:0-300000 GCF_964276395.1 Gasterosteus aculeatus | reverse complement strand
CTAACCACTACACCACTGTACCGTGTCAACTGCTGCCATTAGAATGTCGTATGACTCCAATTTAGAAAATATCCGGATTTTTATTCAAAAGTACGTTTTCTCACCATCTTCCCCCTTCATATGACTAAAGATAGAATTTCATGACTTTTTGCAAAATATTTTGGCATTCTTTTCAGACTCGGAAGTTTAAAAAAAAAATCTTGCATTACTTTTACAAGTATGGAGTGAACCCCATGCAAGCTTAGCCTACACCACCTAACACAGAGGCGCCAGTGGGTGGAGTTGAACCCGAGGGATCTGTCTTGGAGGCGAGAGTGCTAACCACTACACCACTGTACCGTGTCAACTGCTTTAATTAGAATGTCTTATGACTCCAATTTAGAAAAAATTCAGATTATTTTCAAAAGTACGTTTTCTCACCGTCGTTCCCCTTCATATGACTAAAGATAGAATTTCATGACTTTTTGCAAAAAATGTTGGCATTCTTTTCAGACTTGGAAGTTTAAAAAAAGTTTTTTCCATTAGTTTTAAAAGTATGGCATGAACCCCATGCAGACTTAGCCTACACCAAAGGCGCCACTGGGTGGAGTTGAACCCGAGGCATCTGTCTGGGAGGCGAGAGTGCTAACCACTACACCACTGTACCGTGTCAACTGCTTTAATTAGAATGTCTTATGACTCCGATTTAGAAAAAATTCAGATTTTTATTCAAAAGTACGTTTTCTCACCATCTTCCCCCTTCATATGACTAAAGATAGAATTTCATAACTTTTTGCGAAAAATGTTGGCATTCTTTTCAGACTTGGAAGTTTAAAAAAGTTTTTTCCATTAGTTTTAAAAGTATGGCATGAACCCCATGCAGACTTAGCCTACACCAAAGGCGCCACTGGGTGGAGTTGAACCCGAGGCATCTGTCTGGGAGGCGAGAGTGCTAACCACTACACCACTGTACCGTGTCAACTGCTGCCATTAGAATGTCGTATGACTCCAATTTAGAAAATATCCGGATTTTTATTCAAAAGTACGTTTTCTCACCATCTTCCCCCTTCATATGACTAAAGATAGAATTTCATGACTTTTTGCAAAATATTTTGGCATTCTTTTCAGACTTGGAAGTTTAAAAAAAGTTTTTTCCATTACTTTTACAAGTATGGAGTGAACCCCATGCAGGCTTAGCCTAAACCACCTAACACAGAAGCGCCACTAGGCAGAGTTGAACACGAGGCATCTGTCTGGGAGGCGAGAGTGCTAACCACTACTCCACTGTACCCTGTCAACTGCTGCCATTAGAAGGTCCTATGACTCCAATTTAGAAAAAATTCAGATTTTTATTCAAAAGTACGTTTTCTCACCATCTTCCCCCTTCATATGACTAAAGATAGAATTTCATGACTTTTTGCTAAATATTTTGCCATTCTTTTTAGACTCGGAAGTTTAAAAAAAAATCTTGCATTACTTTTACAAGTATGGAGTGAACCCCATGCAAGCTTAGCCTACACCACCTAACACAGAGGCGCCAGTGGGTGGAGTTGAACCCGAGGGATCTGTCTTGGAGGCAAGAGTGCTAACCACTACACCACTGTACCGTGTCAACTGCTTTAATTAGAATGTCTTATGACTCCGATTTAGAAAAAATTCAGATTTTTATTCAAAAGTACGTTTTCTCACCATCTTCCCCCTTCATATGACTAAAGATAGAATTTCATGACTTTTTGCTAAATATTTTGCCATTCTTTTTAGACTCGGAAGTTTAAAAAAAAAATCTTGCATTACTTTTACAAGTATGGAGTGAACCCCATGCAAGCTTAGCCTACACCACCTAACACAGAGGCGCCAGTGGGTGGAGTTGAACCCGAGGGATCTGTCTTGGAGGCGAGAGTGCTAACCACTACACCACTGTGCCGTGTCAACTGCTGCCATTAGAATGTCGTATGACTCCAATTTAGAAAATATCCGGATTTTTATTCAAAAGTACGTTTTCTCACCATCTTCCCCCTTCATATGACTAAAGATAGAATTTCATGACTTTTTGCTAAATATTTTGCCATTCTTTTTAGACTCGGAAGTTAAAAAAAAAAATCTTGCATTACTTTTACAAGTATGGAGTGAACCCCATGCAAGCTTAGCCTACACCACCTAACACAGAGGCGCCAGTGGGTGGAGTTGAACCCGAGGGATCTGTCTTGGAGGCGAGAGTCCTAACCACTACACCACTGTACCGCGTCAACTGCTTTAATTAGAATGTCTTATGACTCCAATTTAGAAAAAATTCAGATTTTTTTCAAAAGTATGTTTTCTCACCGTCGTCCCCCTTCATATGACTAAAGATAGAATTTCATGACTTTTTGCAAAAAATGTTGGCATTCTTTTCAGACTTGGAAGTTTAAAAAAAATTTTTTTCCATTAGTTTTAAAAGTATGGCGTGAACCCCATGCAGACTTAGCCTACACCAAAGGCGCCACTGGGTGGAGTTGAACCCGAGGCATCTGTCTGGGAGGCGAGAGTGCTAACCACTACACCACTGTACCGTGTCAACTGCTGCCATTAGAATGTCTTTTGACTCCAATTTAGAAAAATTCAGATTTTTTTCAAAAGTACGTTTTCTCACCATCGTGCCCCTTCATATGACTAAAAATAGAATTTCATGATTTTTGCAAAATATTTTCGCATTCTTTTCAGACTTGGAAGTTTAAAAAAAGTTTTTTCCATTACTTTTACAAGTATGGAGTGAACCCTCTGCAGGCTAAGCCTACACCACCTAAGACAGATTCGCCACTGGGTGGAGTTGAACCCGAGGCATCTGTCTGGGAGGCGAGAGTGCTAACCACTACACCACTGTACCGTGTCAACTGCTTTAATTAGAATGTCTTATGACTCCGATTTAGAAAAAATTCAGATTTCTATTCAAAAGTACGTTTTCTCACCGTCGTCCCCCTTCATATGACTAAAGATAGAATTTCATGACTTTTTGCAAAATATTTTGGCATTCTTTTCAGACTCGGAAGTTTAAAAAAAGTTTTTTCCATTACTTTTACAAATATGGAGTGAACCCCATGCAGGCTTAGCCTACACCAAAGGCGCCACTGGGTGGAGTTGAACCCGAGGCATCTGTCTGGGAGGCAAGTGTGCTAACCACTACTCCACTGTACCCTGTCAACTGCTGCCATTAGAAGGTCTTATGACTCCAATTTAGAAAAAATTCAGATTTTTATTCAACAGTACGTTTTCTCACCATCTTCCCCCTTCATATGACTAAAGA
Organism: Gasterosteus aculeatus; assembly: GCF_964276395.1. NCBI lineage: Eukaryota > Metazoa > Chordata > Actinopteri > Perciformes > Gasterosteidae > Gasterosteus > Gasterosteus aculeatus. The sequence continues at coordinate 296,741 of NC_135696.1, read as the reverse complement.
TAGAATTTCATGACTTTTTGCAAAATATTTTGGCATTCTTTTCAGACTTGGAAGTTTAAAAAAAAAATCTTCCATTACTTTTACAAGTATGGAGTGAACCCCATCCAAGCTTAGCCTACACCACCTAACACAGAGGCGCCAATGGGTGGAGTTGAACCCGAGGGATCTGTCTTGGAGGCGAGAGTGCTAACCACTACACCACTGTACCGTGTCAACTGCTTTAATTAGAATGTCTTATGACTCCAATTTAGAAAAAATTCAGATTTTTTTCAAAAGTACGTTTTCTCACCGTCGTCCCCCTTCATATGACTAAAGATAGAATTTCATGACTTTTTGCAAAAAATGTTGGCATTCTTTTCAGACTTGGAAGTTTAAAAAAAGTTTTTTCCATTAGTTTTAAAAGTATGGCATTAACCCCATGCAGACTTAGCCTACACCAAAGGCGCCACTGGGTGGAGTTGAACCCGAGGCATCTGTCTGGGAGGCGAGAGTGCTAACCACTACACCACTGTACCGTGTCAACTGCTTTAATTAGAATGTCTTATGACTCCGATTTAGAAAAAATTCAGATTTTTATTCAAAAGTACGTTTTCCCACCATCTTCCCCCTTCATATGACTAAAGATAGAATTTCATGACTTTTTGCAAAAAATGTTGGCATTCTTTTCAGACTTGGAAGTTTAAAAAAAGTTTTTTCCATTAGTTTTAAAAGTATGGCATGAACCCCATGCAGACTTAGCCTACACCAAAGGCGCCACTGGGTGGAGTTGAACCGAGAGCGAGAGTGCTAACCACTACACCACTGTACCGTGTCAACTGCTGCCATTAGAATGTCGTATGACTCCAATTTAGAAAATATCCGGATTTTTATTCAAAAGTACGTTTTCTCACCATCTTCCCCCTCCATATGACTAAAGATAGAATTTCATGACTTTTTGCAAAATATTTTGGCATTCTTTTCAGACTTGGAAGTTTAAAAAAAGTTTTTTCCATTACTTTTACAAGTATGGAGTGAACCCCATGCAGGCTTAGCCTAAACCACCTAACACAGAAGCGCCACTGGGCAGAGTTGAACACGAGGCATCTGTCTGGGAGGCGAGAGTGCTAACCACTACTCCACTGTACCCTGTCAACTGCTGCCATTAGAAGGTCTTATGACTCCAATTTAGAAAAAATTCAGATTTTTATTCAAAAGTACGTTTTCTCACCATCTTCTCCCTTCATATGACTAAAGATAGAATTTCATGACTTTTTGCTAAATATTTTGCCATTCTTTTTAGACTCGGAAGTTTAAAAAAAAAATCTTGCATTACTTTTACAAGTATGGAGTGAACCCCATGCAAGCTTAGCCTACACCACCTAACACAGAGGCGCCAGTGGGTGGAGTTAAACTCGAGGGATCTGTCTTGGAGGCGAGAGTGCTAACCACTACACCACTGTACCGTGTCAACTGCTTTAATTAGAATGTCTTATGACTCCGATTTAGAAAAAATTCAGATTTTTATTCAAAAGTACGTTTTCTCACCATCTTCCCCCTTCATATGACTAAAGATAGAATTTCATGACTTTTTGCAAAATATTTTGGCATTCTTTTCAGACTTGGAAGTTTAAAAAAAAAATCTTCCATTACTTTTACAAGTATGGAGTGAACCCCATGCAAGCTTAGCCTACACCACCTAACACAGAGGCGCCAGTGGGTGGAGTTGAACCCGAGGGATCTGTCTTGGAGGCGAGAGTGCTAACCACTACACCACTGTACCGTGTCAACTGCTTTAATTAGAATGTCTTATGACTCCAATTTAGAAAAAATTCAGATTTTTTCAAAAGTACGTTTTCTCACCGTCGTCCCTCTTCATATGACTAAAGATAGAATTTCATGACTTTTTGCAAAAAATGTTGGCATTCTTTTCAGACTTGGAAGTTTAAAAAAAGTTTTTTCCATTAGTTTTAAAAGTATGGCGTGAACCCCATGCAGACTTAGCCTACACCAAAGGCGCCACTGGGTGGAGTTGAACCCGAGGCATCTGTCTGGGAGGCGAGAGTGCTAACCGCTACACCACTGTACCGTGTCAACTGCTGCCATTAGAATGTCGTATGACTCCAATTTAGAAAATATCCGGATTTTTATTCAAAAGTACGTTTTCTCACCATCTTCCCCCTTCATATGACTAAAGATAGAATTTCATGACTTTTTGCAAAAAATGTTGGCATTCTTTTCAGACTTGGAAGTTTAAAAGAAGTTTTTTCCATTAGTTTTAAAAGTATGGCATGAACCCCATGCAGACTTAGCCTACACCAAAGGCGCCACTGGGTGGAGTTGAACCCGAGGCATCTGTCTGGGAGGCGAGAGTGCTAACCACTACACCACTGTACCGTGTCAACTGCTTTAATTAGAATGTCTTATGACTCCGATTTAGAAAAAATTCAGATTTTTATTCAAAAGTACGTTTTCTCACCATCTTCCCCCTTCATATGACTAAAGATAGAATTTCATGACTTTTTGCAAAAAATGTTGGCATTCTTTTCAGACTTGGAAGTTTAAAAAAAGTTTTTTCCATTAGTTTTAAAAGTATGGCATGAACCCCATGCAGACTTAGCCTACACCAAAGGCGCCACTGGGTGGAGTTGAACCGAGAGCGAGAGTGCTAACCACTACACCACTGTACCGTGTCAACTGCTGCCATTAGAATGTCGTATGACTCCAATTTAGAAAATATCCGGATTTTTATTCAAAAGTACGTTTTCTCACCATCTTCCCCCTCCATATGACTAAAGATAGAATTTCATGACTTTTTGCAAAATATTTTGGCATTCTTTTCAGACTTGGAAGTTTAAAAAAAGTTTTTTCCATTACTTTTACAAGTATGGAGTGAACCCCATGCAGGCTTAGCCTAAACCACCTAACACAGAAGCGCCACTGGGCAGAGTTGAACACGAGGCATCTGTCTGGGAGGCGAGAGTGCTAACCACTACTCCACTGTACCCTGTCAACTGCTGCCATTAGAAGGTCTTATGACTCCAATTTAGAAAAAATTCAGATTTTTATTCAAAAGTACGTTTTCTCACCATCTTCTCCCTTCATATGACTAAAGATAGAATTTCATGACTTTTTGCTAAATATTTTGCCATTCTTTTTAGACTCGGAAGTTTAAAAAAAAAATCTTGCATTACTTTTACAAGTATGGAGTGAACCCCATGCAAGCTTAGCCTACACCACCTAACACAGAGGCGCCAGTGGGTGGAGTTAAACTCGAGGGATCTGTCTTGGGGGCGAGAGTGCTAACCACTACACCACTGTACCGTGTCAACTGCTTTAATTAGAATGTCTTATGACTCCGATTTAGAAAAAATTCAGATTTTTATTCAAAAGTACGTTTTCTCACCATCTTCCCCCTTCATATGACTAAAGATAGAATTTCATGACTTTTTGCAAAATATTTTGGCATTCTTTTCAGACTTGGAAGTTTAAAAAAAAAATCTTCCATTACTTTTACAAGTATGGAGTGAACCCCATGCAAGCTTAGCCTACACCACCTAACACAGAGGCGCCAGTGGGTGGAGTTGAACCCGAGGGATCTGTCTTGGAGGCGAGAGTGCTAACCACTACACCACTGTACCGTGTCAACTGCTTTAATTAGAATGTCTTATGACTCCAATTTAGAAAAAATTCAGATTTTTTCAAAAGTACGTTTTCTCACCGTCGTCCCTCTTCATATGACTAAAGATAGAATTTCATGACTTTTTGCAAAAAATGTTGGCATTCTTTTCAGACTTGGAAGTTTAAAAAAAGTTTTTTCCATTAGTTTTAAAAGTATGGCGTGAACCCCATGCAGACTTAGCCTACACCAAAGGCGCCACTGGGTGGAGTTGAACCCGAGGCATCTGTCTGGGAGGCGAGAGTGCTAACCGCTACACCACTGTACCGTGTCAACTGCTGCCATTAGAATGTCGTATGACTCCAATTTAGAAAATATCCGGATTTTTATTCAAAAGTACGTTTTCTCACCATCTTCCCCCTTCATATGACTAAAGATAGAATTTCATGACTTTTTGCAAAAAATGTTGGCATTCTTTTCAGACTTGGAAGTTTAAAAGAAGTTTTTTCCATTAGTTTTAAAAGTATGGCATGAACCCCATGCAGACTTAGCCTACACCAAAGGCGCCACTGGGTGGAGTTGAACCCGAGGCATCTGTCTGGGAGGCGAGAGTGCTAACCACTACACCACTGTACCGTGTCAACTGCTTTAATTAGAATGTCTTATGACTCCGATTTAGAAAAAATTCAGATTTTTATTCAAAAGTACGTTTTCTCACCATCTTCCCCCTTCATATGACTAAAGATAGAATTTCATGACTTTTTGCAAAAAATGTTGGCATTCTTTTCAGACTTGGAAGTTTAAAAAAAGTTTTTTCCATTAGTTTTAAAAGTATGGCATGAATCCCATGCAGACTTAGCCTACACCAAAGGCGCCACTGGGTGGAGTTGAACCCGAGGCATCTGTCTGGGTGGCGAGAGTGCTAACCACTACACCACTGTACCGTGTCAACTGCTGCCATTAGAATGTCGTATGACTCCAATTTAGAAAATATCCGGATTTTTATTCAAAAGTACGTTTTCTCACCATCTTCCCCCTCCATATGACTAAAGATAGAATTTCATGACTTTTTGCAAAATATTTTGGCATTCTTTTCAGACTTGGAAGTTTAAAAAAAGTTTTTTCCATTACTTTTACAAGTATGGAGTGAACCCCATGCAGGCTTAGCCTAAACCACCTAACACAGAAGCGCCACTGGGCAGAGTTGAACACGAGGCATCTGTCTGGGAGGCGAGAGTGCTAACCACTACTCCACTGTACCCTGTCAACTGCTGCCATTAGAAGGTCTTATGACTCCAATTTAGAAAAAATTCAGATTTTTATTCAAAAGTACGTTTTCTCACCATCTTCTCCCTTCATATGACTAAAGATAGAATTTCATGACTTTTTGCTAAATATTTTGCCATTCTTTTTAGACTCGGAAGTTTAAAAAAAAAATCTTGCATTACTTTTACAAGTATGGAGTGAACCCCATGCAAGCTTAGCCTACACCACCTAACACAGAGGCGCCAGTGGGTGGAGTTAAACTCGAGGGATCTGTCTTGGAGGCGAGAGTGCTAACCACTACACCACTGTACCGTGTCAACTGCTTTAATTAGAATGTCTTATGACTCCGATTTAGAAAAAATTCAGATTTTTATTCAAAAGTACGTTTTCTCACCATCTTCCCCCTTCATATGACTAAAGATAGAATTTCATGACTTTTTGCAAAATATTTTGGCATTCTTTTCAGACTTGGAAGTTTAAAAAAAAAATCTTCCATTACTTTTACAAGTATGGAGTGAACCCCATGCAAGCTTAGCCTACACCACCTAACACAGAGGCGCCAGTGGGTGGAGTTGAACCCGAGGGATCTGTCTTGGAGGCGAGAGTGCTAACCACTACACCACTGTACCGTGTCAACTGCTTTAATTAGAATGTCTTATGACTCCAATTTAGAAAAAATTCAGATTTTTTCAAAAGTACGTTTTCTCACCGTCGTCCCCCTTCATATGACTAAAGATAGAATTTCATGACTTTTTGCAAAAAATGTTGGCATTCTTTTCAGACTTGGAAGTTTAAAAAAAGTTTTTTCCATTAGTTTTAAAAGTATGGCGTGAACCCCATGCAGACTTAGCCTACACCAGAGCCGCCACTGGGTGGAGTTGAACCCGAGGCATCTGTCTGGGAGGCGAGAGTGCTAACCGCTACACCACTGTACCGTGTCAACTGCTGCCATTAGAATGTCGTATGACTCCAATTTAGAAAATATCCGGATTTTTATTCAAAAGTACGTTTTCTCACCATCTTCCCCCTTCATATGACTAAAGATAGAATTTCATGACTTTTTGCTAAATATTTTGCCATTCTTTTTAGACTCGGAAGTTTAAAAAAAAAATCTTGCATTACTTTTACAAGTATGGAGTGAACCCCATGCAAGCTTAGCCTACACCACCTAACACAGAGGCGCCAGTGGGTGGAGTTGAACCCGAGGGATCTGTCTTGGAGGCGAGAGTGCTAACCACTACACCACTGTACCGTGTCAACTGCTTTAATTAGAATGTCTTATGACTCCAATTTAGAAAAAATTCAGATTTTTTTCAAAAGTACGTTTTCTCACCGTCGTCCCCCTTCATATGACTAAAGATAGAATTTCATGACTTTTTGCAAAAAATGTTGGCATTCTTTTCAGACTTGGAAGTTTAAAAAAAAGTTTTTTCCATTAGTTTTAAAAGTATGGCGTGAACCCCATGCAGACTTAGCCTACACCAAAGGAGCCACTGGGTGGAGTTGAACCCGAGGCATCTGTCTGGGAGGCGAGAGTGCTAACCACTACACCACTGTACCGTGTCAACTGCTGCCATTAGAATGTCTTATGACTCCAATTTAGAAAAAATTCAGATTTTTTTCAAAAGTACGTTTTCTCACCATCGTGCCCCTTCATATGACTAAAAATAGAATTTCATGATTTTTGCAAAATATTTTCGCATTCTTTTCAGACTTGGAAGTTTAAAAAAAGTTTTTTCCATTACTTTTACAAGTATGGAGTGAACCCTCTGCAGGCTAAGCCTACACCACCTAAGACAGATTCGCCACTGGGTGGAGTTGAACCCGAGGCATCTGTCTGGGAGGCGAGAGTGCTAACCACTACACCACTGTACCGTGTCAACTGCTTTAATTAGAATGTCTTATGACTCCGATTTAGAAAAAATTCAGATTTTTATTCAAAAGTACGTTTTCTCACCATCTTCCCCCTTCATATGACTAAAGATAGAATTTCATGACTTTTTGCAAAAAATGTTGGCATTCTTTTCAGACTTGGAAGTTTAAAAAAAGTTTTTTCCATTAGTTTTAAAAGTATGGCATGAACCCCATGCAGACTTAGCCTACACCAAAGGCGCCACTGGGTGGAGTTGAACCCGAGGCATCTGTCTGGGTGGCGAGAGTGCTAACCACTACACCACTGTACCGTGTCAACTGCTGCCATTAGAATGTCGTATGACTCCAATTTAGAAAATATCCGGATTTTTATTCAAAAGTACGTTTTCTCACCATCTTCCCCCTCCATATGACTAAAGATAGAATTTCATGACTTTTTGCAAAATATTTTGGCATTCTTTTCAGACTTGGAAGTTTAAAAAAAGTTTTTTCCATTACTTTTACAAGTATGGAGTGAACCCCATGCAGGCTTAGCCTAAACCACCTAACACAGAAGCGCCACTGGGCAGAGTTGAACACGAGGCATCTGTCTGGGAGGCGAGAGTGCTAACCACTACTCCACTGTACCCTGTAAACTGCTGCCATTAGAAGGTCTTATGACTCCAATTTAGAAAAAATTCAGATTTTTATTCAAAAGTACGTTTTCTCACCATCTTCTCCCTTCATATGACTAAAGATAGAATTTCATGACTTTTTGCTAAATATTTTGCCATTCTTTTTAGACTCGGAAGTTTAAAAAAAAAATCTTGCATTACTTTTACAAGTATGGAGTGAACCCCATGCAAGCTTAGCCTACACCACCTAACACAGAGGCGCCAGTGGGTGGAGTTAAACTCGAGGGATCTGTCTTGGAGGCGAGAGTGCTAACCACTACACCACTGTACCGTGTCAACTGCTTTAATTAGAATGTCTTATGACTCCGATTTAGAAAAAATTCAGATTTTTATTCAAAAGTACGTTTTCTCACCATCTTCCCCCTTCATATGACTAAAGATAGAATTTCATGACTTTTTGCAAAATATTTTGGCATTCTTTTCAGACTTGGAAGTTTAAAAAAAAAATCTTCCATTACTTTTACAAGTATGGAGTGAACCCCATGCAAGCTTAGCCTACACCACCTAACACAGAGGCGCCAGTGGGTGGAGTTGAACCCGAGGGATCTGTCTTGGAGGCGAGAGTGCTAACCACTACACCACTGTACCGTGTCAACTGCTTTAATTAGAATGTCTTATGACTCCAATTTAGAAAAAATTCAGATTTTTTCAAAAGTACGTTTTCTCACCGTCGTCCCCCTTCATATGACTAAAGATAGAATTTCATGACTTTTTGCAAAAAATGTTGGCATTCTTTTCAGACTTGGAAGTTTAAAAAAAGTTTTTTCCATTAGTTTTAAAAGTATGGCGTGAACCCCATGCAGACTTAGCCTACACCAGAGGCGCCACTGGGTGGAGTTGAACCCGAGGCATCTGTCTGGGAGGCGAGAGTGCTAACCGCTACACCACTGTACCGTGTCAACTGCTGCCATTAGAATGTCGTATGACTCCAATTTAGAAAATATCCGGATTTTTATTCAAAAGTACGTTTTCTCACCATCTTCCCCCTTCATATGACTAAAGATAGAATTTCATGACTTTTTGCTAAATATTTTGCCATTCTTTTTAGACTCGGAAGTTTAAAAAAAAAATCTTGCATTACTTTTACAAGTATGGAGTGAACCCCATGCAAGCTTAGCCTACACCACCTAACACAGAGGCGCCAGTGGGTGGAGTTGAACCCGAGGGATCTGTCTTGGAGGCGAGAGTGCTAACCACTACACCACTGTACCGTGTCAACTGCTTTAATTAGAATGTCTTATGACTCCAATTTAGAAAAAATTCAGATTTTTTTCAAAAGTACGTTTTCTCACCGTCGTCCCCCTTCATATGACTAAAGATAGAATTTCATGACTTTTTGCAAAAAATGTTGGCATTCTTTTCAGACTTGGAAGTTTAAAAAAAAGTTTTTTCCATTAGTTTTAAAAGTATGGCGTGAACCCCATGCAGACTTAGCCTACACCAAAGGAGCCACTGGGTGGAGTTGAACCCGAGGCATCTGTCTGGGAGGCGAGAGTGCTAACCACTACACCACTGTACCGTGTCAACTGCTGCCATTAGAATGTCTTATGACTCCAATTTAGAAAAAATTCAGATTTTTTTCAAAAGTACGTTTTCTCACCATCGTGCCCCTTCATATGACTAAAAATAGAATTTCATGATTTTTGCAAAATATTTTCGCATTCTTTTCAGACTTGGAAGTTTAAAAAAAGTTTTTTCCATTACTTTTACAAGTATGGAGTGAACCCTCTGCAGGCTAAGCCTACACCACCTAAGACAGATTCGCCACTGGGTGGAGTTGAACCCGAGGCATCTGTCTGGGAGGCGAGAGTGCTAACCACTACACCACTGTACCGTGTCAACTGCTTTAATTAGAATGTCTTATGACTCAGATTTAGAAAAAATTCAGATTTCTATTCAAAAGTACGTTTTCTCACCGTCGTCCCCCTTCATATGACTAAAGATAGAATTTCATGACTTTTTGCAAAATATTTTGGCATTCTTTTCAGACTTGGAAGTTTAAAAAAAAAATCTTCCATTACTTTTACAAGTATGGAGTGAACCCCATGCAAGCTTAGCCTACACCACCTAACACAGAGGCGCCAGTGGGTGGAGTTGAACCCGAGGGATCTGTCTTGGAGGCGAGAGTGCTAACCACTACACCACTGTACCGTGTCAACTGCTTTAATTAGAATGTCTTATGACTCCAATTTAGAAAAAATTCAGATTTTTTCAAAAGTACGTTTTCTCACCGTCGTCCCCCTTCATATGACTAAAGATAGAATTTCATGACTTTTTGCAAAAAATGTTGGCATTCTTTTCAGACTTGGAAGTTTAAAAAAAGTTTTTTCCATTAGTTTTAAAAGTATGGCGTGAACCCCATGCAGACTTAGCCTACACCAAAGGCGCCACTGGGTGGAGTTGAACCCGAGGCATCTGTCTGGGAGGCGAGAGTGCTAACCGCTACACCACTGTACCGTGTCAACTGCTGCCATTAGAATGTCGTATGACTCCAATTTAGAAAATATCCGGATTTTTATTCAAAAGTACGTTTTCTCACCATCTTCCCCCTTCATATGACTAAAGATAGAATTTCATGACTTTTTGCTAAATATTTTGCCATTCTTTTTAGACTCGGAAGTTTAAAAAAAAAATCTTGCATTACTTTTACAAGTATGGAGTGAACCCCATGCAAGCTTAGCCTACACCACCTAACACAGAGGCGCCAGTGGGTGGAGTTGAACCCGAGGGATCTGTCTTGGAGGCGAGAGTGCTAAACACTACACCACTGTACCGTGTCAACTGCTTTAGTTAGAATGTCTTATGACTCCAATTTAGAAAAAATTCAGATTTTTTTCAAAAGTACGTTTTCTCACCGTCGTCCCCCTTCATATGACTAAAGATAGAATTTCATGACTTTTTGCAAAAAATGTTGGCATTCTTTTCAGACTTGGAAGTTTAAAAAAAAGTTTTTTCCATTAGTTTTAAAAGTATGGCGTGAACCCCATGCAGACTTAGCCTACACCAAAGGAGCCACTGGGTGGAGTTGAACCCGAGGCATCTGTCTGGGAGGCGAGAGTGCTAACCACTACACCACTGTACCGTGTCAACTGCTGCCATTAGAATGTCTTATGACTCAGATTTAGAAAAAATTCAGATTTCTATTCAAAAGTACGTTTTCTCACCGTCGTCCCCCTTCATATGACTAAAGATAGAATTTCATGACTTTTTGCAAAATATTTTGGCATTCTTTTCAGACTCGGAAGTTTAAAAAAAGTTTTTTCCATTACTTTTACAAATATGGAGTGAACCCCATGCAGGCTTAGCCTACACCAAAGGCGCCACTGGGTGGAGTTGAACCCGAGGCATCTGTCTGGGAGGCGAGAGTGCTAACCACTACCCCACTGTACCCTGTCAACTGCTGCCATTAGAAGGTCTTATGACTCCAATTTAGAAAGAATTCAGATTTTTATTCAAAAGTACATTTTCTCACCATCTTCCCCCTTCATATGACTAAAGATAGAATTTCATGACTTTTTGCAAAATATTTTGGCATTCTTTTCAGACTTGGAAGTTTAAAAAAAGTTTTTTCCATTACTTTTACAAATATGGAGTGAACCCCATGCAGGCTTAGCCTACACCAAAGGCGCCACTGGGTGGAGTTGAACCCGAGGCATCTGTCTGGGAGGCAAGAGTGCTAACCACTACTCCACTGTACCCTGTCAACTGCTGCCATTAGAAGGTCTTATGACTCCAATTTAGAAAAAATTCAGATTTTTATTCAAAAGTACGTTTTCTCACCATCTTCCCCCTTCATATGACTAAAGATAGAATTTCATGACTTTTTGCAAAATATTTTGGCATTCTTTTCAGACTTGGAAGTTTAAAAAAAAAAATTTCCATTACTTTTACAAGTATGGAGTGAACCCCATGCAAGCTTAGCCCACACCACCTAACACAGAGGCGCCAGTGGGTGGAGTTGAACCCGAGGGATCTGTCTTGGAGGCGAGAGTGCTAACCACTACACCACTGTACCGTGTCAACTGCTTTAATTAGAATGTCTTATGACTCCGATTTAGAAAAAATTCAGATTTTTATTCAAAAGTACGTTTTCTCACCATCATCCCCCTTCATATGACAAAAGATAGAATTTCATGACTTTTTGCAAAATATTTTGCCATTCTTTTTAGACTCGGAAGTTTAAAAAAAAAATCTTGCATTACTTTTACAAGTATGGAGTGAACCCCATGCAAGCTTAGCCTACACCACCTAACACAGAGGCGCCAGTGGGTGGAGTTGAACCCGAGGGATCTGTCTTGGAGGCGAGAGTGCTAACCACTACACCACTGTACCGTGTCAACTGCTTTAATTAGAATGTCTTATGACTCCGATTTAGAAAAAATTCAGATTTTTATTCAAAAGTACGTTTTCTCACCATCTTCCCCCTTCATATGACTAAAGATAGAATTTCATGACTTTTTGCAAAATATTTTGGCATTCTTTTCAGACTTGGAAGTTTAAAAAAAAAATCTTCCATTACTTTTACAAGTATGGAGTGAACCCCATGCAAGCTTAGCCTACACCACCTAACACAGAGGCGCCAGTGGGTGGAGTTGAACCCGAGGGATCTGTCTTGGAGGCGAGAGTGCTAACCACTACACCACTGTACCGTGTCAACTGCTTTAATTAGAATGTCTTATGACTCCAATTTAGAAAAAATTCAGATTTTTTTCAAAAGTACGTTTTCTCACCGTCGTCCCCCTTCATATGACTAAAGATAGAATTTCATGACTTTTTGCAAAAAATGTTGGCATTCTTTTCAGACTTGGAAGTTTAAAAAAAGTTTTTTCCATTAGTTTTACAAGTATGGAGTGAACCCCATGCAGGCTTAGCCTAAACCACCTAACACAGAAGCGCCACTGGGCAGAGTTGAACACGAGGCATCTGTCTGGGAGGCGAGAGTGCTAACCACTACTCCACTGTACCCTGTCAACTGCTGCCATTAGAAGGTCTTATGACTCCAATTTAGAAAAAATTCAGATTTTTATTCAAAAGTACGTTTTCTCACCATCTTCCCCCTTCATATGACTAAAGATAGAATTTCATGACTTTTTGCAAAATATTTTGGCATTCTTTTCAGACTTGGAAGTTTAAAAAAAAAATCTTCCATTACTTTTACAAGTATGGAGTGAACCTCATGCAAGCTTAGCCTACACCACCTAACACAGAGGCGCCAGTGGGTGGAGTTGAACCCGAGGGATCTGTCTTGGAGGCGAGAGTGCTAACCACTACACCACTGTACCGTGTCAACTGCTTTAATTAGAATGTCTTATGACTCCAATTTAGAAAATATCCGGATTTTTATTCAAAAGTACGTTTTCTCACCATCTTCCCCCTTCATATGACTAAAGATAGAATTTCATGACTTTTTGCAAAAAATGTTGGCATTCTTTTCAGACTTGGAAGTTTAAAAAAAGTTTTTTCCATTAGTTTTAAAAGTATGGCATGAACCCCATGCAGACTTAGCCTACACCAAAGGCGCCACTGGGTGGAGTTGAACCCGAGTCATCTGTCTGGGAGGCGAGAGTGCTAACCACTACACCACTGTACCGTGTCAACTGCTGCCATTAGAATGTCGTATGACTCCAATTTAGAAAATATCCGGATTTTTATTCAAAAGTACGTTTTCTCACCATCTTCCCCCTTCATATGACTAAAGATAGAATTTCATAACTTTTTGCAAAAAATGTTGGCATTCTTTTCAGACTTGGAAGTTTAAAAAAAGTTTTTTCCATTAGTTTTAAAAGTATGGCATGAACCCCATGCAGACTTAGCCTACACCAAAGGCGCCACTGGGTGGAGTTGAACCCGAGGCATCTGTCTGGGAGGCGAGAGTGCTAACCACTACACCACTGTACCGTGTCAACTGCTGCCATTAGAATGTCGTATGACTCCAATTTAGAAAATATCCGGATTTTTATTCAAAAGTACGTTTTCTCACCATCTTCCCCCTTCATATGACTAAAGATAGAATTTCATGACTTTTTGCTAAATATTTTGCCATTCTTTTCAGACTCGGAAGTTTAAAAAAAAAATCTTGCATTACTTTTACAAGTATGGAGTGAACCCCATGCAAGCTTAGCCTAAACCACCTAACACAGAGGCGCCAGTGGGTGGAGTTGAACCCGAGGGATCTGTCTTGGAGGCGAGAGTGCTAACCACTACACCACTGTACCGTGTCAACTGCTTTAATTAGAATGTCTTATGAATCCGATTTAGAAAAAATTCAGATTTTTATTCAAAAGTACGTTTTCTCACCATCTTCCCCCTTCATATGACTAAAGATAGAATTTCATGACTTTTTGCAAAATATTTTGGCATTCTTTTCAGACTTGGAAGTTTAAAAAAAAAATCTTCCATTACTTTTACAAGTATGGAGTGAACCCCATGCAAGCTTAGCCTACACCACCTAACACAGAGGTGCCAGTGGGTGGAGTTGAACCCGAGGGATCTGTCTTGGAGGCGAGAGTGCTAACCACTACACCACTGTACCGTGTCAACTGCTTTAATTAGAATGTCTTATGACTCCAATTTAGAAAAAATTCAGATTTTTTTCAAAAGTACGTTTTCTCACCGTCGTCCCCCTTCATATGACTAAAGATAGAATTTCATGACTTTTTGCAAAAAATGTTGGCATTCTTTTCAGACTTGGAAGTTTAAAAAAAGTTTTTTCCATTAGTTTTAAAAGTATGGCGTGAACCCCATGCAGACTTAGCCTACACCAAAGGCGCCACTGGGTGGAGTTGAACCCGAGGCATCTGTCTGGGAGGCGAGAGTGCTAACCGCTACACCACTGTACCGTGTCAACTGCTGCCATTAGAATGTCGTATGACTCCAATTTAGAAAATATCCGGATTTTTATTCAAAAGTACGTTTTCTCACCATCTTCCCCCTTCATATGACTAAAGATAGAATTTCATGACTTTTTGCAAAAAATGTTGGCATTCTTTTCAGACTTGGAAGTTTAAAAAAAGTTTTTTCCATTAGTTTTAAAAGTATGGCATGAACCCCATGCAGACTTAGCCTACACCAAAGGCGCCACTGGGTGAAGTTGAACCCGAGGCATCTGTCTGGGAGGCGAGAGTGCTAACCACTACACCACTGTACCGTGTCAACTGCTGCCATTAGAATGTCGTATGACTCCAATTTAGAAAATATCCGGATTTTTATTCAAAAGTACGTTTTCTCACCATCTTCCCCCTTCATATGACTAAAGATAGAATTTCATGAGTTTTTGCAAAAAATGTTGGCATTCTTTTCAGACTTGGAAGTTTAAAAAAAGTTTTTTCCATTAGTTTTAAAAGTATGGCATGAACCCCATGCAGACTTAGCCTACACCAAAGGCGCCACTGGGTGGAGTTGAACCCGAGGCATCTGTCTGGGAGGCGAGAGTGCTAACCACTACACCACTGTACCGTGTCAACTGCTGCCATTAGAATGTCGTATGACTCCAATTTAGAAAATATCCGGATTTTTATTCAAAAGTACGTTTTCTCACCATCTTCCCCCTTCATATGACTAAAGATAGAATTTCATGACTTTTTGCTAAATATTTTGCCATTCTTTTCAGACTCGGAAGTTTAAAAAAAAAATCTTGCATTACTTTTACAAGTATGGAGTGAACCCCATGCAAGCTTAGCCTACACCACCTAACACAGAGGCGCCAGTGGGTGGAGTTGAACCCGAGGGATCTGTCTTGGAGGCGAGAGTGCTAACCACTACACCACTGTACCGTGTCAACTGCTTTAATTAGAATGTCTTATGACTCCAATTTAGAAAAAATTCAGATTTTTTTCAAAAGTACGTTTTCTCACCGTCGTCCCCCTTCATATGACTAAAGATAGAATTTCATGACTTTTTGCAAAAAAAGTTGGCATTCTTTTCAGACTTGGAAGTTTAAAAAAAAGTTTTTTCCATTAGTTTTAAAAGTATGGCGTGAACCCCATGCAGACTTAGCCTACACCAAAGGCGCCACTGGGTGGAGTTGAACCCGAGGCATCTGTGTGGGAGGCGAGAGTGCTAACCACTACACCACTGTACCGTGTCAACTGCTGCCATTAGAATGTCTTATGACTCCAATTTAGAAAAAATTCAGATTTTTTTCAAAAGTACGTTTTCTCACCATCGTGCCCCTTCATATGACTAAAAATAGAATTTCATGATTTTTGCAAAATATTTTCGCATTCTTTTCAGACTTGGAAGTTTAAAAAAAGTTTTTTCCATTACTTTTACAAGTATGGAGTGAACCCTCTGCAGGCTAAGCCTACACCACCTAAGACAGATTCGCCACTGGGTGGAGTTGAACCCGAGGCATCTGTCTGGGAGGCGAGAGTGCTAACCACTACACCACTGTACCGTGTCAACTGCTTTAATTAGAATGTCTTATGACTCCGATTTAGAAAAAATTCAGATTTCTATTCAAAAGTACGTTTTCTCACCGTCGTCCCCCTTCATATGACTAAAGATAGAATTTCATGACTTTTTGCAAAATATTTTGGCATTCTTTTCAGACTCGGAAGTTTAAAAAAAGTTTTTTCCATTACTTTTACAAATATGGAGTGAACCCCATGCAGGCTTAGCCTACACCAAAGGCGCCACTGGGTGGAGTTGAACCCGAGGCATCTGTCTGGGAGGCAAGTGTGCTAACCACTACTCCACTGTACCCTGTCAACTGCTGCCATTAGAAGGTCTTATGACTCCAATTTAGAAAAAATTCAGATTTTTATTCAAAAGTACGTTTTCTCACCATCTTCCCCCTTCATATGACTAAAGATAGAATTTCATGACTTTTTGCAAAATATTTTGGCATTCTTTTCAGACTTGGAAGTTTAAAAAAAAAATCTTCCATTACTTTTACAAGTATGGAGTGAACCCCATCCAAGCTTAGCCTACACCACCTAACACAGAGGCGCCAGTGGGTGGAGTTGAACCCGAGGGATCTGTCTTGGAGGCGAGAGTGCTAACCACTACACCACTGTACCGTGTCAACTGCTTTAATTAGAATGTCTTATGACTCCAATTTAGAAAAAATTCAGATTTTTTTCAAAAGTACGTTTTCTCACCGTCGTCCCCCTTCATATGACTAAAGATAGAATTTCATGACTTTTTGCAAAAAATGTTGGCATTCTTTTCAGACTTGGAAGTTTAAAAAAAGTTTTTTCCATTAGTTTTAAAAGTATGGCATGAACCCCATGCAGACTTAGCCTACACCAAAGGCGCCACTGGGTGGAGTTGAACCCGAGGCATCTGTCTGGGAGGCGAGAGTGCTAACCACTACACCACTGTACCGTGTCAACTGCTTTAATTAGAATGTCTTATGACTCCGATTTAGAAAAAATTCAGATTTTTATTCAAAAGTACGTTTTCTCACCATCTTCCCCCTTCATATGACTAAAGATAGAATTTCATGACTTTTTGCAAAAAATGTTGGCATTCTTTTCAGACTTGGAAGTTTAAAAAAAGTTTTTTCCATTAGTTTTAAAAGTATGGCATGAACCCCATGCAGACTTAGCCTACACCAAAGGCGCCACTGGGTGGAGTTGAACCCGAGGCATCTGTCTGGGTGGCGAGAGTGCTAACCACTACACCACTGTACCGTGTCAACTGCTGCCATTAGAATGTCGTATGACTCCAATTTAGAAAATATCCGGATTTTTATTCAAAAGTACGTTTTCTCACCATCTTCCCCCTCCATATGACTAAAGATAGAATTTCATGACTTTTTGCAAAATATTTTGGCATTCTTTTCAGACTCGGAAGTTTAAAAAAAGTTTTTTCCATTACTTTTACAAGTATGGAGTGAACCCCATGCAGGCTTAGCCTAAACCACCTAACACAGAAGCGCCACTGGGCAGAGTTGAACACGAGGCATCTGTCTGGGAGGCGAGAGTGCTAACCACTACTCCACTGTACCCTGTCAACTGCTGCCATTAGAAGGTCTTATGACTCCAATTTAGAAAAAATTCAGATTTTTTTCAAAAGTACGTTTTCTCACCGTCGTCCCCCTTCATATGACTAAAGATAGAATTTCATGACTTTTTGCAAAAAATGTTGGCATTCTTTTCAGACTTGGAAGTTTAAAAAAAGTTTTTTCCATTAGTTTTAAAAGTATGGCATGAACCCCATGCAGACTTAGCCTACACCAAAGGCGCCACTGGCTGGAGTTGAACCCGAGGCATCTGTCTGGGAGGCGAGAGTGCTAACCACTACACCACTGTACCGTGTCAACTGCTTTAATTAGAATGTCTTATGACTCCGATTCAGAAAAAATTCAGATTTTTATTCAAAAGTACGTTTTTTCACCATCTTCCCCCTTCATATGACTAAAGATAGAATTTCATGAGTTTTTGCAAAAAATGTTGGCATTCTTTTCAGACTTGGAAGTTTAAAAAAAGTTTTTTCCATTAGTTTTAAAAGTATGGCATGAACCCCATGCAGACTTAGCCTACACCAAAGGCGCCACTGGGTGGAGTTGAACCCGAGGCATCTGTCTGGGAGGCGAGAGTGCTAACCACTACACCACTGTACCGTGTCAACTGCTGCCATTAGAATGTCGTATGACTCCAATTTAGAAAATATCCGGATTTTTATTCAAAAGTACGTTTTCTCACCATCTTCCCCCTCCATATGACTAAAGATAGAATTTCATGACTTTTTGCAAAATATTTTGGCCTTCTTTTCAGACTTGGAAGTTTAAAAAAAGTTTTTTCCATTACTTTTACAAGTATGGAGTGAACCCCATGCAGGCTTAGCCTAAACCACCTAACACAGAAGCGCCACTGGGCAGAGTTGAACACGAGGCATCTGTCTGGGAGGCGAGAGTGCTAACCACTACTCCACTGTACCCTGTCAACTGCTGCCATTAGAAGGTCTTATGACTCCAATTTAGAAAAAATTCAGATTTTTATTCAAAAGTACGTTTTCTCACCATCTTCTCCCTTCATATGACTAAAGATAGAATTTCATGACTTTTTGCTAAATATTTTGCCATTCTTTTTAGACTCGGAAGTTTAAAAAAAAAATCTTCCATTACTTTTACAAGTATGGAGTGAACCCCATGCAAGCTTAGCCTACACCACCTAACACAGAGGCGCCAGTGGGTGGAGTTGAACTCGAGGGATCTGTCTTGGAGGCGAGAGTGCTAACCACTACACCACTGTACCGTGTCAACTGCTTTAATTAGAATGTCTTATGACTCCGATTTAGAAAAAATTCAGATTTTTATTCAAAAGTACGTTTTCTCACCATCTTCCCCCTTCATATGACTAAAGATAGAATTTCATGACTTTTTGCAAAATATTTTGGCATTCTTTTCAGACTTGGAAGTTTAAAAAAAAAATCTTCCATTACTTTTACAAGTATGGAGTGAACCCCATGCAAGCTTAGCCTACACCACCTAACACAGAGGCGCCAGTGGGTGGAGTTGAACCCGAGGGATCTGTCTTGGAGGCGAGAGTGCTAACCACTACACCACTGTACCGTGTCAACTGCTTTAATTAGAATGTCTTATGACTCCAATTTAGAAAAAATTCAGATTTTTTCAAAAGTACGTTTTCTCACCGTCGTCCCCCTTCATATGACTAAAGATAGAATTTCATGACTTTTTGCAAAAAATGTTGGCATTCTTTTCAGACTTGGAAGTTTAAAAAAAGTTTTTTCCATTAGTTTTAAAAGTATGGCGTGAACCCCATGCAGACTTAGCCTACACCAAAGGCGCCACTGGGTGGAGTTGAACCCGAGGCATCTGTCTGGGAGGCGAGAGTGCTAACCGCTACACCACTGTACCGTGTCAACTGCTGCCATTAGAATGTCGTATGACTCCAATTTAGAAAATATCCGGATTTTTATTCAAAAGTACGTTTTCTCACCATCTTCCCCCTTCATATGACTAAAGATAGAATTTCATGACTTTTTGCAAAAAATGTTGGCATTCTTTTCAGACTTGGAAGTTTAAAAAAAGTTTTTTCCATTACTTTTACAAGTATGGAGTGAACCCCATGCAGGCTTAGCCTAAACCACCTAACACAGAAGCGCCACTGGGCAGAGTTGAACACGAGGCATCTGTCTGGGAGGCGAGAGTGCTAACCACTACTCCACTGTACCCTGTCAACTGCTGCCATTAGAAGGTCTTATGACTCCAATTTAGAAAAAATTCAGATTTTTATTCAAAAGTACGTTTTCTCACCATCTTCTCCCTTCATATGACTAAAGATAGAATTTCATGACTTTTTGCTAAATATTTTGCCATTCTTTTTACACTCGGAAGTTTAAAAAAAAAATCTTGCATTACTTTTACAAGTATGGAGTGAACCCCATGCAAGCTTAGCCTACACCACCTAACACAGAGGCGCCAGTGGGTGGAGTTGAACCCGAGGCATCTGTCTGGGAGGCGAGAGTGCTAACCACTACACCACTGTACCGTGTCAACTGCTTTAATTAGAATGTCTTATGACTCCAATTTAGAAAAAATTCAGATTTTTTCAAAAGTACGTTTTCTCACCGTCGTCCCCCTTCATATGACTAAAGATAGAATTTCATGACTTTTTGCAAAAAATGTTGGCATTCTTTTCAGACTTGGAAGTTTAAAAAAAGTTTTTTCCATTAGTTTTAAAAGTATGGCGTGAACCCCATGCAGACTTAGCCTACACCAAAGGCGCCACTGGGTGGAGTTGAACCCGAGGCATCTGTCTGGGAGGCGAGAGTGCTAACCGCTACACCACTGTACCGTGTCAACTGCTGCCATTAGAATGTCGTATGACTCCAATTTAGAAAATATCCGGATTTTTATTCAAAAGTACGTTTTCTCACCATCTTCCCCCTTCATATGACTAAAGATAGAATTTCATGACTTTTTGCAAAAAATGTTGGCATTCTTTTCAGACTTGGAAGTTTAAAAAAAGTTTTTTCCATTAGTTTTAAAAGTATGGCATGAACCCCATGCAGACTTAGCCTACACCAAAGGCGCCACTGGGTGGAGTTGAACCCGAGGCATCTGTCTGGGAGGCGAGAGTGCTAACCACTACACCACTGTACCGTGTCAACTGCTGCCATTAGAATGTCGTATGACTCCAATTTAGAAAATATCCGGATTTTTATTCAAAAGTACGTTTTCTCACCATCTTCCCCCTTCATATGACTAAAGATAGAATTTCATGACTTTTTGCAAAAAATGTTGGCATTCTTTTCAGACTTGGAAGTTTAAAAAAAGTTTTTTCCATTAGTTTTAAAAGTATGGCATGAACCCCATGCAGACTTAGCCTACACCAAAGGCGCCACTGGGTGGAGTTGAACCCGAGGCATCTGTCTGGGAGGCGAGAGTGCTAACCACTACACCACTGTACCGTGTCAACTGCTGCCATTAGAATGTCGTATGACTCCAATTTAGAAAATATCCGGATTTTTATTCAAAAGTACGTTTTCTCACCATCTTCCCCCTTCATATGACTAAAGATAGAATTTCATGACTTTTTGCTAAATATTTTGCCATTCTTTTTAGACTCGGAAGTTTAAAAAAAAAATCTTGCATTACTTTTACAAGTATGGAGTAAACCCCATGCAAGCTTAGCCTACACCACCTAAGACAGATTCGCCACTGGGTGGGGTTGAACCCGAGGCATCTGTCTGGGAGGCGAGAGTGCTAACCACTACACCACTGTACCGTGTCAACTGCTTTAATTAGAATGTCTTATGACTCCGATTTAGAAAGAATTCAGATTTCTATTCAAAAGTACGTTTTCTCACCGTCGTCCCCCTTCATATGACTAAAGATAGAATTTCATGACTTTTTGCAAAATATTTTGGCATTCTTTTCAGACTCGGAAGTTTAAAAAAAGTTTTTTCCATTACTTTTACAAATATGGAGTGAACCCCATGCAGGCTTAGACTACACCAAAGGCGCCACTGGGTGGAGTTGAACCCGAGGCATCTGTCTGGGAGGCAAGTGTGCTAACCACTACTCCACTGTACCCTGTCAACTGCTGCCATTAGAAGGTCTTATGACTCCAATTTAGAAAAAATTCAGATTTTTATTCAAAAGTACGTTTTCTCACCATCTTCCCCCTTCATATGACTAAAGATAGAATTTCATGACTTTTTGCAAAATATTTTGGCATTCTTTTCAGACTTGGAAGTTAAAAAAAAAAATCTTCCATTGCTTTTACAAGTATGGAGTGAACCCCATCCAAGCTTAGCCTACACCACCTAACACAGTGGCGCCAGTGGTTGGAGTTGAACCCGAGGGATCTGTCTTGGAGGCGAGAGTGCTAACCACTACACCACTGTACCGTGTCAACTGCTTTAATTAGAATGTCCTATGACTCCAATTTAGAAAAAATTCAGATTTTTTTCAAAAGTACGTTTTCTCACCGTCGTCCCCCTTCATATGACTAAAGATAGAATTTCATGACTTTTTGCAAAAAATGTTGGCATTCTTTTCAGACTTGGAAGTTTAAAAAAAGTTTTTTCCATTAGTTTTAAAAGTATGGCATGAACCCCATGCAGACTTAGCCTACACCAAAGGCGCCACTGGGTGGAGTTGAACCCGAGGCATCTGTCTGGGAGGCGAGAGTGCTAACCACTACACCACTGTACCGTGTCAACTGCTTTAATTAGAATGTCTTATGACTCCGATTTAGAAAAAATTCAGATTTTTATTCAAAAGTACGTTTTCTCACCATCTTCCCCCTTCATATGACTAAAGATAGAATTTCATGAGTTTTTGCAAAAAATGTTGGCATTCTTTTCAGACTTGGAAGTTTAAAAAAAGTTTTTTCCATTAGTTTTAAAAGTATGGCATGAACCCCATGCAGACTTAGCCTACACCAAAGGCGCCACTGGGTGGAGTTGAACCCGAGGCATCTGTCTGGGAGGCGAGAGTGCTAACCACTACACCACTGTACCGTGTCAACTGCTGCCATTAGAATGTCGTATGACTCCAATTTAGAAAATATCCGGATTTTTATTCAAAAGTACGTTTTCTCACCATCTTCCCCCTCCATATGACTAAAGATAGAATTTCATGACTTTTTGCAAAATATTTTGGCATTCTTTTCAGACTTGGAAGTTTAAAAAAAGTTTTTTCCATTACTTTTACAAGTATGGAGTGAACCCCATGCAGGCTTAGCCTAAACCACCTAACACAGAAGCGCCACTGGGCAGAGTTGAACACGAGGCATCTGTCTGGGAGGCGAGAGTGCTAACCACTACTCCACTGTACCCTGTCAACTGCTGCCATTAGAAGGTCTTATGACTCCAATTTAGAAAAAATTCAGATTTTTATTCAAAAGTACGTTTTCTCACCATCTTCTCCCTTCATATGACTAAAGATAGAATTTCATGACTTTTTGCTAAATATTTTGCCATTCTTTTTAGACTCGGAAGTTTAAAAAAAAAATCTTGCATTACTTTTACAAGTATGGAGTGAACCCCATGCAAGCTTAGCCTACACCACCTAACACAGAGGCACCAGTGGGTGGAGTTGAACTCGAGGGATCTGTCTTGGAGGCGAGAGTGCTAACCACTACACCACTGTACCGTGTCAACTGCTTTAATTAGAATGTCTTATGACTCCGATTTAGAAAAAATTCAGATTTTTATTCAAAAGTACGTTTTCTCACCATCATCCCCCTTCATATGACAAAAGATAGAATTTCATGACTTTTTGCAAAATATTTTGCCATTCTTTTTAGACTCGGAAGTTTAAAAAAAAAATCTTGCATTACTTTTACAAGTATGGAGTGAACCCCATGCAAGCTTAGCCTACACCACCTAACACAGAGGCGCCAGTGGGTGGAGTTGAACCCGAGGGATCTGTCTTGGAGGCGAGAGTGCTAACCACTACACCACTGTACCGTGTCAACTGCTTTAATTAGAATGTCTTATGACTCCAATTTAGAAAAAATTCAGATTTTTTTCAAAAGTACGTTTTCTCACCGTCGTCCCCCTTCATATGACTAAAGATAGAATTTCATGAGTTTTTGCAAAAAATGTTGGCATTCTTTTCAGACTTGGAAGTTTAAAAAAAGTTTTTTCCATTAGTTTTAAAAGTATGGCATGAACCCCATGCAGACTTAGCCTACACCAAAGGCGCCACTGGGTGGAGTTGAACCCGAGGCATCTGTCTGGGAGGCGAGAGTGCTAACCACTACACCACTGTACCGTGTCAACTGCTGCCATTAGAATGTCGTATGACTCCAATTTAGAAAATATCCGGATTTTTATTCAAAAGTACGTTTTCTCACCATCTTCCCCCTCCATATGACTAAAGATAGAATTTCATGACTTTTTGCAAAATATTTTGGCATTCTTTTCAGACTTGGAAGTTTAAAAAAAGTTTTTTCCATTACTTTTACAAGTATGGAGTGAACCCCATGCAGGCTTAGCCTAAACCACCTAACACAGAAGCGCCACTGGGCAGAGTTGAACACGAGGCATCTGTCTGGGAGGCGAGAGTGCTAACCACTACTCCACTGTACCCTGTCAACTGCTGCCATTAGAAGGTCTTATGACTCCAATTTAGAAAAAATTCAGATTTTTATTCAAAAGTACGTTTTCTCACCATCTTCTCCCTTCATATGACTAAAGATAGAATTTCATGACTTTTTGCTAAATATTTTGCCATTCTTTTTAGACTCGGAAGTTTAAAAAAAAAATCTTGCATTACTTTTACAAGTATGGAGTGAACCCCATGCAAGCTTAGCCTACACCACCTAACACAGAGGCGCCAGTGGGTGGAGTTGAACTCGAGGGATCTGTCTTGGAGGCGAGAGTGCTAACCACTACACCACTGTACCGTGTCAACTGCTTTAATTAGAATGTCTTATGACTCCGATTTAGAAAAAATTCAGATTTTTATTCAAAAGTACGTTTTCTCACCATCTTCCCCCTTCATATGACTAAAGATAGAATTTCATGACTTTTTGCAAAAAATGTTGGCATTCTTTTCAGACTTGGAAGTTTAAAAAAAGTTTTTTCCATTAGTTTTAAAAGTATGGCGTGAACCCCATGCAGACTTAGCCTACACCAAAGGCGCCACTGGGTGGAGTTGAACCCGAGGCATCTGTCTGGGAGGCGAGAGTGCTAACCGCTACACCACTGTACCGTGTCAACTGCTGCCATTAGAATGTCGTATGACTCCAATTTAGAAAATATCCGGATTTTTATTCAAAAGTACGTTTTCTCACCATCTTCCCCCTTCATATGACTAAAGATAGAATTTCATGACTTTTTGCAAAAAATGTTGGCATTCTTTTCAGACTTGGAAGTTTAAAAAAAGTTTTTTCCATTAGTTTTAAAAGTATGGCATGAACCCCATGCAGACTTAGCCTACACCAAAGGCGCCACTGGGTGGAGTTGAACCCGAGGCATCTGTCTGGGAGGCGAGAGTGCTAACCACTACACCACTGTACCGTGTCAACTGCTGCCATTAGAATGTCGTATGACTCCAATTTAGAAAATATCCGGATTTTTATTCAAAAGTACGTTTTCTCACCATCTTCCCCCTTCATATGACTAAAGATAGAATTTCATGACTTTTTGCAAAAAATGTTGGCATTCTTTTCAGACTTGGAAGTTTAAAAAAAGTTTTTTCCATTAGTTTTAAAAGTATGGCATGAACCCCATGCAGACTTAGCCTACACCAAAGGCGCCACTGGGTGGAGTTGAACCCGAGGCATCTGTCTGGGAGGCGAGAGTGCTAACCACTACACCACTGTACCGTGTCAACTGCTGCCATTAGAATGTCGTATGACTCCAATTTAGAAAATATCCGGATTTTTATTCAAAAGTACGTTTTCTCACCATCTTCCCCCTTCATATGACTAAAGATAGAATTTCATGACTTTTTGCTAAATATTTTGCCATTCTTTTTAGACTCGGAAGTTTAAAAAAAAAATCTTGCATTACTTTTACAAGTATGGAGTAAACCCCATGCAAGCTTAGCCTACACCACCTAAGACAGATTCGCCACTGGGTGGGGTTGAACCCGAGGCATCTGTCTGGGAGGCGAGAGTGCTAACCACTACACCACTGTACCGTGTCAACTGCTTTAATTAGAATGTCTTATGACTCCGATTTAGAAAGAATTCAGATTTCTATTCAAAAGTACGTTTTCTCACCGTCGTCCCCCTTCATATGACTAAAGATAGAATTTCATGACTTTTTGCAAAATATTTTGGCATTCTTTTCAGACTCGGAAGTTTAAAAAAAGTTTTTTCCATTACTTTTACAAATATGGAGTGAACCCCATGCAGGCTTAGACTACACCAAAGGCGCCACTGGGTGGAGTTGAACCCGAGGCATCTGTCTGGGAGGCAAGTGTGCTAACCACTACTCCACTGTACCCTGTCAACTGCTGCCATTAGAAGGTCTTATGACTCCAATTTAGAAAAAATTCAGATTTTTATTCAAAAGTACGTTTTCTCACCATCTTCCCCCTTCATATGACTAAAGATAGAATTTCATGACTTTTTGCAAAATATTTTGGCATTCTTTTCAGACTTGGAAGTTAAAAAAAAAAATCTTCCATTACTTTTACAAGTATGGAGTGAACCCCATCCAAGCTTAGCCTACACCACCTAACACAGAGGCGCCAGTGGTTGGAGTTGAACCCGAGGGATCTGTCTTGGAGGCGAGAGTGCTAACCACTACACCACTGTACCGTGTCAACTGCTTTAATTAGAATGTCTTATGACTCCAATTTAGAAAAAATTCAGATTTTTTTCAAAAGTACGTTTTCTCACCGTCGTCCCCCTTCATATGACTAAAGATAGAATTTCATGACTTTTTGCAAAAAATGTTGGCATTCTTTTCAGACTTGGAAGTTTAAAAAAAGTTTTTTCCATTAGTTTTAAAAGTATGGCATGAACCCCATGCAGACTTAGCCTACACCAAAGGCGCCACTGGGTGGAGTTGAACCCGAGGCATCTGTCTGGGAGGCGAAAGTGCTAACCACTACACCACTGTACCGTGTCAACTGCTTTAATTAGAATGTCTTATGACTCCGATTTAGAAAAAATTCAGATTTTTATTCAAAAGTACGTTTTCTCACCATCTTCCCC
Source organism: Gasterosteus aculeatus (assembly GCF_964276395.1). Classification (NCBI taxonomy): domain Eukaryota; kingdom Metazoa; phylum Chordata; class Actinopteri; order Perciformes; family Gasterosteidae; genus Gasterosteus; species Gasterosteus aculeatus. The sequence goes on along the minus strand of NC_135696.1, from coordinate 270,240 downwards.
CTTCATATGACTAAAGATAGAATTTCATGAGTTTTTGCAAAAAATGTTGGCATTCTTTTCAGACTTGGAAGTTTAAAAAAAGTTTTTTCCATTAGTTTTAAAAGTATGGCATGAACCCCATGCAGACTTAGCCTACACCAAAGGCGCCAGTGGGTGGAGTTGAACCCGAGGCATCTGTCTGGGAGGCGAGAGTGCTAACCACTACACCACTGTACCGTGTCAACTGCTGCCATTAGAATGTCGTATGACTCCAATTTAGAAAATATCCGGATTTTTATTCAAAAGTACGTTTTCTCACCATCTTCCCCCTCCATATGACTAAAGATAGAATTTCATGACTTTTTGCAAAATATTTTGGCATTCTTTTCAGACTTGGAAGTTTAAAAAAAGTTTTTTCCATTACTTTTACAAGTATGGAGTGAACCCCATGCAGGCTTAGCCTAAACCACCTAACACAGAAGCGCCACTGGGCAGAGTTGAACACGAGGCATCTGTCTGGGAGGCGAGAGTGCTAACCACTACTCCACTGTACCCTGTCAACTGCTGCCATTAGAAGGTCTTATGACTCCAATTTAGAAAAAATTCAGATTTTTATTCAAAAGTACGTTTTCTCACCATCTTCTCCCTTCATATGACTAAAGATAGAATTTCATGACTTTTTGCTAAATATTTTGCCATTCTTTTTAGACTCGGAAGTTTAAAAAAAAAATCTTGCATTACTTTTACAAGTATGGAGTGAACCCCATGCAAGCTTAGCCTACACCACCTAACACAGAGGCACCAGTGGGTGGAGTTGAACTCGAGGGATCTGTCTTGGAGGCGAGAGTGCTAACCACTACACCACTGTACCGTGTCAACTGCTTTAATTAGAATGTCTTATGACTCCGATTTAGAAAAAATTCAGATTTTTATTCAAAAGTACGTTTTCTCACCATCATCCCCCTTCATATGACAAAAGATAGAATTTCATGACTTTTTGCAAAATATTTTGCCATTCTTTTTAGACTCGGAAGTTTAAAAAAAAAATCTTGCATTACTTTTACAAGTATGGAGTGAACCCCATGCAAGCTTAGCCTACACCACCTAACACAGAGGCGCCAGTGGGTGGAGTTGAACCCGAGGGATCTGTCTTGGAGGCGAGAGTGCTAACCACTACACCACTGTACCGTGTCAACTGCTTTAATTAGAATGTCTTATGACTCCAATTTAGAAAAAATTCAGATTTTTTTCAAAAGTACGTTTTCTCACCGTCGTCCCCCTTCATATGACTAAAGATAGAATTTCATGAGTTTTTGCAAAAAATGTTGGCATTCTTTTCAGACTTGGAAGTTTAAAAAAAGTTTTTTCCATTAGTTTTAAAAGTATGGCATGAACCCCATGCAGACTTAGCCTACACCAAAGGCGCCACTGGGTGGAGTTGAACCCGAGGCATCTGTCTGGGAGGCGAGAGTGCTAACCACTACACCACTGTACCGTGTCAACTGCTGCCATTAGAATGTCGTATGACTCCAATTTAGAAAATATCCGGATTTTTATTCAAAAGTACGTTTTCTCACCATCTTCCCCCTCCATATGACTAAAGATAGAATTTCATGACTTTTTGCAAAATATTTTGGCATTCTTTTCAGACTTGGAAGTTTAAAAAAAGTTTTTTCCATTACTTTTACAAGTATGGAGTGAACCCCATGCAGGCTTAGCCTAAACCACCTAACACAGAAGCGCCACTGGGCAGAGTTGAACACGAGGCATCTGTCTGGGAGGCGAGAGTGCTAACCACTACTCCACTGTACCCTGTCAACTGCTGCCATTAGAAGGTCTTATGACTCCAATTTAGAAAAAATTCAGATTTTTATTCAAAAGTACGTTTTCTCACCATCTTCTCCCTTCATATGACTAAAGATAGAATTTCATGACTTTTTGCTAAATATTTTGCCATTCTTTTTAGACTCGGAAGTTTAAAAAAAAAATCTTGCATTACTTTTACAAGTATGGAGTGAACCCCATGCAAGCTTAGCCTACACCACCTAACACAGAGGCGCCAGTGGGTGGAGTTGAACTCGAGGGATCTGTCTTGGAGGCGAGAGTGCTAACCACTACACCACTGTACCGTGTCAACTGCTTTAATTAGAATGTCTTATGACTCCGATTTAGAAAAAATTCAGATTTTTATTCAAAAGTACGTTTTCTCACCATCTTCCCCCTTCATATGACTAAAGATAGAATTTCATGACTTTTTGCAAAATATTTTGGCATTCTTTTCAGACTTGGAAGTTTAAAAAAAAAATCTTCCATTACTTTTACAAGTATGGAGTGAACCCCATGCAAGCTTAGCCTACACCACCTAACACAGAGGCGCCAGTGGGTGGAGTTGAACCCGAGGGATCTGTCTTGGAGGCGAGAGTGCTAACCACTACACCACTGTACCGTGTCAACTGCTTTAATTAGAATGTCTTATGACTCCAATTTAGAAAAAATTCAGATTTTTTCAAAAGTACGTTTTCTCACCGTCGTCCCCCTTCATATGACTAAAGATAGAATTTCATGACTTTTTGCAAAAAATGTTGGCATTCTTTTCAGACTTGGAAGTTTAAAAAAAGTTTTTTCCATTAGTTTTAAAAGTATGGCGTGAACCCCATGCAGACTTAGCCTACACCAAAGGCGCCAGTGGGTGGAGTTGAACCCGAGGCATCTGTCTGGGAGGCGAGAGTGCTAACCGCTACACCACTGTACCGTGTCAACTGCTTCCATTAGAATGTCGTATGACTCCAATTTAGAAAATATCCGGATTTTTATTCAAAAGTACGTTTTCTCACCATCTTCCCCTTTCATATGACTAAAGATAGAATTTCATGACTTTTTGCAAAAAATGTTGGCATTCTTTTCAGACTTGGAAGTTTAAAAAAAGTTTTTTCCATTAGTTTTAAAAGTATGGCATGAACCCCATGCAGATTTAGCCTACACCAAAGGCGCCACTGGGTGGAGTTGAACCCGAGGGATCTGTCTTGGAGGCGAGAGTGCTAACCACTACACCACTGTACCGTGTCAACTGCTTTAATTAGAATGTCTTATGACTCCAATTTAGAAAAAATTCAGATTTTTTTCAAAAGTACGTTTTCTCACCGTCGTCCCCCTTCATATGACTAAAGATAGAATTTCATGACTTTTTGCAAAAAATGTTGGCATTCTTTTCAGACTTGGAAGTTTAAAAAAAAATTTTTTCCATTAGTTTTAAAAGTATGGCGTGAACCCCATGCAGACTTAGCCTACACCAAAGGCGCCACTGGGTGGAGTTGAACCCGAGGCATCTGTCTGGGAGGTGAGAGTGCTAACCACTACACCACTGTACCGTGTCAACTGCTGCCATTAGAATGTCTTATGACTCCAATTTAGAAAAAATTCAGATTTTTTTCAAAAGTACGTTTTCTCACCATCGTGCCCCTTCATATGACTAAAAATAGAATTTCATGATTTTTGCAAAATATTTTCGCATTCTTTTCAGACTTGGAAGTTTAAAAAAAGTTTTTTCCATTACTTTTACAAGTATGGAGTGAACCCTCTGCAGGCTAAGCCTACACCACCTAAGACAGATTCGCCACTGGGTTGAGTTGAACCCGAGGCATCTGTCTGGGAGGCGAGAGTGCTAACCACTACACCACTGTACCGTGTCAACTGCTTTAATTAGAATGTCTTATGACTCCGATTTAGAAAAAATTCAGATTTCTATTCAAAAGTACGTTTTCTCACCGTCGTCCCCCTTCATATGACTAAAGATAGAATTTCATGACTTTTTGCAAAATATTTTGGCATTCTTTTCAGACTTGGAAGTTTAAAAAAAGTTTTTTCCATTAGTTTTAAAAGTATGGCATGAACCCCATGCAGACTTAGCCTACACCAAAGGCGCCACTGGGTGGAGTTGAACCCGAGGCATCTGTCTGGGAGGCGAGAGTGCTAACCACTACTCCACTGTACCCTGTCAACTGCTGCCATTAGAAGGTCTTATGACTCCAATTTAGAAAAAATTCAGATTTTTATTCAAAAGTACGTTTTCTCACCATCTTCTCCCTTCATATGACTAAAGATAGAATTTCATGACTTTTTGCTAAATATTTTGCCATTCTTTTTAGACTCGGAAGTTTAAAAAAAAAATCTTGCATTACTTTTACAAGTATGGAGTGAACCCCATGCAAGCTTAGCCTACACCACCTAACACAGAGGCGCCAGTGGGTGGAGTTGAACTCGAGGGATCTGTCTTGGAGGCGAGAGTGCTAACCACTACACCACTGTACCGTGTCAACTGCTTTAATTAGAATGTCTTATGACTCCGATTTAGAAAAAATTCAGATTTTTATTCAAAAGTACGTTTTCTCACCATCTTCCCCCTTCATATGACTAAAGATAGAATTTCATGACTTTTTGCAAAATATTTTGGCATTCTTTTCAGACTTGGAAGTTTAAAAAAAAATCTTCCATTACTTTTACACGTATGGAGTGAACCCCATGCAAGCTTAGCCTACACCACCTAACACAGAGGCGCCAGTGGGTGGAGTTGAACCCGAGGGATCTGTCTTGGAGGCGAGAGTGCTAACCACTACACCACTGTACCGTGTCAACTGCTGCCATTAGAATGTCGTATGACTCCAATTTAGAAAATATCCGGATTTTTATTCAAAAGTACGTTTTCTCACCATCTTCCCCCTTCATATGACTAAAGATAGAATTTCATGACTTTTTGCAAAAAATGTTGGCATTCTTTTCAGACTTGGAAGTTTAAAAAAAAGTTTTTTCCATTAGTTTTAAAAGTATGGCGTGAACCCCATGCAGACTTAGCCTACACCAAAGGCGCCACTGGGTGGAGTTGAACCCGAGGCATCTGTGTGGGAGGCGAGAGTGCTAACCACTACACCACTGTACCGTGTCAACTGCTGCCATTAGAATGTCTTATGACTCCAATTTAGAAAAAATTCAGATTTTTTTCAAAAGTACGTTTTCTCACCATCGTGCCCCTTCATATGACTAAAAATAGAATTTCATGATTTTTGCAAAATATTTTCGCATTCTTTTCAGACTTGGAAGTTTAAAAAAAGTTTTTTCCATTACTTTTCCAAGTATGGAGTGAACCCTCTGCAGGCTAAGCCTACACCACCTAAGACAGATTCGCCACTGGGTGGAGTTGAACCCGAGGCATCTGTCTGGGAGGCGAGAGTGCTAACCACTACACCACTGTACCGTGTCAACTGCTTTAATTAGAATGTCTTATGACACCGATTTAGAAAAAATTCAGATTTCTATTCAAAAGTACGTTTTCTCACCGTCGTCCCCCTTCATATGACTAAAGATAGAATTTCATGACTTTTTTCAAAATATTTTGGCATTCTTTTCAGACTCGGAAGTTTAAAAAAAGTTTTTTCCATTACTTTTACAAATATGGAGTGAACCCCATGCAGGCTTAGCCTACACCAAAGGCGCCACTGGGTGGAGTTAAACCCGAGGCATCTGTCTGGGAGGCAAGTGTGCTAACCACTACTCCACTGTACCCTGTCATTTGCTGCCATTAGAAGGTCTTATGACTCCAATTTAGAAAAAATTCAGATTTTTATTCAAAAGTACGTTTTCTCACCATCTTCCCCCTTCATATGACTAAAGATAGAATTTCATGACTTTTTGCAAAATATTTTGGCATTCTTTTCAGACTTGGAAGTTTAAAAAAAGTTTTTTCCATTAGTTTTAAAAGTATGGCATGAACCCCATGCAGACTTAGCCTACACCAAAGGCGCCACTGGGTGGAGTTGAACCCGAGGCATCTGTCTGGGAGGCGAGAGTGCTAACCACTACACCACTGTACCGTGTCAACTGCTGCCATTAGAATGTCGTATGACTCCAATTTAGAAAATATCCGGATTTTTATTCAAAAGTACGTTTTCTCACCATCTTCCCCCTTCATATGACTAAAGATAGAATTTCATGACTTTTTGCAAAATATTTTGGCATTCTTTTCAGACTTGGAAGTTTAAAAAAAAAATTTTCCATTAGTTTTACAAGTATGGAGTGAACCCCATGCAGGCTTAGCCTAAACCACCTAACACAGAAGCGCCACTGGGCAGAGTTGAACACGAGGCATCTGTCTGGGAGGCGAGAGTGCTAACCACTACTCCACTGTACCCTGTCAACTGCTGCCATTAGAAGGTCTTATGACTCCAATTTAGAAAAAATTCAGATTTTTATTCAAAAGTACGTTTTCTCACCATCTTCTCCCTTCATATGACTAAAGATAGAATTTCATGACTTTTTGCTAAATATTTTGCCATTCTTTTTAGACTCGGAAGTTTAAAAAAAAAATCTTGCATTACTTTTACAAGTATGGAGTGAACCCCATGCAAGCTTAGCCTACACCACCTAACACAGAGGCGCCAGTGGGTGGAGTTGAACTCGAGGGATCTGTCTTGGAGGCGAGAGTGCTAACCACTACACCACTGTACCGTGTCAACTGCTTTAATTAGAATGTCTTATGACTCCGATTTAGAAAAAATTCAGATTTTTATTCAAAAGTACGTTTTCTCACCATCTTCCCCCTTCATATGACTAAAGATAGAATTTCGTGACTTTTTGCAAAATATTTTGGCATTCTTTTCAGACTTGGAAGTTTAAAAAAAAAATCTTCCATTACTTTTACAAGTATGGAGTGAACCCCATGCAAGCTTAGCCTACACCACCTAACACAGAGGCGCCAGTGGGTGGAGTTGAACCCGAGGGATCTGTCTTGGAGGCGAGAGTGCTAACCACTACACCACTGTACCGTGTCAACTGCTTTAATTAGAATGTCTTATGACTCCAATTTAGAAAAAATTCAGATTTTTTTCAAAAGTACGTTTTCTCACCGTCGTCCCCCTTCATATGACTAAAGATAGAATTTCATGAGTTTTTGCAAAAAATGTTGGCATTCTTTTCAGACTTGGAAGTTTAAAAAAAGTTTTTTCCATTAGTTTTAAAAGTATGGCATGAACCCCATGCAGACTTAGCCTACACCAAAGGCGCCACTGGGTGGAGTTGAACCCGAGGCATCTGTCTGGGAGGCGAGAGTGCTAACCACTACACCACTGTACCGTGTCAACTGCTGCCATTAGAATGTCGTATGACTCCAATTTAGAAAATATCCGGATTTTTATTCAAAAGTACGTTTTCTCACCATCTTCCCCCTCCATATGACTAAAGATAGAATTTCATGACTTTTTGCAAAATATTTTGGCATTCTTTTCAGACTTGGAAGTTTAAAAAAAGTTTTTTCCATTACTTTTACAAGTATGGAGTGAACCCCATGCAGGCTTAGCCTAAACCACCTAACACAGAAGCGCCACTGGGCAGAGTTGAACACGAGGCATCTGTCTGGGAGGCGAGAGTGCTAACCACTACTCCACTGTACCCTGTCAACTGCTGCCATTAGAAGGTCTTATGACTCCAATTTAGAAAAAATTCAGATTTTTATTCAAAAGTACGTTTTCTCACCATCTTCTCCCTTCATATGACTAAAGATAGAATTTCATGACTTTTTGCTAAATATTTTGCCATTCTTTTTAGACTCGGAAGTTTAAAAAAAAAATCTTGCATTACTTTTACAAGTATGGAGTGAACCCCATGCAAGCTTAGCCTACACCACCTAACACAGAGGCGCCAGTGGGTGGAGTTGAACTCGAGGGATCTGTCTTGGAGGCGAGAGTGCTAACCACTACACCACTGTACCGTGTCAACTGCTTTAATTAGAATGTCTTATGACTCCGATTTAGAAAAAATTCAGATTTTTATTCAAAAGTACGTTTTCTCACCATCTTCCCCCTTCATATGACTAAAGATAGAATTTCATGACTTTTTGCAAAATATTTTGGCATTCTTTTCAGACTTGGAAGTTTAAAAAAAAAATCTTCCATTACTTTTACAAGTATGGAGTGAACCCCATGCAAGCTTAGCCTACACCACCTAACACAGAGGCGCCAGTGGGTGGAGTTGAACCCGAGGGATCTGTCTTGGAGGCGAGAGTGCTAACCACTACACCACTGTACCGTGTCAACTGCTTTAATTAGAATGTCTTATGACTCCAATTTAGAAAAAATTCAGATTTTTTCAAAAGTACGTTTTCTCACCGTCGTCCCCCTTCATATGACTAAAGATAGAATTTCATGACTTTTTGCAAAAAATGTTGGCATTCTTTTCAGACTTGGAAGTTTAAAAAAAGTTTTTTCCATTAGTTTTAAAAGTATGGCGTGAACCCCATGCAGACTTAGCCTACACCAAAGGCGCCAGTGGGTGGAGTTGAACCCGAGGCATCTGTCTGGGAGGCGAGAGTGCTAACCGCTACACCACTGTACCGTGTCAACTGCTTCCATTAGAATGTCGTATGACTCCAATTTAGAAAATATCCGGATTTTTATTCAAAAGTACGTTTTCTCACCATCTTCCCCTTTCATATGACTAAAGATAGAATTTCATGACTTTTTGCAAAAAATGTTGGCATTCTTTTCAGACTTGGAAGTTTAAAAAAAGTTTTTTCCATTAGTTTTAAAAGTATGGCATGAACCCCATGCAGACTTAGCCTACACCAAAGGCGCCACTGGGTGGAGTTGAACCCGAGGGATCTGTCTTGGAGGCGAGAGTGCTAACCACTACACCACTGTACCGTGTCAACTGCTTTAATTAGAATGTCTTATGACTCCAATTTAGAAAAAATTCAGATTTTTTTCAAAAGTACGTTTTCTCACCGTCGTCCCCCTTCATATGACTAAAGATAGAATTTCATGACTTTTTGCAAAAAATGTTGGCATTCTTTTCAGACTTGGAAGTTTAAAAAAAAAATTTTTCCATTAGTTTTAAAAGTATGGCGTGAACCCCATGCAGACTTAGCCTACACCAAAGGCGCCACTGGGTGGAGTTGAACCCGAGGCATCTGTCTGGGAGGTGAGAGTGCTAACCACTACACCACTGTACCGTGTCAACTGCTGCCATTAGAATGTCTTATGACTCCAATTTAGAAAAAATTCAGATTTTTTTCAAAAGTACGTTTTCTCACCATCGTGCCCCTTCATATGACTAAAAATAGAATTTCATGATTTTTGCAAAATATTTTCGCATTCTTTTCAGACTTGGAAGTTTAAAAAAAGTTTTTTCCATTACTTTTACAAGTATGGAGTGAACCCTCTGCAGGCTAAGCCTACACCACCTAAGACAGATTCGCCACTGGGTTGAGTTGAACCCGAGGCATCTGTCTGGGAGGCGAGAGTGCTAACCACTACACCACTGTACCGTGTCAACTGCTTTAATTAGAATGTCTTATGATTCCGATTTAGAAAAAATTCAGATTTCTATTCAAAAGTACGTTTTCTCACCGTCGTCCCCCTTCATATGACTAAAGATAGAATTTCATGACTTTTTGCAAAATATTTTGGCATTCTTTTCAGACTTGGAAGTTTAAAAAAAGTTTTTTCCATTAGTTTTAAAAGTATGGCATGAACCCCATGCAGACTTAGCCTACACCAAAGGCGCCACTGGGTGGAGTTGAACCCGAGGCATCTGTCTGGGAGGCGAGAGTGCTAACCACTACTCCACTGTACCGTGTCAACTGCTGCCATTAGAATGTCGTATGACTCCAATTTAGAAAATATCCGGATTTTTATTCAAAAGTACGTTTTCTCACCATCTTCCCCTTTCATATGACTAAAGATAGAATTTCATGACTTTTTGCAAAAAATGTTGGCATTCTTTTCAGACTTGGAAGTTTAAAAAAAGTTTTTTCCATTAGTTTTAAAAGTATGGCATGAACCCCATGCAGACTTAGCCTACACCAAAGGCGCCACTGGGTGGAGTTGAACCCGAGGGATCTGTCTTGGAGGCGAGAGTGCTAACCACTACACCACTGTACCGTGTCAACTGCTTTAATTAGAATGTCTTATGACTCCAATTTAGAAAAAATTCAGATTTTTTTCAAAAGTACGTTTTCTCACCGTCGTCCCCCTTCATATGACTAAAGATAGAATTTCATGACTTTTTGCAAAAAATGTTGGCATTCTTTTCAGACTTGGAAGTTTAAAAAAAAATTTTTTCCATTAGTTTTAAAAGTATGGCGTGAACCCCATGCAGACTTAGCCTACACCAAAGGCGCCACTGGGTGGAGTTGAACCCGAGGCATCTGTCTGGGAGGTGAGAGTGCTAACCACTACACCACTGTACCGTGTCAACTGCTGCCATTAGAATGTCTTATGACTCCAATTTAGAAAAAATTCAGATTTTTTTCAAAAGTACGTTTTCTCACCATCGTGCCCCTTCATATGACTAAAAATAGAATTTCATGATTTTTGCAAAATATTTTCGCATTCTTTTCAGACTTGGAAGTTTAAAAAAAGTTTTTTCCATTACTTTTACAAGTATGGAGTGAACCCTCTGCAGGCTAAGCCTACACCACCTAAGACAGATTCGCCACTGGGTTGAGTTGAACCCGAGGCATCTGTCTGGGAGGCGAGAGTGCTAACCACTACACCACTGTACCGTGTCAACTGCTTTAATTAGAATGTCTTATGACTCCGATTTAGAAAAAATTCAGATTTCTATTCAAAAGTACGTTTTCTCACCGTCGTCCCCCTTCATATGACTAAAGATAGAATTTCATGACTTTTTGCAAAATATTTTGGCATTCTTTTCAGACTTGGAAGTTTAAAAAAAGTTTTTTCCATTAGTTTTAAAAGTATGGCATGAACCCCATGCAGACTTAGCCTACACCAAAGGCGCCACTGGGTGGAGTTGAACCCGAGGCATCTGTCTGGGAGGCGAGAGTGCTAACCACTACTCCACTGTACCCTGTCATTTGCTGCCATTAGAAGGTCTTATGACTCCAATTTAGAAAAAATTCAGATTTTTATTCAAAAGTACGTTTTCTCACCATCTTCCCCCTTCATATGACTAAAGATAGAATTTCATGACTTTTTGCAAAATATTTTGGCATTCTTTTCAGACTTGGAAGTTTAAAAAAAAAATCTTCCATTACTTTTACAAGTATGGAGTGAACCCCATGCAAGCTTAGCCTACACCACCTAACACAGAGGCGCCAGTGGGTGGAGTTGAACCCGAGGGATCTGTCTTGGAGGCGAGAGTGCTAACCACTACACCACTGTACCGTGTCAACTGCTTTAATTAGAATGTCTTATGACTCCAATTTAGAAAAAATTCAGATTTTTTCAAAAGTACGTTTTCTCACCGTCGTCCCCCTTCATATGACTAAAGATAGAATTTCATGACTTTTTGCAAAAAATGTTGGCATTCTTTTCAGACTTGGAAGTTTAAAAAAAGTTTTTTCCATTAGTTTTAAAAGTATGGCGTGAACCCCATGCAGACTTAGCCTACACCAAAGGCGCCAGTGGGTGGAGTTGAACCCGAGGCATCTGTCTGGGAGGCGAGAGTGCTAACCGCTACACCACTGTACCGTGTCAACTGCTTCCATTAGAATGTCGTATGACTCCAATTTAGAAAATATCCGGATTTTTATTCAAAAGTACGTTTTCTCACCATCTTCCCCTTTCATATGACTAAAGATAGAATTTCATGACTTTTTGCAAAAAATGTTGGCATTCTTTTCAGACTTGGAAGTTTAAAAAAAGTTTTTTCCATTAGTTTTAAAAGTATGGCATGAACCCCATGCAGACTTAGCCTACACCAAAGGCGCCACTGGGTGGAGTTGAACCCGAGGGATCTGTCTTGGAGGCGAGAGTGCTAACCACTACACCACTGTACCGTGTCAACTGCTTTAATTAGAATGTCTTATGACTCCAATTTAGAAAAAATTCAGATTTTTTTCAAAAGTACGTTTTCTCACCGTCGTCCCCCTTCATATGACTAAAGATAGAATTTCATGACTTTTTGCAAAAAATGTTGGCATTCTTTTCAGACTTGGAAGTTTAAAAAAAAAATTTTTCCATTAGTTTTAAAAGTATGGCGTGAACCCCATGCAGACTTAGCCTACACCAAAGGCGCCACTGGGTGGAGTTGAACCCGAGGCATCTGTCTGGGAGGTGAGAGTGCTAACCACTACACCACTGTACCGTGTCAACTGCTGCCATTAGAATGTCTTATGACTCCAATTTAGAAAAAATTCAGATTTTTTTCAAAAGTACGTTTTCTCACCATCGTGCCCCTTCATATGACTAAAAATAGAATTTCATGATTTTTGCAAAATATTTTCGCATTCTTTTCAGACTTGGAAGTTTAAAAAAAGTTTTTTCCATTACTTTTACAAGTATGGAGTGAACCCTCTGCAGGCTAAGCCTACACCACCTAAGACAGATTCGCCACTGGGTTGAGTTGAACCCGAGGCATCTGTCTGGGAGGCGAGAGTGCTAACCACTACACCACTGTACCGTGTCAACTGCTTTAATTAGAATGTCTTATGATTCCGATTTAGAAAAAATTCAGATTTCTATTCAAAAGTACGTTTTCTCACCGTCGTCCCCCTTCATATGACTAAAGATAGAATTTCATGACTTTTTGCAAAATATTTTGGCATTCTTTTCAGACTTGGAAGTTTAAAAAAAGTTTTTTCCATTAGTTTTAAAAGTATGGCATGAACCCCATGCAGACTTAGCCTACACCAAAGGCGCCACTGGGTGGAGTTGAACCCGAGGCATCTGTCTGGGAGGCGAGAGTGCTAACCACTACTCCACTGTACCGTGTCAACTGCTGCCATTAGAATGTCGTATGACTCCAATTTAGAAAATATCCGGATTTTTATTCAAAAGTACGTTTTCTCACCATCTTCCCCTTTCATATGACTAAAGATAGAATTTCATGACTTTTTGCAAAAAATGTTGGCATTCTTTTCAGACTTGGAAGTTTAAAAAAAGTTTTTTCCATTAGTTTTAAAAGTATGGCATGAACCCCATGCAGACTTAGCCTACACCAAAGGCGCCACTGGGTGGAGTTGAACCCGAGGGATCTGTCTTGGAGGCGAGAGTGCTAACCACTACACCACTGTACCGTGTCAACTGCTTTAATTAGAATGTCTTATGACTCCAATTTAGAAAAAATTCAGATTTTTTTCAAAAGTACGTTTTCTCACCGTCGTCCCCCTTCATATGACTAAAGATAGAATTTCATGACTTTTTGCAAAAAATGTTGGCATTCTTTTCAGACTTGGAAGTTTAAAAAAAAATTTTTTCCATTAGTTTTAAAAGTATGGCGTGAACCCCATGCAGACTTAGCCTACACCAAAGGCGCCACTGGGTGGAGTTGAACCCGAGGCATCTGTCTGGGAGGTGAGAGTGCTAACCACTACACCACTGTACCGTGTCAACTGCTGCCATTAGAATGTCTTATGACTCCAATTTAGAAAAAATTCAGATTTTTTTCAAAAGTACGTTTTCTCACCATCGTGCCCCTTCATATGACTAAAAATAGAATTTCATGATTTTTGCAAAATATTTTCGCATTCTTTTCAGACTTGGAAGTTTAAAAAAAGTTTTTTCCATTACTTTTACAAGTATGGAGTGAACCCTCTGCAGGCTAAGCCTACACCACCTAAGACAGATTCGCCACTGGGTTGAGTTGAACCCGAGGCATCTGTCTGGGAGGCGAGAGTGCTAACCACTACACCACTGTACCGTGTCAACTGCTTTAATTAGAATGTCTTATGACTCCGATTTAGAAAAAATTCAGATTTCTATTCAAAAGTACGTTTTCTCACCGTCGTCCCCCTTCATATGACTAAAGATAGAATTTCATGACTTTTTGCAAAATATTTTGGCATTCTTTTCAGACTTGGAAGTTTAAAAAAAGTTTTTTCCATTAGTTTTAAAAGTATGGCATGAACCCCATGCAGACTTAGCCTACACCAAAGGCGCCACTGGGTGGAGTTGAACCCGAGGCATCTGTCTGGGAGGCGAGAGTGCTAACCACTACTCCACTGTACCCTGTCATTTGCTGCCATTAGAAGGTCTTATGACTCCAATTTAGAAAAAATTCAGATTTTTATTCAAAAGTACGTTTTCTCACCATCTTCCCCCTTCATATGACTAAAGATAGAATTTCATGACTTTTTGCAAAATATTTTGGCATTCTTTTCAGACTTGGAAGTTTAAAAAAAAAATCTTCCATTACTTTTACAAGTATGGAGTGAACCCCATCCAAGCTTAGCCTACACCACCTAACACAGAGGCGCCAGTGGGTGGAGTTGAACCCGAGGGATCTGTCTTGGAGGCGAGAGTGCTAACCACTACACCACTGTACCGTGTCAACTGCTTTAATTAGAATGTCTTATGACTCCAATTTAGAAAAAATTCAGATTTTTTTCAAAAGTACGTTTTCTCACCGTCGTCCCCCTTCATATGACTAAAGATAGAATTTCATGACTTTTTGCAAAAAATGTTGGCATTCTTTTCAGACTTGGAAGTTTAAAAAAAGTTTTTTCCATTAGTTTTAAAAGTATGGCATGAACCCCATGCAGACTTAGCCTACACCAAAGGCGCCACTGGGTGGAGTTGAACCCGAGGCATCTGTCTGGGAGGCGAGAGTGCTAACCACTACACCACTGTACCGTGTCAACTGCTGCCATTAGAATGTCTTATGACTCCAATTTAGAAAAAATTCAGATTTTTTTCAAAAGTACGTTTTCTCACCATCGTGCCCCTTCATATGACTAAAAATAGAATTTCATGATTTTTGCAAAATATTTTCGCATTCTTTTCAGACTTGGAAGTTTAAAAAAAGTTTTTTCCATTACTTTTACAAGTATGGAGTGAACCCTCTGCAGGCTAAGCCTACACCACCTAAGACAGATTCGCCACTGGGTTGAGTTGAACCCGAGGCATCTGTCTGGGAGGCGAGAGTGCTAACCACTACACCACTGTACCGTGTCAACTGCTTTAATTAGAATGTCTTATGACTCCGATTTAGAAAAAATTCAGATTTCTATTCAAAAGTACGTTTTCTCACCGTCGTCCCCCTTCATATGACTAAAGATAGAATTTCATGACTTTTTGCAAAAAATGTTGGCATTCTTTTCAGACTTGGAAGTTTAAAAAAAGTTTTTTCCATTAGTTTTAAAAGTATGGCATGAACCCCATGCAGACTTAGCCTACACCAAAGGCGCCACTGGGTGGAGTTGAACCCGAGGCATCTGTCTGGGAGGCGAGAGTGCTAACCACTACACCACTGTACCGTGTCAACTGCTGCCATTAGAATGTCTTATGACTCCAATTTAGAAAAAATTCAGATTTTTTTCAAAAGTACGTTTTCTCACCATCGTGCCCCTTCATATGACTAAAAATAGAATTTCATGATTTTTGCAAAATATTTTCGCATTCTTTTCAGACTTGGAAGTTTAAAAAAAGTTTTTTCCATTACTTTTACAAGTATGGAGTGAACCCTCTGCAGGCTAAGCCTACACCACCTAAGACAGATTCGCCACTGGGTTGAGTTGAACCCGAGGCATCTGTCTGGGAGGCGAGAGTGCTAACCACTACACCACTGTACCGTGTCAACTGCTTTAATTAGAATGTCTTATGACTCCGATTTAGAAAAAATTCAGATTTCTATTCAAAAGTACGTTTTCTCACCGTCGTCCCCCTTCATATGACTAAAGATAGAATTTCATGACTTTTTGCAAAATATTTTGGCATTCTTTTCAGACTTGGAAGTTTAAAAAAAGTTTTTTCCATTAGTTTTAAAAGTATGGCATGAACCCCATGCAGACTTAGCCTACACCAAAGGCGCCACTGGGTGGAGTTGAACCCGAGGCATCTGTCTGGGAGGCGAGAGTGCTAACCACTACTCCACTGTACCCTGTCATTTGCTGCCATTAGAAGGTCTTATGACTCCAATTTAGAAAAAATTCAGATTTTTATTCAAAAGTACGTTTTCTCACCATCTTCCCCCTTCATATGACTAAAGATAGAATTTCATGACTTTTTGCAAAATATTTTGGCATTCTTTTCAGACTTGGAAGTTTAAAAAAAAAATCTTCCATTACTTTTACAAGTATGGAGTGAACCCCATCCAAGCTTAGCCTACACCACCTAACACAGAGGCGCCAGTGGGTGGAGTTGAACCCGAGGGATCTGTCTTGGAGGCGAGAGTGCTAACCACTACACCACTGTACCGTGTCAACTGCTTTAATTAGAATGTCTTATGACTCCAATTTAGAAAAAATTCAGATTTTTTTCAAAAGTACGTTTTCTCACCGTCGTCCCCCTTCATATGACTAAAGATAGAATTTCATGACTTTTTGCAAAAAATGTTGGCATTCTTTTCAGACTTGGAAGTTTAAAAAAAGTTTTTTCCATTAGTTTTAAAAGTATGGCATGAACCCCATGCAGACTTAGCCTACACCAAAGGCGCCACTGGGTGGAGTTGAACCCGAGGCATCTGTCTGGGAGGCGAGAGTGCTAACCACTACACCACTGTACCGTGTCAACTGCTTTAATTAGAATGTCTTATGACTCCGATTTAGAAAAAATTCAGATTTTTATTCAAAAGTACGTTTTCTCACCATCTTCCCCCTTCATATGACTAAAGATAGAATTTCATGACTTTTTGCAAAAAATGTTGGCATTCTTTTCAGACTTGGAAGTTTAAAAAAAGTTTTTTCCATTAGTTTTAAAAGTATGGCATGAACCCCATGCAGACTTAGCCTACACCAAAGGCGCCACTGGGTGGAGTTGAACCCGAGGCATCTGTCTGGGAGGCGAGAGTGCTAACCACTACACCACTGTACCGTGTCAACTGCTGCCATTAGAATGTCGTATGACTCCAATTTAGAAAATATCCGGATTTTTATTCAAAAGTACGTTTTCTCACCATCTTCCCCCTTCATATGACTAAAGATAGAATTTCATGACTTTTTGAAAAATATTTTGGCATTCTTTTCAGACTTGGAAGTTTAAAAAAAAAATTTTCCATTAGTTTTACAAGTATGGAGTGAACCCCATGCAGGCTTAGCCTAAACCACCTAACACAGAAGCGCCACTGGGCAGAGTTGAACACGAGGCATCTGTCTGGGAGGCGAGAGTGCTAACCACTACTCCACTGTACCCTGTCAACTGCTGCCATTAGAAGGTCTTATGACTCCAATTTAGAAAAAATTCAGATTTTTATTCAAAAGTACGTTTTCTCACCATCTTCTCCCTTCATATGACTAAAGATAGAATTTCATGACTTTTTGCTAAATATTTTGCCATTCTTTTTAGACTCGGAAGTTTAAAAAAAAAATCTTGCATTACTTTTACAAGTATGGAGTGAACCCCATGCAAGCTTAGCCTACACCACCTAACACAGAGGCGCCAGTGGGTGGAGTTGAACTCGAGGGATCTGTCTTGGAGGCGAGAGTGCTAACCACTACACCACTGTACCGTGTCAACTGCTTTAATTAGAATGTCTTATGACTCCGATTTAGAAAAAATTCAGATTTTTATTCAAAAGTACGTTTTCTCACCATCTTCCCCCTTCATATGACTAAAGATAGAATTTCGTGACTTTTTGCAAAATATTTTGGCATTCTTTTCAGACTTGGAAGTTTAAAAAAAAAATCTTCCATTACTTTTACAAGTATGGAGTGAACCCCATGCAAGCTTAGCCTACACCACCTAACACAGAGGCGCCAGTGGGTGGAGTTGAACCCGAGGGATCTGTCTTGGAGGCGAGAGTGCTAACCACTACACCACTGTACCGTGTCAACTGCTTTAATTAGAATGTCTTATGACTCCAATTTAGAAAAAATTCAGATTTTTTCAAAAGTACGTTTTCTCACCGTCGTCCCCCTTCATATGACTAAAGATAGAATTTCATGACTTTTTGCAAAAAATGTTGGCATTCTTTTCAGACTTGGAAGTTAAAAAAAAGTTTTTTCCATTAGTTTTAAAAGTATGGCGTGAACCCCATGCAGACTTAGCCTACACCAAAGGCGCCACTGGGTGGAGTTGAACCCGAGGCATCTGTCTGGGAGGCGAGAGTGCTAACCGCTACACCACTGTACCGTGTCAACTGCTGCCATTAGAATGTCGTATGACTCCAATTTAGAAAATATCCGGATTTTTATTCAAAAGTACGTTTTCTCACCATCTTCCCCCTTCATATGACTAAAGATAGAATTTCATGACTTTTTGCAAAAAATGTTGGCATTCTTTTCAGACTTGGAAGTTTACAAAAAAGTTTTTTCCATTAGTTTTAAAAGTATGGCATGAACCCCATGCAGACTTAGCCTACACCAAAGGCGCCACTGGGTGGAGTTGAACCCGAGGCATCTGTCTGGGAGGCGAGAGTGCTAACCACTACACCACTGTACCGTGTCAACTGCTGCCATTAGAATGTCGTATGACTCCAATTTAGAAAATATCCGGATTTTTATTCAAAAGTACGTTTTCTCACCATCTTCCCCCTTCATATGACTAAAGATAGAATTTCATGACTTTTTGCTAAATATTTTGCCATTCTTTTTAGACTCGGAAGTTTAAAAAAAAAATCTTGCATTACTTTTACAAGTATGGAGTGAACCCCATGCAAGCTTAGCCTACATCACCTAACACAGAGGCGCCAGTGGGTGGAGTTGAACCCGAGGCATCTGTCTGGGAGGCGAGAGTGCTAACCACTACACCACTGTACCGTGTCAACTGCTGCCATTAGAATGTCGTATGACTCCAATTTAGAAAATATCCGGATTTTTATTCAAAAGTACGTTTTCTCACCATCTTCCCCCTTCATATGACTAAAGATAGAATTTCATGACTTTTTGCTTAATATTTTGCCATTCTTTTTAGACTCGGAAGTTTAAAAAAAAAATCTTGCATTACTTTTACAAGTATGGAGTGAACCCCATGCAAGCTTAGCCTACACCACCTAACACAGAGGCGCCAGTGGGTGGAGTTGAACCCGAGGGATCTGTCTTGGAGGCGAGAGTGCTAACCACTACACCACTGTACCGTGTCAACTGCTTTAATTACAATGTCTTATGACTCCAATTTAGAAAAAATTCAGATTTTTTTCAAAAGTACGTTTTCTCACCGTCGTCCCCCTTCATATGACTAAAGATAGAATTTCATGACTTTTTGCAAAAAATGTTGGCATTCTTTTCAGACTTGGAAGTTTAAAAAAAAGTTTTTTCCATTAGTTTTAAAAGTATGGCGTGAACCCCATGCAGACTTAGCCTACACCAAAGGCGCCACTGGGTGGAGTTGAACCCGAGGCATCTGTGTGGGAGGCGAGAGTGCTAACCACTACACCACTGTACCGTGTCAACTGCTGCCATTAGAATGTCTTATGACTCCAATTTAGAAAAAATTCAGATTTTTTTCAAAAGTACGTTTTCTCACCATCGTGCCCCTTCATATGACTAAAAATAGAATTTCATGATTTTTGCAAAATATTTTCGCATTCTTTTCAGACTTGGAAGTTCAAAAAAAGTTTTTTCCATTACTTTTACAAGTATGGAGTGAACCCTCTGCAGGCTAAGCCTACACCACCTAAGACAGATTCGCCACTGGGTGGAGTTGAACCCGAGGCATCTGTCTGGGAGGCGAGAGTGCTAACCACTACACCACTGTACCGTGTCAACTGCTTTAATTAGAATGTCTTATGACTCCAATTTAGAAAAAATTCAGATTTTTTTCAAAAGTACGTTTTCTCACCGTCGTCCCCCTTCATATGACTAAAGATAGAATTTCATGACTTTTTGCAAAATATTTTGGCATTCTTTTCAGACTTGGAAGTTTAAAAAAAAATTTTTCCATTACTTTTACAAGTATGGAGTGAACCCCATGCAGGCTTAGCCTAAACCACCTAACACAGAAGTGCCACTGGGCAGAGTTGAACCCGAGGGATCTGTCTTGGAGGCGAGAGTGCTAACCACTACACCACTGTACCGTGTCAACTGCTTTAATTAGAATGTCTTATGACTCCAATTTAGAAAAAATTCAGATTTTTTTCAAAAGTACGTTTTCTCACCGTCGTCCCCCTTCATATGACTAAAGATAGAATTTCATGACTTTTTGCAAAAAATGTTGGCATTCTTTTCAGACTTGGAAGTTTAAAAAAAGTTTTTTCGATTAGTTTTAAAAGTATGGCATGAACCCCATGCAGACTTAGCCTACACCAAAGGCTCCACTGGGTGGAGTTGAACCCGAGGCATCTGTCTGGGAGGCGAGAGTGCTTACCACTACACCACTGTACCGTGTCAACTGCTTTAATTAGAATGTCTTATGACTCCGATTTAGAAAAAATTCAGATTTTTATTCAAAAGTACGTTTTCTCACCATCTTCCCCCTTCATATGACTAAAGATAGAATTTCATGACTTTTTGCAAAAAATGTTGGCATTCTTTTCAGACTTGGAAGTTTAAAAAAAGTTTTTTCCATTAGTTTTAAAAGTATGGCATGAACCCCATGCAGACTTAGCCTACACCAAAGGCGCCACTGGGTGGAGTTGAACCCGAGGCATCTGTCTGGGTGGCGAGAGTGCTAACCACTACACCACTGTACCGTGTCAACTGCTGCCATTAGAATGTCGTATGACTCCAATTTAGAAAATATCCGGATTTTTATTCAAAAGTACGTTTTCTCACCATCTTCCCCCTCCATATGACTAAAGATAGAATTTCATGACTTTTTGCAAAATATTTTGGCATTCTTTTCAGACTTGGAAGTTTAAAAAAAGTTTTTTCCATTACTTTTACAAGTATGGAGTGAACCCCATGCAGGCTTAGCCTAAACCACCTAACACAGAAGCGCCACTGGGCAGAGTTGAACACGAGGCATCTGTCTGGGAGGCGAGAGTGCTAACCACTACTCCACTGTACCCTGTCAACTGCTGCCATTAGAAGGTCTTATGACTCCAATTTAGAAAAAATTCAGATTTTTATTCAAAAGTACGTTTTCTCACCATCTTCTCCCTTCATATGACTAAAGATAGAATTTCATGACTTTTTGCTAAATATTTTGCCATTCTTTTTAGACTCGGAAGTTTAAAAAAAAAATCTTGCATTACTTTTACAAGTATGGAGTGAACCCCATGCAAGCTTAGCCTACACCACCTAACACAGAGGCGCCAGTGGGTGGAGTTGAACTCGAGGGATCTGTCTTGGAGGCGAGAGTGCTAACCACTACACCACTGTACCGTGTCAACTGCTTTAATTAGAATGTCTTATGACTCAGATTTAGAAAAAATTCAGATTTTTTCAAAAGTACGTTTTCTCACCGTCGTCCCCCTTCATATGACTAAAGATAGAATTTCATGACTTTTTGCAAAAAATGTTGGCATTCTTTTCAGACTTGGAAGTTTAAAAAAAGTTTTTTCCATTAGTTTTAAAAGTATGGCGTGAACCCCATGCAGACTTAGCCTACACCAAAGGCGCCACTGGGTGGAGTTGAACCCGAGGCATCTGTCTGGGAGGCGAGAGTGCTAACCGCTACACCACTGTACCGTGTCAACTGCTGCCATTAGAATGTCGTATGACTCCAATTTAGAAAATATCCGGATTTTTATTCAAAAGTACGTTTTCTCACCATCTTCCCCCTTCATATGACTAAAGATAGAATTTCATGACTTTTTGCAAAAAATGTTGGCATTCTTTTCAGACTTGGAAGTTTAAAAAAAGTTTTTTCCATTAGTTTTAAAAGTATGGCATGAACCCCATGCAGACTTAGCCTACACCAAAGGCGCCACTGGGTGGAGTTGAACCCGAGGCATCTGTATGGGAGGCGAGAGTGCTAACCACTACACCACTGTACCGTGTCAACTGCTGCCATTAGAATGTCGTATGACTCCAATTTAGAAAATATCCGGATTTTTATTCAAAAGTACGTTTTCTCACCATCTTCCCCCTTCATATGACTAAAGATAGAATTTCATGACTTTTTGCAAAAAATGTTGGCATTCTTTTCAGACTTGGAAGTTTAAAAAAAGTTTTTTCCATTAGTTTTAAAAGTATGGCATGAACCCCATGCAGACTTAGCCTACACCAAAGGCGCCACTGGGTGGCGTTGAACCCGAGGCATCTGTCTGGGAGGCGAGAGTGCTAACCACTACACCACTGTACCGTGTCAACTGCTGCCATTAGAATGTCTTATGACTCCAATTTAGAAAAAATTCAGATTTTTTTCAAAAGTACGTTTTCTCACCATCGTGCCCCTTCATATGACTAAAAATAGAATTTCATGATTTTTGCAAAATATTTTCGCATTCTTTTCAGACTTGGAAGTTCAAAAAAAGTTTTTTCCATTACTTTTACAAGTATGGAGTGAACCCTCTGCAGGCTAAGCCTACACCACCTAAGACAGATTCGCCACTGGGTGGAGTTGAACCCGAGGCATCTGTCTGGGAGGCGAGAGTGCTAACCACTACACCACTGTACCGTGTCAACTGCTTTAATTAGAATGTCTTATGACTCCAATTTAGAAAAAATTCAGATTTTTTTCAAAAGTACGTTTTCTCACCGTCGTCCCCCTTCATATGACTAAAGATAGAATTTCATGACTTTTTGCAAAATATTTTGGCATTCTTTTCAGACTTGGAAGTTTAAAAAAAAAATTTTCCATTACTTTTACAAGTATGGAGTGAACCCCATGCAGGCTTAGCCTAAACCACCTAACACAGAAGTGCCACTGGGCAGAGTTGAACCCGAGGGATCTGTCTTGGAGGCGAGAGTGCTAACCACTACACCACTGTACCGTGTCAACTGCTTTAATTAGAATGTCTTATGACTCCAATTTAGAAAAAATTCAGATTTTTTTCAAAAGTACGTTTTCTCACCGTCGTCCCCCTTCATATGACTAAAGATAGAATTTCATGACTTTTTGCAAAAAATGTTGGCATTCTTTTCAGACTTGGAAGTTTAAAAAAAGTTTTTTCGATTAGTTTTAAAAGTATGGCATGAACCCCATGCAGACTTAGCCTACACCAAAGGCTCCACTGGGTGGAGTTGAAACCGAGGCATCTGTCTGGGAGGCGAGAGTGCTAACCACTACACCACTGTACCGTGTCAACTGCTTTAATTAGAATGTCTTATGACTCCGATTTAGAAAAAATTCAGATTTTTATTCAAAAGTACGTTTTCTCACCATCTTCCCCCTTCATATGACTAAAGATAGAATTTCATGACTTTTTGCAAAAAATGTTGGCATTCTTTTCAGACTTGGAAGTTTAAAAAAAGTTTTTTCCATTAGTTTTAAAAGTATGGCATGAACCCCATGCAGACTTAGCCTACACCAAAGGCGCCACTGGGTGGAGTTGAACCCGAGGCATCTGTCTGGGTGGCGAGAGTGCTAACCACTACACCACTGTACCGTGTCAACTGCTGCCATTAGAATGTCGTATGACTCCAATTTAGAAAATATCCGGATTTTTATTCAAAAGTACGTTTTCTCACCATCTTCCCCCTCCATATGACTAAAGATAGAATTTCATGACTTTTTGCAAAATATTTTGGCATTCTTTTCAGACTTGGAAGTTTAAAAAAAGTTTTTTCCATTACTTTTACAAGTATGGAGTGAACCCCATGCAGGCTTAGCCTAAACCACCTAACACAGAAGCGCCACTGGGCAGAGTTGAACACGAGGCATCTGTCTGGGAGGCGAGAGTGCTAACCACTACTCCACTGTACCCTGTCAACTGCTGCCATTAGAAGGTCTTATGACTCCAATTTAGAAAAAATTCAGATTTTTATTCAAAAGTACGTTTTCTCACCATCTTCTCCCTTCATATGACTAAAGATAGAATTTCATGACTTTTTGCTAAATATTTTGCCATTCTTTTTAGACTCGGAAGTTTAAAAAAAAAATCTTGCATTACTTTTACAAGTATGGAGTGAACCCCATGCAAGCTTAGCCTACACCACCTAACACAGAGGCGCCAGTGGGTGGAGTTGAACTCGAGGGATCTGTCTTGGAGGCGAGAGTGCTAACCACTACACCACTGTACCGTGTCAACTGCTTTAATTAGAATGTCTTATGACTCAGATTTAGAAAAAATTCAGATTTTTTCAAAAGTACGTTTTCTCACCGTCGTCCCCCTT
The DNA here is from genome assembly GCF_964276395.1 of Gasterosteus aculeatus. NCBI lineage: Eukaryota > Metazoa > Chordata > Actinopteri > Perciformes > Gasterosteidae > Gasterosteus > Gasterosteus aculeatus. The sequence goes on along the minus strand of NC_135696.1, from coordinate 246,218 downwards.
CATATGACTAAAGATAGAATTTCATGACTTTTTGCAAAAAATGTTGGCATTCTTTTCAGACTTGGAAGTTTAAAAAAAGTTTTTTCCATTAGTTTTAAAAGTATGGCGTGAACCCCATGCAGACTTAGCCTACACCAAAGGCGCCACTGGGTGGAGTTGAACCCGAGGCATCTGTCTGGGAGGCGAGAGTGCTAACCGCTACACCACTGTACCGTGTCAACTGCTGCCATTAGAATGTCGTATGACTCCAATTTAGAAAATATCCGGATTTTTATTCAAAAGTACGTTTTCTCACCATCTTCCCCCTTCATATGACTAAAGATAGAATTTCATGACTTTTTGCAAAAAATGTTGGCATTCTTTTCAGACTTGGAAGTTTAAAAAAAGTTTTTTCCATTAGTTTTAAAAGTATGGCATGAACCCCATGCAGACTTAGCCTACACCAAAGGCGCCACTGGGTGGAGTTGAACCCGAGGCATCTGTCTGGGAGGCGAGAGTGCTAACCACTACACCACTGTACCGTGTCAACTGCTGCCATTAGAATGTCGTATGACTCCAATTTAGAAAATATCCGGATTTTTATTCAAAAGTACGTTTTCTCACCATCTTCCCCCTTCATATGACTAAAGATAGAATTTCATGAGTTTTTGCAAAAAATGTTGGCATTCTTTTCAGACTTGGAAGTTTAAAAAAAGTTTTTTCCATTAGTTTTAAAAGTATGGCATGAACCCCATGCAGACTTAGCCTACACCAAAGGCGCCACTGGGTGGAGTTGAACCCGAGGCATCTGTCTGGGAGGCGAGAGTGCTAACCACTACACCACTGTACCGTGTCAACTGCTGCCATTAGAATGTCGTATGACTCCAATTTAGAAAATATCCGGATTTTTATTCAAAAGTACGTTTTCTCACCATCTTCCCCCTTCATATGACTAAAGATAGAATTTCATGACTTTTTGCAAAAAATGTTGGCATTCTTTTCAGACTTGGAAGTTTAAAAAAAGTTTTTTCCATTAGTTTTAAAAGTATGGCATGAACCCCATGCAGACTTAGCCTACACCAAAGGCGCCACTGGGTGGAGTTGAACCCGAGGCATCTGTCTGGGAGGCGAGAGTGCTAACCACTACACCACTGTACCGTGTCAACTGCTGCCATTAGAATGTCGTATGACTCCAATTTAGAAAATATCCGGATTTTTATTCAAAAGTACGTTTTCTCACCATCTTCCCCCTTCATATGACTAAAGATAGAATTTCATGAGTTTTTGCAAAAAATGTTGGCATTCTTTTCAGACTTGGAAGTTTAAAAAAAGTTTTTTCCATTAGTTTTAAAAGTATGGCATGAACCCCATGCAGACTTAGCCTACACCAAAGGCGCCACTGGGTGGAGTTGAACCCGAGGCATCTGTCTGGGAGGCGAGAGTGCTAACCACTACACCACTGTACCGTGTCAACTGCTGCCATTAGAATGTCGTATGACTCCAATTTAGAAAATATCCGGATTTTTATTCAAAAGTACGTTTTCTCACCATCTTCCCCCTTCATATGACTAAAGATAGAATTTCATGACTTTTTGCTAAATATTTTGCCATTCTTTTTAGACTCGGAAGTTTAAAAAAAAAATCTTGCATTACTTTTACAAGTATGGAGTGAACCCCATGCAAGCTTAGCCTACACCACCTAACACAGAGGCGCCAGTGGGTGGAGTTGAACCCGAGGGATCTGTCTTGGAGGCGAGAGTGCTAACCACTACACCACTGTACCGTGTCAACTGCTTTAATTAGAATGTCTTATGACTCCAATTTAGAAAAAATTCAGATTTTTTTCAAAAGTACGTTTTCTCACCGTCGTCCCCCTTCATATGACTAAAGATAGAATTTCATGACTTTTTGCAAAAAATGTTGGCATTCTTTTCAGACTTGGAAGTTTAAAAAAAAGTTTTTTCCATTAGTTTTAAAAGTATGGCGTGAACCCCATGCAGACTTAGCCTACACCAAAGGCGCCACTGGGTGGAGTTGAACCCGAGGCATCTGTGTGGGAGGCGAGAGTGCTAACCACTACACCACTGTACCGTGTCAACTGCTGCCATTAGAATGTCTTATGACTCCAATTTAGAAAAAATTCAGATTTTTTTCAAAAGTACGTTTTCTCACCATCGTGCCCCTTCATATGACTAAAAATAGAATTTCATGATTTTTGCAAAATATTTTCGCATTCTTTTCAGACTTGGAAGTTTAAAAAAAGTTTTTTCCATTACTTTTACAAGTATGGAGTGAACCCTCTGCAGGCTAAGCCTACACCACCTAAGACAGATTCGCCACTGGGTGGAGTTGAACCCGAGGCATCTGTCTGGGAGGCGAGAGTGCTAACCACTACACCACTGTACCGTGTCAACTGCTTTAATTAGAATGTCTTATGACTCCGATTTAGAAAAAATTCAGATTTCTATTCAAAAGTACGTTTTCTCACCGTCGTCCCCCTTCATATGACTAAAGATAGAATTTCATGACTTTTTGCAAAATATTTTGGCATTCTTTTCAGACTCGGAAGTTTAAAAAAAGTTTTTTCCATTACTTTTACAAATATGGAGTGAACCCCATGCAGGCTTAGCCTACACCAAAGGCGCCACTGGGTGGAGTTGAACCCGAGGCATCTGTCTGGGAGGCAAGTGTGCTAACCACTACTCCACTGTACCCTGTCAACTGCTGCCATTAGAAGGTCTTATGACTCCAATTTAGAAAAAATTCAGATTTTTATTCAAAAGTACGTTTTCTCACCATCTTCCCCCTTCATATGACTAAAGATAGAATTTCATGACTTTTTGCAAAATATTTTGGCATTCTTTTCAGACTTGGAAGTTTAAAAAAAAAATCTTCCATTACTTTTACAAGTATGGAGTGAACCCCATCCAAGCTTAGCCTACACCACCTAACACAGAGGCGCCAGTGGGTGGAGTTGAACCCGAGGGATCTGTCTTGGAGGCGAGAGTGCTAACCACTACACCACTGTACCGTGTCAACTGCTTTAATTAGAATGTCTTATGACTCCAATTTAGAAAAAATTCAGATTTTTTTCAAAAGTACGTTTTCTCACCGTCGTCCCCCTTCATATGACTAAAGATAGAATTTCATGACTTTTTGCAAAAAATGTTGGCATTCTTTTCAGACTTGGAAGTTTAAAAAAAGTTTTTTCCATTAGTTTTAAAAGTATGGCATGAACCCCATGCAGACTTAGCCTACACCAAAGGCGCCACTGGGTGGAGTTGAACCCGAGGCATCTGTCTGGGAGGCGAGAGTGCTAACCACTACACCACTGTACCGTGTCAACTGCTTTAATTAGAATGTCTTATGACTCCGATTTAGAAAAAATTCAGATTTTTATTCAAAAGTACGTTTTCTCACCATCTTCCCCCTTCATATGACTAAAGATAGAATTTCATGACTTTTTGCAAAAAATGTTGGCATTCTTTTCAGACTTGGAAGTTTAAAAAAAGTTTTTTCCATTAGTTTTAAAAGTATGGCATGAACCCCATGCAGACTTAGCCTACACCAAAGGCGCCACTGGGTGGAGTTGAACCCGAGGCATCTGTCTGGGAGGCGAGAGTGCTAACCACTACACCACTGTACCGTGTCAACTGCTGCCATTAGAATGTCGTATGACTCCAATTTAGAAAATATCCGGATTTTTATTCAAAAGTACGTTTTCTCACCATCTTCCCCCTTCATATGACTAAAGATAGAATTTCATGACTTTTTGCAAAATATTTTGGCATTCTTTTCAGACTTGGAAGTTTAAAAAAAGTTTTTTCCATTACTTTTACAAATATGGAGTGAACCCCATGCAGGCTTAGCCTACACCAAAGACGCCACTGGGTGGAGTTGAACCCGAGGCATCTGTCTGGGAGGCAAGAGTGCTAACCACTACTCCACTGTACCCTGTCAACTGCTGCCATTAGAATGTCGTATGACTCCAATTTAGAAAATATCCGGATTTTTATTCAAAAGTACGTTTTCTCACCATCTTCCCCCTTCATATGACTAAAGATAGAATTTCATGACTTTTTGCAAAAAATGTTGGCATTCTTTTCAGACTTGGAAGTTTAAAAAAAAAATCTTGCATTACTTTTACAAGTATGGAGTGAACCCCATGCAGGCTTAGCCTAAACCACCTAACACAGAAGCGCCACTGGGCAGAGTTGAACACGAGGCATCTGTCTGGGAGGCGAGAGTGCTAACCACTACTCCACTGTACCCTGTCAACTGCTGCCATTAGAAGGTCTTATGACTCCAATTTAGAAAAAATTCAGATTTTTATTCAAAAGTACGTTTTCTCACCATCTTCCCCCTTCATATGACTAAAGATAGAATTTCATGACTTTTTGCTAAATATTTTGCCATTCTTTTTAGACTCGGAAGTTTAAAAAAAAAATCTTGCATTACTTTTACAAGTATGGAGTGAACCCCATGCAAGCTTAGCCTACACCACCTAACACAGAGGCGCCAGTGGGTGGAGTTGAACCCGAGGGATCTGTCTTGGAGGCGAGAGTGCTAACCACTACACCACTGTACCGTGTCAACTGCTTTAATTAGAATGTCTTATGACTCCAATTTAGAAAAAAATCAGATTTTTTTCAAAAGTACGTTTTCTCACCATCTTCCCCCTTCATATGACTAAAGATAGAATTTCATGACTTTTTGCAAAATATTTTGCCATTCTTTTTAGACTCGGAAGTTTAAAAAAAAAATCTTGCATTACTTTTACAAGTATGGAGTGAACCCCATGCAAGCTTAGCCTACACCACCTAACACAGAGGCGCCAGTGGGTGGAGTTGAACCCGAGGGATCTGTCTTGGAGGCGAGAGTGCTAACCACTACACCACTGTACCGTGTCAACTGCTTTAATTAGAATGTCTTATGACTCCGATTTAGAAAAAATTCAGATTTTTATTCAAAAGTACGTTTTCTCACCATCTTCCCCCTTCATATGACTAAAGATAGAATTTCATGACTTTTTGCAAAATATTTTGGCATTCTTTTCAGACTTGGAAGTTTAAAAAAAAAATCTTCCATTACTTTTACAAGTATGGAGTGAACCCCATGCAAGCTTAGCCTACACCACCTAACACAGAGGCGCCAGTGGGTGGAGTTGAACCCGAGGGATCTGTCTTGGAGGCGAGAGTGCTAACCACTACACCACTGTACCGTGTCAACTGCTTTAATTAGAATGTCTTATGACTCCAATTTAGAAAAAATTCAGATTTTTTTCAAAAGTACGTTTTCTCACCGTCGTCCCCCTTCATATGACTAAAGATAGAATTTTATGACTTTTTGCAAAAAATGTTGGCATTCTTTTCAGACTTGGAAGTTTAAAAAAAGTTTTTTCCATTAGTTTTACAAGTATGGAGTGAACCCCATGTAGGCTTAGCCTAAACCACCTAACACAGAAGCGCCACTGGGCAGAGTTGAACACGAGGCATCTGTCTGGGAGGCGAGAGTGCTAACCACTACTCCACTGTACCCTGTCAACTGCTGCCATTAGAAGGTCTTATGACTCCAATTTAGAAAAAATTCAGATTTTTATTCAAAAGTACGTTTTCTCACCATCTTCTCCCTTCATATGACTAAAGATAGAATTTCATGACTTTTTGCTAAATATTTTGCCATTCTTTTTAGACTCGGAAGTTTAAAAAAAAAATCTTGCATTACTTTTACAAGTATGGAGTGAACCCCATGCAAGCTTAGCCTACACCACCTAACACAGAGGCGCCAGTGGGTGGAGTTGAACTCGAGGGATCTGTCTTGGAGGCGAGAGTGCTAACCACTACACCACTGTACCGTGTCAACTGCTTTAATTAGAATGTCTTATGACTCCGATTTAGAAAAAATTCAGATTTTTATTCAAAAGTACGTTTTCTCACCATCTTCCCCCTTCATATGACTAAAGATAGAATTTCATGACTTTTTGCAAAATATTTTGGCATTCTTTTCAGACTTGGAAGTTTAAAAAAAAAATCTTCCGTTACTTTTACAAGTATGGAGTGAACCCCATGCAAGCTTAGCCTACACCACCTAACACAGAGGCGCCAGTGGGTGGAGTTGAACCCGAGGGATCTGTCTTGGAGGCGAGAGTGCTAACCACTACACCACTGTACCGTGTCAACTGCTTTAATTAGAATGTCTTATGACTCCAATTTAGAAAAAATTCAGATTTTTTCAAAAGTACGTTTTCTCACCGTCGTCCCCCTTCATATGACTAAAGATAGAATTTCATGACTTTTTGCAAAAAATGTTGGCATTCTTTTCAGACTTGGAAGTTTAAAAAAAGTTTTTTCCATTAGTTTTAAAAGTATGGCGTGAACCCCATGCAGACTTAGCCTACACCAAAGGCGCCACTGGGTGGAGTTGAACCCGAGGCATCTGTCTGGGAGGCGAGAGTGCTAACCGCTACACCACTGTACCGTGTCAACTGCTGCCATTAGAATGTCGTATGACTCCAATTTAGAAAATATCCGGATTTTTATTCAAAAGTACGTTTTCTCACCATCTTCCCCCTTCATATGACTAAAGATAGAATTTCATGACTTTTTGCAAAAAATGTTGGCATTCTTTTCAGACTTGGAAGTTTAAAAAAAGTTTTTTCCATTAGTTTTAAAAGTATGGCATGAACCCCATGCAGACTTAGCCTACACCAAAGGCGCCACTGGGTGGAGTTGAACCCGAGGCATCTGTCTGGGAGGCGAGAGTGCTAACCACTACACCACTGTACCGTGTCAACTGCTGCCATTAGAATGTCGTATGACTCCAATTTAGAAAATATCCGGATTTTTATTCAAAAGTACGTTTTCTCACCATCTTCCCCCTTCATATGACTAAAGATAGAATTTCATGACTTTTTGCAAAAAATGTTGGCATTCTTTTCAGACTTGGAAGTTTAAAAAAAGTTTTTTCCATTAGTTTTAAAAGTATGGCATGAACCCCATGCAGACTTAGCCTACACCAAAGGCGCCACTGGGTGGAGTTGAACCCGAGGCATCTGTCTGGGAGGCGAGAGTGCTAACCACTACACCACTGTACCGTGTCAACTGCTTTAATTAGAATGTCTTATGACTCCGATTTAGAAAAAATTCAGATTTTTATTCAAAAGTACGTTTTCTCACCATCTTCCCCCTTCATATGACTAAAGATAGAATTTCATGACTTTTTGCAAAATATTTTGGCATTCTTTTCAGACTTGGAAGTTTAAAAAAAAAATCTTCCGTTACTTTTACAAGTATGGAGTGAACCCCATGCAAGCTTAGCCTACACCACCTAACACAGAGGCGCCAGTGGGTGGAGTTGAACCCGAGGGATCTGTCTTGGAGGCGAGAGTGCTAACCACTACACCACTGTACCGTGTCAACTGCTTTAATTAGAATGTCTTATGACTCCAATTTAGAAAAAATTCAGATTTTTTCAAAAGTACGTTTTCTCACCGTCGTCCCCCTTCATATGACTAAAGATAGAATTTCATGACTTTTTGCAAAAAATGTTGGCATTCTTTTCAGACTTGGAAGTTTAAAAAAAGTTTTTTCCATTAGTTTTAAAAGTATGGCGTGAACCCCATGCAGACTTAGCCTACACCAAAGGCGCCACTGGGTGGAGTTGAACCCGAGGCATCTGTCTGGGAGTCGAGAGTGCTAACCGCTACACCACTGTACCGTGTCAACTGCTGCCATTAGAATGTCGTATGACTCCAATTTAGAAAATATCCGGATTTTTATTCAAAAGTACGTTTTCTCACCATCTTCCCCCTTCATATGACTAAAGATAGAATTTCATGACTTTTTGCAAAAAATGTTGGCATTCTTTTCAGACTTGGAAGTTTAAAAAAAGTTTTTTCCATTAGTTTTAAAAGTATGGCATGAACCCCATGCAGACTTAGCCTACACCAAAGGCGCCACTGGGTGGAGTTGAACCCGAGGCATCTGTCTGGGAGGCGAGAGTGCTAACCACTACACCACTGTACCGTGTCAACTGCTGCCATTAGAATGTCGTATGACTCCAATTTAGAAAATATCCGGATTTTTATTCAAAAGTACGTTTTCTCACCATCTTCCCCCTTCATATGACTAAAGATAGAATTTCATGAGTTTTTGCAAAAAATGTTGGCATTCTTTTCAGACTTGGAAGTTTAAAAAAAGTTTTTTCCATTAGTTTTAAAAGTATGGCATGAACCACATGCAGACTTAGCCTACACCAAAGGCGCCACTGGGTGGAGTTGAACCCGAGGCATCTGTCTGGGAGGCGAGAGTGCTAACCACTACACCACTGTACCGTGTCAACTGCTGCCATTAGAATGTCGTATGACTCCAATTTAGAAAATATCCGGATTTTTATTCAAAAGTACGTTTTCTCACCATCTTCCCCCTTCATATGACTAAAGATAGAATTTCATGACTTTTTGCTAAATATTTTGCCATTCTTTTTAGACTCGGAAGTTTAAAAAAAAAATCTTGCATTACTTTTACAAGTATGGAGTGAACCCCATGCAAGCTTAGCCTACACCACCTAACACAGAGGCGCCAGTGGGTGGAGTTGAACCCGAGGGATCTGTCTTGGAGGCGAGAGTGCTAACCACTACACCACTGTACCGTGTCAACTGCTGCCATTAGAATGTCTTATGACTCCAATTTAGAAAAAATTCAGATTTTTTTCAAAAGTACGTTTTCTCACCATCGTGCCCCTTCATATGACTAAAAATAGAATTTCATGATTTTTGCAAAATATTTTCGCATTCTTTTCAGACTTGGAAGTTTAAAAAAAGTTTTTTCCATTACTTTTACAAGTATGGAGTGAACCCTCTGCAGGCTAAGCCTACACCACCTAAGACAGATTCGCCACTGGGTGGAGTTGAACCCGAGGCATCTGTCTGGGAGGCGAGAGTGCTAACCACTACACCACTGTACCGTGTCAACTGCTTTGATTAGAATGTCTTATGACTCCGATTTAGAAAAAATTCAGATTTCTATTCAAAAGTACGTTTTCTCACCGTCGTCCCCCTTCATATGACTAAAGATAGAATTTCATGACTTTTTGCAAAATATTTTGGCATTCTTTTCAGACTCGGAAGTTTAAAAAAAGTTTTTTCCATTACTTTTACAAATATGGAGTGAACCCCATGCAGGCTTAGCCTACACCAAAGGCGCCACTGGGTGGAGTTGAACCCGAGGCATCTGTCTGGGAGGCAAGTGTGCTAACCACTACTCCACTGTACCCTGTCAACTGCTGCCATTAGAAGGTCTTATGACTCCAATTTAGAAAAAATTCAGATTTTTATTCAAAAGTACGTTTTCTCACCATCTTCCCCCTTCATATGACTAAAGATAGAATTTCATGACTTTTTGCAAAATATTTTGGCATTCTTTTCAGACTTGGAAGTTTAAAAAAAAAATCTTCCATTACTTTTACAAGTATGGAGTGAACCCCATCCAAGCTTAGCCTACACCACCTAACACAGAGGCGCCAGTGGGTGGAGTTGAACCCGAGGGATCTGTCTTGGAGGCGAGAGTGCTAACCACTACACCACTGTACCGTGTCAACTGCTTTAATTAGAATGTCTTATGACTCCAATTTAGAAAAAATTCAGATTTTTTTCAAAAGTACGTTTTCTCACCGTCGTCCCCCTTCATATGACTAAAGATAGAATTTCATGACTTTTTGCAAAAAATGTTGGCATTCTTTTCAGACTTGGAAGTTTAAAAAAAGTTTTTTCCATTAGTTTTAAAAGTATGGCATGAACCCCATGCAGACTTAGCCTACACCAAAGGCGCCACTGGGTGGAGTTGAACCCGAGGCATCTGTCTGGGAGGCGAGAGTGCTAACCACTACACCACTGTACCGTGTCAACTGCTTTAATTAGAATGTCTTATGACTCCGATTTAGAAAAAATTCAGATTTTTATTCAAAAGTACGTTTTCTCACCATCTTCCCCCTTCATATGACTAAAGATAGAATTTCATGACTTTTTGCAAAAAATGTTGGCATTCTTTTCAGACTTGGAAGTTTAAAAAAAGTTTTTTCCATTAGTTTTAAAAGTATGGCATGAACCCCATGCAGACTTAGCCTACACCAAAGGCGCCACTGGGTGGAGTTGAACCCGAGGCATCTGTCTGGGAGGCGAGAGTGCTAACCACTACACCACTGTACCGTGTCAACTGCTGCCATTAGAATGTCGTATGACTCCAATTTAGAAAATATCCGGATTTTTATTCAAAAGTACGTTTTCTCACCATCTTCCCCCTTCATATGACTAAAGATAGAATTTCATGACTTTTTGCAAAATATTTTGGCATTCTTTTCAGACTTGGAAGTTTAAAAAAAGTTTTTTCCATTACTTTTACAAATATGGAGTGAACCCCATGCAGGCTTAGCCTACACCAAAGACGCCACTGGGTGGAGTTGAACCCGAGGCATCTGTCTGGGAGGCAAGAGTGCTAACCACTACTCCACTGTACCCTGTCAACTGCTGCCATTAGAATGTCGTATGACTCCAATTTAGAAAATATCCGGATTTTTATTCAAAAGTACGTTTTCTCACCATCTTCCCCCTTCATATGACTAAAGATAGAATTTCATGACTTTTTGCAAAAAATGTTGGCATTCTTTTCAGACATGGAAGTTTAAAAAAAAAATCTTGCATTACTTTTACAAGTATGGAGTGAACCCCATGCAGGCTTAGCCTAAACCACCTAACACAGAAGCGCCACTGGGCAGAGTTGAACACGAGGCATCTGTCTGGGAGGCGAGAGTGCTAACCACTACTCCACTGTACCCTGTCAACTGCTGCCATTAGAAGGTCTTATGACTCCAATTTAGAAAAAATTCAGATTTTTATTCAAAAGTACGTTTTCTCACCATCTTCCCCCTTCATATGACTAAAGATAGAATTTCATGACTTTTTGCTAAATATTTTGCCATTCTTTTTAGACTCGGAAGTTTAAAAAAAAAATCTTGCATTACTTTTACAAGTATGGAGTGAACCCCATGCAAGCTTAGCCTACACCACCTAACACAGAGGCGCCAGTGGGTGGAGTTGAACCCGAGGGATCTGTCTTGGAGGCGAGAGTGCTAACCACTACACCACTGTACCGTGTCAACTGCTTTAATTAGAATGTCTTATAACTCCAATTTAGAAAAAAATCAGATTTTTTTCAAAAGTACGTTTTCTCACCATCATCCCCCTTCATATGACAAAAGATAGAATTTCATGACTTTTTGCAAAATATTTTGCCATTCTTTTTAGACTCGGTCTACACCAGTGGGTGGAGTTGAACTCGAGGGATCTGTCTTGGAGGCGAGAGTGCTAACCACTACACCACTGTACCGTGTCAACTGCTTTAATTAGAATGTCTTATGACTCCGATTTAGAAAAAATTCAGATTTTTATTCAAAAGTACGTTTTCTCACCATCATCCCCCTTCATATGACAAAAGATAGAATTTCATGACTTTTTGCAAAATATTTTGCCATTCTTTTTAGACTCGGAAGTTTAAAAAAAAAATCTTGCATTACTTTTACAAGTATGGAGTGAACCCCATGCAAGCTTAGCCTACACCACCTAACACAGAGGCGCCAGTGGGTGGAGTTGAACCCGAGGGATCTGTCTTGGAGGCGAGAGTGCTAACCACTACACCACTGTACCGTGTCAACTGCTTTAATTAGAATGTCTTATGACTCCAATTTAGAAAAAATTCAGATTTTTTTCAAAAGTACGTTTTCTCACCGTCGTCCCCCTTCATATGACTAAAGATAGAATTTCATGAGTTTTTGCAAAAAATGTTGGCATTCTTTTCAGACTTGGAAGTTTAAAAAAAGTTTTTTCCATTAGTTTTAAAAGTATGGCATGAACCCCATGCAGACTTAGCCTACACCAAAGGCGCCACTGGGTGGAGTTGAACCCGAGGCATCTGTCTGGGAGGCGAGAGTGCTAACCACTACTCCACTGTACCCTGTCAACTGCTGCCATTAGAAGGTCTTATGACTCCAATTTAGAAAAAATTCAGATTTTTATTCAAAAGTACGTTTTCTCACCATCTTCTCCCTTCATATGACTAAAGATAGAATTTCATGACTTTTTGCTAAATATTTTGCCATTCTTTTTAGACTCGGAAGTTTAAAAAAAAAATCTTGCATTACTTTTACAAGTATGGAGTGAACCCCATGCAAGCTTAGCCTACACCACCTAACACAGAGGCGCCAGTGGGTGGAGTTGAACTCGAGGGATCTGTCTTGGAGGCGAGAGTGCTAACCACTACACCACTGTACCGTGTCAACTGCTTTAATTAGAATGTCTTATGACTCCGATTTAGAAAAAATTCAGATTTTTATTCAAAAGTACGTTTTCTCACCATCTTCCCCCTTCATATGACTAAAGATAGAATTTCATGACTTTTTGCAAAATATTTTGGCATTCTTTTCAGACTTGGAAGTTTAAAAAAAAAATCTTCCATTACTTTTACAAGTATGGAGTGAACCCCATGCAAGCTTAGCCTACACCACCTAACACAGAGGCGCCAGTGGGTGGAGTTGAACCCGAGGGATCTGTCTTGGAGGCGAGAGTGCTAACCACTACACCACTGTACCGTGTCAACTGCTTTAATTAGAATGTCTTATGACTCCAATTTAGAAAAAATTCAGATTTTTTCAAAAGTACGTTTTCTCACCGTCGTCCCCCTTCATATGACTAAAGATAGAATTTCATGACTTTTTGCAAAAAATGTTGGCATTCTTTTCAGACTTGGAAGTTTAAAAAAAGTTTTTTCCATTAGTTTTAAAAGTATGGCGTGAACCCCATGCAGACTTAGCCTACACCAAAGGCGCCACTGGGTGGAGTTGAACCCGAGGCATCTGTCTGGGAGGCGAGAGTGCTAACCGCTACACCACTGTACCGTGTCAACTGCTGCCATTAGAATGTCGTATGACTCCAATTTAGAAAATATCCGGATTTTTATTCAAAAGTACGTTTTCTCACCATCTTCCCCCTTCATATGACTAAAGATAGAATTTCATGACTTTTTGCAAAAAATGTTGGCATTCTTTTCAGACTTGGAAGTTTAAAAAAAGTTTTTTCCATTACTTTTACAAGTATGGAGTGAACCCCATGCAGGCTTAGCCTAAACCACCTAACACAGAAGCGCCACTGGGCAGAGTTGAACACGAGGCATCTGTCTGGGAGGCGAGAGTGCTAACCACTACTCCACTGTACCCTGTCAACTGCTGCCATTAGAAGGTCTTATGACTCCAATTTAGAAAAAATTCAGATTTTTATTCAAAAGTACGTTTTCTCACCATCTTCTCCCTTCATATGACTAAAGATAGAATTTCATGACTTTTTGCTAAATATTTTGCCATTCTTTTTACACTCGGAAGTTTAAAAAAAAAATCTTGCATTACTTTTACAAGTATGGAGTGAACCCCATGCAAGCTTAGCCTACACCACCTAACACAGAGGCGCCAGTGGGTGGAGTTGAACCCGAGGCATCTGTCTGGGAGGCGAGAGTGCTAACCACTACACCACTGTACCGTGTCAACTGCTTTAATTAGAATGTCTTATGACTCCAATTTAGAAAAAATTCAGATTTTTTCAAAAGTACGTTTTCTCCCGGTCGTCCGCCTTCATATGACTAAAGATAGAATTTCATGACTTTTTGCAAAAAATGTTGGCATTCTTTTCAGACTTGGAAGTTTAAAAAAAGTTTTTTCCATTAGTTTTAAAAGTATGGCGTGAACCCCATGCAGACTTAGCCTACACCAAAGGCGCCACTGGGTGGAGTTGAACCCGAGGCATCTGTCTGGGAGGCGAGAGTGCTAACCGCTACACCACTGTACCGTGTCAACTGCTGCCATTAGAATGTCGTATGACTCCAATTTAGAAAATATCCGGATTTTTATTCAAAAGTACGTTTTCTCACCATCTTCCCCCTTCATATGACTAAAGATAGAATTTCATGACTTTTTGCAAAAAATGTTGGCATTCTTTTCAGACTTGGAAGTTTAAAAAAAGTTTTTTCCATTAGTTTTAAAAGTATGGCATGAACCCCATGCAGACTTAGCCTACACCAAAGGCGCCACTGGGTGGAGTTGAACCCGAGGCATCTGTCTGGGAGGCGAGAGTGCTAACCACTACACCACTGTACCGTGTCAACTGCTGCCATTAGAATGTCGTATGACTCCAATTTAGAAAATATCCGGATTTTTATTCAAAAGTACGTTTTCTCACCATCTTCCCCCTTCATATGACTAAAGATAGAATTTCATGACTTTTTGCAAAAAATGTTGGCATTCTTTTCAGACTTGGAAGTTTAAAAAAAGTTTTTTCCATTAGTTTTAAAAGTATGGCATGAACCCCATGCAGACTTAGCCTACACCAAAGGCGCCACTGGGTGGAGTTGAACCCGAGGCATCTGTCTGGGAGGCGAGAGTGCTAACCACTACACCACTGTACCGTGTCAACTGCTGCCATTAGAATGTCGTATGACTCCAATTTAGAAAATATCCGGATTTTTATTCAAAAGTACGTTTTCTCACCATCTTCCCCCTTCATATGACTAAAGATAGAATTTCATGACTTTTTGCTAAATATTTTGCCATTCTTTTTAGACTCGGAAGTTTAAAAAAAAAATCTTGCATTACTTTTACAAGTATGGAGTAAACCCCATGCAAGCTTAGCCTACACCACCTAAGACAGATTCGCCACTGGGTGGGGTTGAACCCGAGGCATCTGTCTGGGAGGCGAGAGTGCTAACCACTACACCACTGTACCGTGTCAACTGCTTTAATTAGAATGTCTTATGACTCCGATTTAGAAAGAATTCAGATTTCTATTCAAAAGTACGTTTTCTCACCGTCGTCCCCCTTCATATGACTAAAGATAGAATTTCATGACTTTTTGCAAAATATTTTGGCATTCTTTTCAGACTTGGAAGTTAAAAAAAAAAATCTTCCATTACTTTTACAAGTATGGAGTGAACCCCATCCAAGCTTAGCCTACACCACCTAACACAGAGGCGCCAGTGGTTGGAGTTGAACCCGAGGGATCTGTCTTGGAGGCGAGAGTGCTAACCACTACACCACTGTACCGTGTCAACTGCTTTAATTAGAATGTCTTATGACTCCAATTTAGAAAAAATTCAGATTTTTTTCAAAAGTACGTTTTCTCACCGTCGTCCCCCTTCATATGACTAAAGATAGAATTTCATGACTTTTTGCAAAAAATGTTGGCATTCTTTTCAGACTTGGAAGTTTAAAAAAAGTTTTTTCCATTAGTTTTAAAAGTATGGCATGAACCCCATGCAGACTTAGCCTACACCAAAGGCGCCACTGGGTGGAGTTGAACCCGAGGCATCTGTCTGGGAGGCGAAAGTGCTAACCACTACACCACTGTACCGTGTCAACTGCTTTAATTAGAATGTCTTATGACTCCGATTTAGAAAAAATTCAGATTTTTATTCAAAAGTACGTTTTCTCACCATCTTCCCCCTTCATATGACTAAAGATAGAATTTCATGAGTTTTTGCAAAAAATGTTGGCATTCTTTTCAGACTTGGAAGTTTAAAAAAAGTTTTTTCCATTAGTTTTAAAAGTATGGCATGAACCCCATGCAGACTTAGCCTACACCAAAGGCGCCACTGGGTGGAGTTGAACCCGAGGCATCTGTCTGGGAGGCGAGAGTGCTAACCACTACACCACTGTACCGTGTCAACTGCTGCCATTAGAATGTCGTATGACTCCAATTTAGAAAATATCCGGATTTTTATTCAAAAGTACGTTTTCTCACCATCTTCCCCCTCCATATGACTAAAGATAGAATTTCATGACTTTTTGCAAAATATTTTGGCATTCTTTTCAGACTTGGAAGTTTAAAAAAAGTTTTTTCCATTACTTTTACAAGTATGGAGTGAACCCCATGCAGGCTTAGCCTAAACCACCTAACACAGAAGCGCCACTGGGCAGAGTTGAACACGAGGCATCTGTCTGGGAGGCGAGAGTGCTAACCACTACTCCACTGTACCCTGTCAACTGCTGCCATTAGAAGGTCTTATGACTCCAATTTAGAAAAAATTCAGATTTTTATTCAAAAGTACGTTTTCTCACCATCTTCTCCCTTCATATGACTAAAGATAGAATTTCATGACTTTTTGCTAAATATTTTGCCATTCTTTTTAGACTCGGAAGTTTAAAAAAAAAATCTTGCATTACTTTTACAAGTATGGAGTGAACCCCATGCAAGCTTAGCCTACACCACCTAACACAGAGGCACCAGTGGGTGGAGTTGAACTCGAGGGATCTGTCTTGGAGGCGAGAGTGCTAACCACTACACCACTGTACCGTGTCAACTGCTTTAATTAGAATGTCTTATGACTCCGATTTAGAAAAAATTCAGATTTTTATTCAAAAGTACGTTTTCTCACCATCATCCCCCTTCATATGACAAAAGATAGAATTTCATGACTTTTTGCAAAATATTTTGCCATTCTTTTTAGACTCGGAAGTTTAAAAAAAAAATCTTGCATTACTTTTACAAGTATGGAGTGAACCCCATGCAAGCTTAGCCTACACCACCTAACACAGAGGCGCCAGTGGGTGGAGTTGAACCCGAGGGATCTGTCTTGGAGGCGAGAGTGCTAACCACTACACCACTGTACCGTGTCAACTGCTTTAATTAGAATGTCTTATGACTCCAATTTAGAAAAAATTCAGATTTTTTTCAAAAGTACGTTTTCTCACCGTCGTCCCCCTTCATATGACTAAAGATAGAATTTCATGAGTTTTTGCAAAAAATGTTGGCATTCTTTTCAGACTTGGAAGTTTAAAAAAAGTTTTTTCCATTAGTTTTAAAAGTATGGCATGAACCCCATGCAGACTTAGCCTACACCAAAGGCGCCACTGGGTGGAGTTGAACCCGAGGCATCTGTCTGGGAGGCGAGAGTGCTAACCACTACACCACTGTACCGTGTCAACTGCTGCCATTAGAATGTCGTATGACTCCAATTTAGAAAATATCCGGATTTTTATTCAAAAGTACGTTTTCTCACCATCTTCCCCCTCCATATGACTAAAGATAGAATTTCATGACTTTTTGCAAAATATTTTGGCATTCTTTTCAGACTTGGAAGTTTAAAAAAAGTTTTTTCCATTACTTTTACAAGTATGGAGTGAACCCCATGCAGGCTTAGCCTAAACCACCTAACACAGAAGCGCCACTGGGCAGAGTTGAACACGAGGCATCTGTCTGGGAGGCGAGAGTGCTAACCACTACTCCACTGTACCCTGTCAACTGCTGCCATTAGAAGGTCTTATGACTCCAATTTAGAAAAAATTCAGATTTTTATTCAAAAGTACGTTTTCTCACCATCTTCTCCCTTCATATGACTAAAGATAGAATTTCATGACTTTTTGCTAAATATTTTGCCATTCTTTTTAGACTCGGAAGTTTAAAAAAAAAATCTTGCATTACTTTTACAAGTATGGAGTGAACCCCATGCAAGCTTAGCCTACACCACCTAACACAGAGGCGCCAGTGGGTGGAGTTGAACTCGAGGGATCTGTCTTGGAGGCGAGAGTGCTAACCACTACACCACTGTACCGTGTCAACTGCTTTAATTAGAATGTCTTATGACTCCGATTTAGAAAAAATTCAGATTTTTATTCAAAAGTACGTTTTCTCACCATCTTCCCCCTTCATATGACTAAAGATAGAATTTCATGACTTTTTGCAAAATATTTTGGCATTCTTTTCAGACTTGGAAGTTTAAAAAAAAAATCTTCCATTACTTTTACACGTATGGAGTGAACCCCATGCAAGCTTAGCCTACACCACCTAACACAGAGGCGCCAGTGGGTGGAGTTGAACCCGAGGGATCTGTCTTGGAGGCGAGAGTGCTAACCACTACACCACTGTACCGTGTCAACTGCTGCCATTAGAATGTCGTATGACTCCAATTTAGAAAATATCCGGATTTTTATTTAAAAGTACGTTTTCTCACCATCTTCCCCCTTCATATGACTAAAGATAGAATTTCATGACTTTTTGCAAAAAATGTTGGCATTCTTTTCAGACTTGGAAGTTTAAAAAAAAGTTTTTTCCATTAGTTTTAAAAGTATGGCGTGAACCCCATGCAGACTTAGCCTACACCAAAGGCGCCACTGGGTGGAGTTGAACCCGAGGCATCTGTGTGGGAGGCGAGAGTGCTAACCACTACACCACTGTACCGTGTCAACTGCTGCCATTAGAATGTCTTATGACTCCAATTTAGAAAAAATTCAGATTTTTTTCAAAAGTACGTTTTCTCACCATCGTGCCCCTTCATATGACTAAAAATAGAATTTCATGATTTTTGCAAAATATTTTCGCATTCTTTTCAGACTTGGAAGTTTAAAAAAAGTTTTTTCCATTACTTTTCCAAGTATGGAGTGAACCCTCTGCAGGCTAAGCCTACACCACCTAAGACAGATTCGCCACTGGGTGGAGTTGAACCCGAGGCATCTGTCTGGGAGGCGAGAGTGCTAACCACTACACCACTGTACCGTGTCAACTGCTTTAATTAGAATGTCTTATGACACCGATTTAGAAAAAATTCAGATTTCTATTCAAAAGTACGTTTTCTCACCGTCGTCCCCCTTCATATGACTAAAGATAGAATTTCATGACTTTTTTCAAAATATTTTGGCATTCTTTTCAGACTCGGAAGTTTAAAAAAAGTTTTTTCCATTACTTTTACAAATATGGAGTGAACCCCATGCAGGCTTAGCCTACACCAAAGGCGCCACTGGGTGGAGTTAAACCCGAGGCATCTGTCTGGGAGGCAAGTGTGCTAACCACTACTCCACTGTACCCTGTCATTTGCTGCCATTAGAAGGTCTTATGACTCCAATTTAGAAAAAATTCAGATTTTTATTCAAAAGTACGTTTTCTCACCATCTTCCCCCTTCATATGACTAAAGATAGAATTTCATGACTTTTTGCAAAATATTTTGGCATTCTTTTCAGACTTGGAAGTTTAAAAAAAAAATCTTCCATTACTTTTACAAGTATGGAGTGAACCCCATCCAAGCTTAGCCTACACCACCTAACACAGAGGCGCCAGTGGGTGGAGTTGAACCCGAGGGATCTGTCTTGGAGGCGAGAGTGCTAACCACTACACCACTGTACCGTGTCAACTGCTTTAATTAGAATGTCTTATGACTCCAATTTAGAAAAAATTCAGATTTTTTTCAAAAGTACGTTTTCTCACCGTCGTCCCCCTTCATATGACTAAAGATAGAATTTCATGACTTTTTGCAAAAAATGTTGGCATTCTTTTCAGACTTGGAAGTTTAAAAAAAGTTTTTTCCATTAGTTTTAAAAGTATGGCATGAACCCCATGCAGACTTAGCCTACACCAAAGGCGCCACTGGGTGGAGTTGAACCCGAGGCATCTGTCTGGGAGGCGAGAGTGCTAACCACTACACCACTGTACCGTGTCAACTGCTTTAATTAGAATGTCTTATGACTCCGATTTAGAAAAAATTCAGATTTTTATTCAAAAGTACGTTTTCTCACCATCTTCCCCCTTCATATGACTAAAGATAGAATTTCATGACTTTTTGCAAAAAATGTTGGCATTCTTTTCAGACTTGGAAGTTTAAAAAAAGTTTTTTCCATTAGTTTTAAAAGTATGGCATCAACCCCATGCAGACTTAGCCTACACCAAAGGCGCCACTGGGTGGAGTTGAACCCGAGGCATCTGTCTGGGAGGCGAGAGTGCTAACCACTACACCACTGTACCGTGTCAACTGCTGCCATTAGAATGTCGTATGACTCCAATTTAGAAAATATCCGGATTTTTATTCAAAAGTACGTTTTCTCACCATCTTCCCCCTTCATATGACTAAAGATAGAATTTCATGACTTTTTGCAAAATATTTTGGCATTCTTTTCAGACTTGGAAGTTTAAAAAAAAAATTTTCCATTAGTTTTACAAGTATGGAGTGAACCCCATGCAGGCTTAGCCTAAACCACCTAACACAGAAGCGCCACTGGGCAGAGTTGAACACGAGGCATCTGTCTGGGAGGCGAGAGTGCTAACCACTACTCCACTGTACCCTGTCAACTGCTGCCATTAGAAGGTCTTATGACTCCAATTTAGAAAAAATTCAGATTTTTATTCAAAAGTACGTTTTCTCACCATCTTCTCCCTTCATATGACTAAAGATAGAATTTCATGACTTTTTGCTAAATATTTTGCCATTCTTTTTAGACTCGGAAGTTTAAAAAAAAAATCTTGCATTACTTTTACAAGTATGGAGTGAACCCCATGCAAGCTTAGCCTACACCACCTAACACAGAGGCGCCAGTGGGTGGAGTTGAACTCGAGGGATCTGTCTTGGAGGCGAGAGTGCTAACCACTACACCACTGTACCGTGTCAACTGCTTTAATTAGAATGTCTTATGACTCCGATTTAGAAAAAATTCAGATTTTTATTCAAAAGTACGTTTTCTCACCATCTTCCCCCTTCATATGACTAAAGATAGAATTTCGTGACTTTTTGCAAAATATTTTGGCATTCTTTTCAGACTTGGAAGTTTAAAAAAAAAATCTTCCATTACTTTTACAAGTATGGAGTGAACCCCATGCAAGCTTAGCCTACACCACCTAACACAGAGGCGCCAGTGGGTGGAGTTGAACCCGAGGGATCTGTCTTGGAGGCGAGAGTGCTAACCACTACACCACTGTACCGTGTCAACTGCTTTAATTAGAATGTCTTATGACTCCAATTTAGAAAAAATTCAGATTTTTTTCAAAAGTACGTTTTCTCACCGTCGTCCCCCTTCATATGACTAAAGATAGAATTTCATGAGTTTTTGCAAAAAATGTTGGCATTCTTTTCAGACTTGGAAGTTTAAAAAAAGTTTTTTCCATTAGTTTTAAAAGTATGGCATGAACCCCATGCAGACTTAGCCTACACCAAAGGCGCCACTGGGTGGAGTTGAACCCGAGGCATCTGTCTGGGAGGCGAGAGTGCTAACCACTACACCACTGTACCGTGTCAACTGCTGCCATTAGAATGTCGTATGACTCCAATTTAGAAAATATCCGGATTTTTATTCAAAAGTACGTTTTCTCACCATCTTCCCCCTCCATATGACTAAAGATAGAATTTCATGACTTTTTGCAAAATATTTTGGCATTCTTTTCAGACTTGGAAGTTTAAAAAAAGTTTTTTCCATTAGTTTTAAAAGTATGGCGTGAACCCCATGCAGACGTGAACCCCATGCAGACTTAGCCTACACCAAAGGCGCCACTGGGTGGAGTTGAACCCGAGGCATCTGTCTGGGAGGTGAGAGTGCTAACCACTACACCACTGTACCGTGTCAACTGCTGCCATTAGAATGTCTTATGACTCCAATTTAGAAAAAATTCAGATTTTTTTCAAAAGTACGTTTTCTCACCATCGTGCCCCTTCATATGACTAAAAATAGAATTTCATGATTTTTGCAAAATATTTTCGCATTCTTTTCAGACTTGGAAGTTTAAAAAAAGTTTTTTCCATTACTTTTACAAGTATGGAGTGAACCCTCTGCAGGCTAAGCCTACACCACCTAAGACAGATTCGCCACTGGGTTGAGTTGAACCCGAGGCATCTGTCTGGGAGGCGAGAGTGCTAACCACTACACCACTGTACCGTGTCAACTGCTTTAATTAGAATGTCTTATGACTCCGATTTAGAAAAAATTCAGATTTCTATTCAAAAGTACGTTTTCTCACCGTCGTCCCCCTTCATATGACTAAAGATAGAATTTCATGACTTTTTGCAAAATATTTTGGCATTCTTTTCAGACTTGGAAGTTTAAAAAAAGTTTTTTCCATTAGTTTTAAAAGTATGGCATGAACCCCATGCAGACTTAGCCTACACCAAAGGCGCCACTGGGTGGAGTTGAACCCGAGGCATCTGTCTGGGAGGCGAGAGTGCTAACCACTACTCCACTGTACCCTGTCATTTGCTGCCATTAGAAGGTCTTATGACTCCAATTTAGAAAAAATTCAGATTTTTATTCAAAAGTACGTTTTCTCACCATCTTCCCCCTTCATATGACTAAAGATAGAATTTCATGACTTTTTGCAAAATATTTTGGCATTCTTTTCAGACTTGGAAGTTTAAAAAAAAAATCTTCCATTACTTTTACAAGTATGGAGTGAACCCCATCCAAGCTTAGCCTACACCACCTAACACAGAGGCGCCAGTGGGTGGAGTTGAACCCGAGGGATCTGTCTTGGAGGCGAGAGTGCTAACCACTACACCACTGTACCGTGTCAACTGCTTTAATTAGAATGTCTTATGACTCCAATTTAGAAAAAATTCAGATTTTTTTCAAAAGTACGTTTTCTCACCGTCGTCCCCCTTCATATGACTAAAGATAGAATTTCATGACTTTTTGCAAAAAATGTTGGCATTCTTTTCAGACTTGGAAGTTTAAAAAAAGTTTTTTCCATTAGTTTTAAAAGTATGGCATGAACCCCATGCAGACTTAGCCTACACCAAAGGCGCCACTGGGTGGAGTTGAACCCGAGGCATCTGTCTGGGAGGCGAGAGTGCTAACCACTACACCACTGTACCGTGTCAACTGCTGCCATTAGAATGTCTTATGACTCCAATTTAGAAAAAATTCAGATTTTTTTCAAAAGTACGTTTTCTCACCATCGTGCCCCTTCATATGACTAAAAATAGAATTTCATGATTTTTGCAAAATATTTTCGCATTCTTTTCAGACTTGGAAGTTTAAAAAAAGTTTTTTCCATTACTTTTACAAGTATGGAGTGAACCCTCTGCAGGCTAAGCCTACACCACCTAAGACAGATTCGCCACTGGGTTGAGTTGAACCCGAGGCATCTGTCTGGGAGGCGAGAGTGCTAACCACTACACCACTGTACCGTGTCAACTGCTTTAATTAGAATGTCTTATGACTCCGATTTAGAAAAAATTCAGATTTCTATTCAAAAGTACGTTTTCTCACCGTCGTCCCCCTTCATATGACTAAAGATAGAATTTCATGACTTTTTGCAAAATATTTTGGCATTCTTTTCAGACTTGGAAGTTTAAAAAAAGTTTTTTCCATTAGTTTTAAAAGTATGGCATGAACCCCATGCAGACTTAGCCTACACCAAAGGCGCCACTGGGTGGAGTTGAACCCGAGGCATCTGTCTGGGAGGCGAGAGTGCTAACCACTACTCCACTGTACCCTGTCATTTGCTGCCATTAGAAGGTCTTATGACTCCAATTTAGAAAAAATTCAGATTTTTATTCAAAAGTACGTTTTCTCACCATCTTCCCCCTTCATATGACTAAAGATAGAATTTCATGACTTTTTGCAAAATATTTTGGCATTCTTTTCAGACTTGGAAGTTTAAAAAAAAAATCTTCCATTACTTTTACAAGTATGGAGTGAACCCCATCCAAGCTTAGCCTACACCACCTAACACAGAGGCGCCAGTGGGTGGAGTTGAACCCGAGGGATCTGTCTTGGAGGCGAGAGTGCTAACCACTACACCACTGTACCGTGTCAACTGCTTTAATTAGAATGTCTTATGACTCCAATTTAGAAAAAATTCAGATTTTTTTCAAAAGTACGTTTTCTCACCGTCGTCCCCCTTCATATGACTAAAGATAGAATTTCATGACTTTTTGCAAAAAATGTTGGCATTCTTTTCAGACTTGGAAGTTTAAAAAAAGTTTTTTCCATTAGTTTTAAAAGTATGGCATGAACCCCATGCAGACTTAGCCTACACCAAAGGCGCCACTGGGTGGAGTTGAACCCGAGGCATCTGTCTGGGAGGCGAGAGTGCTAACCACTACACCACTGTACCGTGTCAACTGCTTTAATTAGAATGTCTTATGACTCCGATTTAGAAAAAATTCAGATTTTTATTCAAAAGTACGTTTTCTCACCATCTTCCCCCTTCATATGACTAAAGATAGAATTTCATGACTTTTTGCAAAAAATGTTGGCATTCTTTTCAGACTTGGAAGTTTAAAAAAAGTTTTTTCCATTAGTTTTAAAAGTATGGCATGAACCCCATGCAGACTTAGCCTACACCAAAGGCGCCACTGGGTGGAGTTGAACCCGAGGCATCTGTCTGGGAGGCGAGAGTGCTAACCACTACACCACTGTACCGTGTCAACTGCTGCCATTAGAATGTCGTATGACTCCAATTTAGAAAATATCCGGATTTTTATTCAAAAGTACGTTTTCTCACCATCTTCCCCCTTCATATGACTAAAGATAGAATTTCATGACTTTTTGAAAAATATTTTGGCATTCTTTTCAGACTTGGAAGTTTAAAAAAAAATTTTTCCATTAGTTTTACAAGTATGGAGTGAACCCCATGCAGGCTTAGCCTAAACCACCTAACACAGAAGCGCCACTGGGCAGAGTTGAACACGAGGCATCTGTCTGGGAGGCGAGAGTGCTAAGCACTACTCCACTGTACCCTGTCAACTGCTGCCATTAGAAGGTCTTATGACTCCAATTTAGAAAAAATTCAGATTTTTATTCAAAAGTACGTTTTCTCACCATCTTCTCCCTTCATATGACTAAAGATAGAATTTCATGACTTTTTGCTAAATATTTTGCCATTCTTTTTAGACTCGGAAGTTTAAAAAAAAAATCTTGCATTACTTTTACAAGTATGGAGTGAACCCCATGCAAGCTTAGCCTACACCACCTAACACAGAGGCGCCAGTGGGTGGAGTTGAACTCGAGGGATCTGTCTTGGAGGCGAGAGTGCTAACCACTACACCACTGTACCGTGTCAACTGCTTTAATTAGAATGTCTTATGACTCCGATTTAGAAAAAATTCAGATTTTTATTCAAAAGTACGTTTTCTCACCATCTTCCCCCTTCATATGACTAAAGATAGAATTTCGTGACTTTTTGCAAAATATTTTGGCATTCTTTTCAGACTTGGAAGTTTAAAAAAAAAATCTTCCATTACTTTTACAAGTATGGAGTGAACCCCATGCAAGCTTAGCCTACACCACCTAACACAGAGGCGCCAGTGGGTGGAGTTGAACCCGAGGGATCTGTCTTGGAGGCGAGAGTGCTAACCACTACACCACTGTACCGTGTCAACTGCTTTAATTAGAATGTCTTATGACTCCAATTTAGAAAAAATTCAGATTTTTTCAAAAGTACGTTTTCTCACCGTCGTCCCCCTTCATATGACTAAAGATAGAATTTCATGACTTTTTGCAAAAAATGTTGGCATTCTTTTCAGACTTGGAAGTTAAAAAAAAGTTTTTTCCATTAGTTTTAAAAGTATGGCGTGAACCCCATGCAGACTTAGCCTACACCAAAGGCGCCACTGGGTGGAGTTGAACCCGAGGCATCTGTCTGGGAGGCGAGAGTGCTAACCGCTACACCACTGTACCGTGTCAACTGCTGCCATTAGAATGTCGTATGACTCCAATTTAGAAAATATCCGGATTTTTATTCAAAAGTACGTTTTCTCACCATCTTCCCCTTTCATATGACTAAAGATAGAATTTCATGACTTTTTGCAAAAAATGTTGGCATTCTTTTCAGACTTGGAAGTTTAAAAAAAGTTTTTTCCATTAGTTTTAAAAGTATGGCATGAACCCCATGCAGACTTAGCCTACACCAAAGGCGCCACTGGGTGGAGTTGAACCCGAGGGATCTGTCTTGGAGGCGAGAGTGCTAACCACTACACCACTGTACCGTGTCAACTGCTTTAATTAGAATGTCTTATGACTCCAATTTAGAAAAAATTCAGATTTTTTTCAAAAGTACGTTTTCTCACCGTCGTCCCCCTTCATATGACTAAAGATAGAATTTCATGACTTTTTGCAAAAAATGTTGGCATTCTTTTCAGACTTGGAAGTTTAAAAAAAAAATTTTTCCATTAGTTTTAAAAGTATGGCGTGAACCCCATGCAGACTTAGCCTACACCAAAGGCGCCACTGGGTGGAGTTGAACCCGAGGCATCTGTCTGGGAGGTGAGAGTGCTAACCACTACACCACTGTACCGTGTCAACTGCTGCCATTAGAATGTCTTATGACTCCAATTTAGAAAAAATTCAGATTTTTTTCAAAAGTACGTTTTCTCACCATCGTGCCCCTTCATATGACTAAAAATAGAATTTCATGATTTTTGCAAAATATTTTCGCATTCTTTTCAGACTTGGAAGTTTAAAAAAAGTTTTTTCCATTACTTTTACAAGTATGGAGTGAACCCTCTGCAGGCTAAGCCTACACCACCTAAGACAGATTCGCCACTGGGTTGAGTTGAACCCGAGGCATCTGTCTGGGAGGCGAGAGTGCTAACCACTACACCACTGTACCGTGTCAACTGCTTTAATTAGAATGTCTTATGACTCCGATTTAGAAAAAATTCAGATTTCTATTCAAAAGTACGTTTTCTCACCGTCGTCCCCCTTCATATGACTAAAGATAGAATTTCATGACTTTTTGCAAAATATTTTGGCATTCTTTTCAGACTTGGAAGTTTAAAAAAAGTTTTTTCCATTAGTTTTAAAAGTATGGCATGAACCCCATGCAGACTTAGCCTACACCAAAGGCGCCACTGGGTGGAGTTGAACCCGAGGCATCTGTCTGGGAGGCGAGAGTGCTAACCACTACTCCACTGTACCCTGTCATTTGCTGCCATTAGAAGGTCTTATGACTCCAATTTAGAAAAAATTCAGATTTTTATTCAAAAGTACGTTTTCTCACCATCTTCCCCCTTCATATGACTAAAGATAGAATTTCATGACTTTTTGCAAAATATTTTGGCATTCTTTTCAGACTTGGAAGTTTAAAAAAAAAATCTTCCATTACTTTTACAAGTATGGAGTGAACCCCATCCAAGCTTAGCCTACACCACCTAACACAGAGGCGCCAGTGGGTGGAGTTGAACCCGAGGGATCTGTCTTGGAGGCGAGAGTGCTAACCACTACACCACTGTACCGTGTCAACTGCTTTAATTAGAATGTCTTATGACTCCAATTTAGAAAAAATTCAGATTTTTTTCAAAAGTACGTTTTCTCACCGTCGTCCCCCTTCATATGACTAAAGATAGAATTTCATGACTTTTTGCAAAAAATGTTGGCATTCTTTTCAGACTTGGAAGTTTAAAAAAAGTTTTTTCCATTAGTTTTAAAAGTATGGCATGAACCCCATGCAGACTTAGCCTACACCAAAGGCGCCACTGGGTGGAGTTGAACCCGAGGCATCTGTCTGGGAGGCGAGAGTGCTAACCACTACACCACTGTACCGTGTCAACTGCTGCCATTAGAATGTCTTATGACTCCAATTTAGAAAAAATTCAGATTTTTTTCAAAAGTACGTTTTCTCACCATCGTGCCCCTTCATATGACTAAAAATAGAATTTCATGATTTTTGCAAAATATTTTCGCATTCTTTTCAGACTTGGAAGTTTAAAAAAAGTTTTTTCCATTACTTTTACAAGTATGGAGTGAACCCTCTGCAGGCTAAGCCTACACCACCTAAGACAGATTCGCCACTGGGTTGAGTTGAACCCGAGGCATCTGTCTGGGAGGCGAGAGTGCTAACCACTACACCACTGTACCGTGTCAACTGCTTTAATTAGAATGTCTTATGACTCCGATTTAGAAAAAATTCAGATTTCTATTCAAAAGTACGTTTTCTCACCGTCGTCCCCCTTCATATGACTAAAGATAGAATTTCATGACTTTTTGCAAAATATTTTGGCATTCTTTTCAGACTTGGAAGTTTAAAAAAAGTTTTTTCCATTAGTTTTAAAAGTATGGCATGAACCCCATGCAGACTTAGCCTACACCAAAGGCGCCACTGGGTGGAGTTGAACCCGAGGCATCTGTCTGGGAGGCGAGAGTGCTAACCACTACTCCACTGTACCCTGTCATTTGCTGCCATTAGAAGGTCTTATGACTCCAATTTAGAAAAAATTCAGATTTTTATTCAAAAGTACGTTTTCTCACCATCTTCCCCCTTCATATGACTAAAGATAGAATTTCATGACTTTTTGCAAAATATTTTGGCATTCTTTTCAGACTTGGAAGTTTAAAAAAAAAATCTTCCATTACTTTTACAAGTATGGAGTGAACCCCATCCAAGCTTAGCCTACACCACCTAACACAGAGGCGCCAGTGGGTGGAGTTGAACCCGAGGGATCTGTCTTGGAGGCGAGAGTGCTAACCACTACACCACTGTACCGTGTCAACTGCTTTAATTAGAATGTCTTATGACTCCAATTTAGAAAAAATTCAGATTTTTTTCAAAAGTACGTTTTCTCACCGTCGTCCCCCTTCATATGACTAAAGATAGAATTTCATGACTTTTTGCAAAAAATGTTGGCATTCTTTTCAGACTTGGAAGTTTAAAAAAAGTTTTTTCCATTAGTTTTAAAAGTATGGCATGAACCCCATGCAGACTTAGCCTACACCAAAGGCGCCACTGGGTGGAGTTGAACCCGAGGCATCTGTCTGGGAGGCGAGAGTGCTAACCACTACACCACTGTACCGTGTCAACTGCTTTAATTAGAATGTCTTATGACTCCGATTTAGAAAAAATTCAGATTTTTATTCAAAAGTACGTTTTCTCACCATCTTCCCCCTTCATATGACTAAAGATAGAATTTCATGACTTTTTGCAAAAAATGTTGGCATTCTTTTCAGACTTGGAAGTTTAAAAAAAGTTTTTTCCATTAGTTTTAAAAGTATGGCATGAACCCCATGCAGACTTAGCCTACACCAAAGGCGCCACTGGGTGGAGTTGAACCCGAGGCATCTGTCTGGGAGGCGAGAGTGCTAACCACTACACCACTGTACCGTGTCAACTGCTGCCATTAGAATGTCGTATGACTCCAATTTAGAAAATATCCGGATTTTTATTCAAAAGTACGTTTTCTCACCATCTTCCCCCTTCATATGACTAAAGATAGAATTTCATGACTTTTTGAAAAATATTTTGGCATTCTTTTCAGACTTGGAAGTTTAAAAAAAAAATTTTCCATTAGTTTTACAAGTATGGAGTGAACCCCATGCAGGCTTAGCCTAAACCACCTAACACAGAAGCGCCACTGGGCAGAGTTGAACACGAGGCATCTGTCTGGGAGGCGAGAGTGCTAAGCACTACTCCACTGTACCCTGTCAACTGCTGCCATTAGAAGGTCTTATGACTCCAATTTAGAAAAAATTCAGATTTTTATTCAAAAGTACGTTTTCTCACCATCTTCTCCCTTCATATGACTAAAGATAGAATTTCATGACTTTTTGCTAAATATTTTGCCATTCTTTTTAGACTCGGAAGTTTAAAAAAAAAATCTTGCATTACTTTTACAAGTATGGAGTGAACCCCATGCAAGCTTAGCCTACACCACCTAACACAGAGGCGCCAGTGGGTGGAGTTGAACTCGAGGGATCTGTCTTGGAGGCAAGAGTGCTAACCACTACACCACTGTACCGTGTCAACTGCTTTAATTAGAATGTCTTATGACTCCGATTTAGAAAAAATTCAGATTTTTATTCAAAAGTACGTTTTCTCACCATCTTCCCCCTTCATATGACTAAAGATAGAATTTCGTGACTTTTTGCAAAATATTTTGGCATTCTTTTCAGACTTGGAAGTTTAAAAAAAAAATCTTCCATTACTTTTACAAGTATGGAGTGAACCCCATGCAAGCTTAGCCTACACCACCTAACACAGAGGCGCCAGTGGGTGGAGTTGAACCCGAGGGATCTGTCTTGGAGGCGAGAGTGCTAACCACTACACCACTGTACCGTGTCAACTGCTTTAATTAGAATGTCTTATGACTCCAATTTAGAAAAAATTCAGATTTTTTCAAAAGTACGTTTTCTCACCGTCGTCCCCCTTCATATGACTAAAGATAGAATTTCATGACTTTTTGCAAAAAATGTTGGCATTCTTTTCAGACTTGGAAGTTAAAAAAAAGTTTTTTCCATTAGTTTTAAAAGTATGGCGTGAACCCCATGCAGACTTAGCCTACACCAAAGGCGCCACTGGGTGGAGTTGAACCCGAGGCATCTGTCTGGGAGGCGAGAGTGCTAACCGCTACACCACTGTACCGTGTCAACTGCTGCCATTAGAATGTCGTATGACTCCAATTTAGAAAATATCCGGATTTTTATTCAAAAGTACGTTTTCTCACCATCTTCCCCCTTCATATGACTAAAGATAGAATTTCATGACTTTTTGCAAAAAATGTTGGCATTCTTTTCAGACTTGGAAGTTTACAAAAAAGTTTTTTCCATTAGTTTTAAAAGTATGGCATGAACCCCATGCAGACTTAGCCTACACCAAAGGCGCCACTGGGTGGAGTTGAACCCGAGGCATCTGTCTGGGAGGCGAGAGTGCTAACCACTACACCACTGTACCGTGTCAACTGCTGCCATTAGAATGTCGTATGACTCCAATTTAGAAAATATCCGGATTTTTATTCAAAAGTACGTTTTCTCACCATCTTCCCCCTTCATATGACTAAAGATAGAATTTCATGACTTTTTGCTAAATATTTTGCCATTCTTTTTAGACTCGGAAGTTTAAAAAAAAAATCTTGCATTACTTTTACAAGTATGGAGTGAACCCCATGCAAGCTTAGCCTACATCACCTAACACAGAGGCGCCAGTGGGTGGAGTTGAACCCGAGGCATCTGTCTGGGAGGCGAGAGTGCTAACCACTACACCACTGTACCGTGTCAACTGCTGCCATTAGAATGTCGTATGACTCCAATTTAGAAAATATCCGGATTTTTATTCAAAAGTACGTTTTCTCACCATCTTCCCCCTTCATATGACTAAAGATAGAATTTCATGACTTTTTGCTTAATATTTTGCCATTCTTTTTAGACTCGGAAGTTTAAAAAAAAAATCTTGCATTACTTTTACAAGTATGGAGTGAACCCCATGCAAGCTTAGCCTACACCACCTAACACAGAGGCGCCAGTGGGTGGAGTTGAACCCGAGGGATCTGTCTTGGAGGCGAGAGTGCTAACCACTACACCACTGTACCGTGTCAACTGCTTTAATTACAATGTCTTATGACTCCAATTTAGAAAAAATTCAGATTTTTTTCAAAAGTACGTTTTCTCACCGTCGTCCCCCTTCATATGACTAAAGATAGAATTTCATGACTTTTTGCAAAAAATGTTGGCATTCTTTTCAGACTTGGAAGTTTAAAAAAAAGTTTTTTCCATTAGTTTTAAAAGTATGGCGTGAACCCCATGCAGACTTAGCCTACACCAAAGGCGCCACTGGGTGGAGTTGAACCCGAGGCATCTGTGTGGGAGGCGAGAGTGCTAACCACTACACCACTGTACCGTGTCAACTGCTGCCATTAGAATGTCTTATGACTCCAATTTAGAAAAAATTCAGATTTTTTTCAAAAGTACGTTTTCTCACCATCGTGCCCCTTCATATGACTAAAAATAGAATTTCATGATTTTTGCAAAATATTTTCGCATTCTTTTCAGACTTGGAAGTTCAAAAAAAGTTTTTTCCATTACTTTTACAAGTATGGAGTGAACCCTCTGCAGGCTAAGCCTACACCACCTAAGACAGATTCGCCACTGGGTGGAGTTGAACCCGAGGCATCTGTCTGGGAGGCGAGAGTGCTAACCACTACACCACTGTACCGTGTCAACTGCTTTAATTAGAATGTCTTATGACTCCAATTTAGAAAAAATTCAGATTTTTTTCAAAAGTACGTTTTCTCACCGTCGTCCCCCTTCATATGACTAAAGATAGAATTTCATGACTTTTTGCAAAATATTTTGGCATTCTTTTCAGACTTGGAAGTTTAAAAAAAAAATTTTCCATTACTTTTACAAGTATGGAGTGAACCCCATGCAGGCTTAGCCTAAACCACCTAACACAGAAGTGCCACTGGGCAGAGTTGAACCCGAGGGATCTGTCTTGGAGGCGAGAGTGCTAACCACTACACCACTGTACCGTGTCAACTGCTTTAATTAGAATGTCTTATGACTCCAATTTAGAAAAAATTCAGATTTTTTTCAAAAGTACGTTTTCTCACCGTCGTCCCCCTTCATATGACTAAAGATAGAATTTCATGACTTTTTGCAAAAAATGTTGGCATTCTTTTCAGACTTGGAAGTTTAAAAAAAGTTTTTTCGATTAGTTTTAAAAGTATGGCATGAACCCCATGCAGACTTAGCCTACACCAAAGGCTCCACTGGGTGGAGTTGAACCCGAGGCATCTGTCTGGGAGGCGAGAGTGCTTACCACTACACCACTGTACCGTGTCAACTGCTTTAATTAGAATGTCTTATGACTCCGATTTAGAAAAAATTCAGATTTTTATTCAAAAGTACGTTTTCTCACCATCTTCCCCCTTCATATGACTAAAGATAGAATTTCATGACTTTTTGCAAAAAATGTTGGCATTCTTTTCAGACTTGGAAGTTTAAAAAAAGTTTTTTCCATTAGTTTTAAAAGTATGGCATGAACCCCATGCAGACTTAGCCTACACCAAAGGCGCCACTGGGTGGAGTTGAACCCGAGGCATCTGTCTGGGTGGCGAGAGTGCTAACCACTACACCACTGTACCGTGTCAACTGCTGCCATTAGAATGTCGTATGACTCCAATTTAGAAAATATCCGGATTTTTATTCAAAAGTACGTTTTCTCACCATCTTCCCCCTCCATATGACTAAAGATAGAATTTCATGACTTTTTGCAAAATATTTTGGCATTCTTTTCAGACTTGGAAGTTTAAAAAAAGTTTTTTCCATTACTTTTACAAGTATGGAGTGAACCCCATGCAGGCTTAGCCTAAACCACCTAACACAGAAGCGCCACTGGGCAGAGTTGAACACGAGGCATCTGTCTGGGAGGCGAGAGTGCTAACCACTACTCCACTGTACCCTGTCAACTGCTGCCATTAGAAGGTCTTATGACTCCAATTTAGAAAAAATTCAGATTTTTATTCAAAAGTACGTTTTCTCACCATCTTCTCCCTTCATATGACTAAAGATAGAATTTCATGACTTTTTGCTAAATATTTTGCCATTCTTTTTAGACTCGGAAGTTTAAAAAAAAAATCTTGCATTACTTTTACAAGTATGGAGTGAACCCCATGCAAGCTTAGCCTACACCACCTAACACAGAGGCGCCAGTGGGTGGAGTTGAACTCGAGGGATCTGTCTTGGAGGCGAGAGTGCTAACCACTACACCACTGTACCGTGTCAACTGCTTTAATTAGAATGTCTTATGACTCAGATTTAGAAAAAATTCAGATTTTTTCAAAAGTACGTTTTCTCACCGTCGTCCCCCTTCATATGACTAAAGATAGAATTTCATGACTTTTTGCAAAAAATGTTGGCATTCTTTTCAGACTTGGAAGTTTAAAAAAAGTTTTTTCCATTAGTTTTAAAAGTATGGCGTGAACCCCATGCAGACTTAGCCTACACCAAAGGCGCCACTGGGTGGAGTTGAACCCGAGGCATCTGTATGGGAGGCGAGAGTGCTAACCACTACACCACTGTACCGTGTCAACTGCTGCCATTAGAATGTCGTATGACTCCAATTTAGAAAATATCCGGATTTTTATTCAAAAGTACGTTTTCTCACCATCTTCCCCCTTCATATGACTAAAGATAGAATTTCATGACTTTTTGCAAAAAATGTTGGCATTCTTTTCAGACTTGGAAGTTTAAAAAAAGTTTTTTCCATTAGTTTTAAAAGTATGGCATGAACCCCATGCAGACTTAGCCTACACCAAAGGCGCCACTGGGTGGCGTTGAACCCGAGGCATCTGTCTGGGAGGCGAGAGTGCTAACCACTACACCACTGTACCGTGTCAACTGCTGCCATTAGAATGTCTTATGACTCCAATTTAGAAAAAATTCAGATTTTTTTCAAAAGTACGTTTTCTCACCATCGTGCCCCTTCATATGACTAAAAATAGAATTTCATGATTTTTGCAAAATATTTTCGCATTCTTTTCAGACTTGGAAGTTCAAAAAAAGTTTTTCCCATTACTTTTACAAGTATGGAGTGAACCCTCTGCAGGCTAAGCCTACACCACCTAAGACAGATTCGCCACTGGGTGGAGTTGAACCCGAGGCATCTGTCTGGGAGGCGAGAGTGCTAACCACTACACCACTGTACCGTGTCAACTGCTTTAATTAGAATGTCTTATGACTCCAATTTAGAAAAAATTCAGATTTTTTTCAAAAGTACGTTTTCTCACCGTCGTCCCCCTTCATATGACTAAAGATAGAATTTCATGACTTTTTGCAAAATATTTTGGCATTCTTTTCAGACTTGGAAGTTTAAAAAAAAATTTTTCCATTACTTTTACAAGTATGGAGTGAACCCCATGCAGGCTTAGCCTAAACCACCTAACACAGAAGTGCCACTGGGCAGAGTTGAACCCGAGGGATCTGTCTTGGAGGCGAGAGTGCTAACCACTACACCACTGTACCGTGTCAACTGCTTTAATTAGAATGTCTTATGACTCCAATTTAGAAAAAATTCAGATTTTTTTCAAAAGTACGTTTTCTCACCGTCGTCCCCCTTCATATGACTAAAGATAGAATTTCATGACTTTTTGCAAAAAATGTTGGCATTCTTTTCAGACTTGGAAGTTTAAAAAAAGTTTTTTCGATTAGTTTTAAAAGTATGGCATGAACCCCATGCAGACTTAGCCTACACCAAAGGCTCCACTGGGTGGAGTTGAAACCGAGGCATCTGTCTGGGAGGCGAGAGTGCTAACCACTACACCACTGTACCGTGTCAACTGCTTTAATTAGAATGTCTTATGACTCCGATTTAGAAAAAATTCAGATTTTTATTCAAAAGTACGTTTTCTCACCATCTTCCCCCTTCATATGACTAAAGATAGAATTTCATGACTTTTTGCAAAAAATGTTGGCATTCTTTTCAGACTTGGAAGTTTAAAAAAAGTTTTTTCCATTAGTTTTAAAAGTATGGCATGAACCCCATGCAGACTTAGCCTACACCAAAGGCGCCACTGGGTGGAGTTGAACCCGAGGCATCTGTCTGGGTGGCGAGAGTGCTAACCACTACACCACTGTACCGTGTCAACTGCTTTAATTAGAATGTCTTATGACTCCGATTTAGAAAAAATTCAGATTTTTATTCAAAAGTACGTTTTCTCACCATCTTCCCCCTTCATATGACTAAAGATAGAATTTCATGACTTTTTGCAAAAAATGTTGGCATTCTTTTCAGACTTGGAAGTTTAAAAAAAGTTTTTTCCATTAGTTTTAAAAGTATGGCATGAACCCCATGCAGACTTAGCCTACACCAAAGGCGCCACTGGGTGGAGTTGAACCCGAGGCATCTGTCTGGGAGGCGAGAGTGCTAACCACTACACCACTGTACCGTGTCAACTGCTGCCATTAGAATGTCGTATGACTCCAATTTAGAAAATATCCGGATTTTTATTCAAAAGTACGTTTTCTCACCATCTTCCCCCTTCATATGACTAAAGATAGAATTTCATGACTTTTTGAAAAATATTTTGGCATTCTTTTCAGACTTGGAAGTTTAAAAAAAAATTTTTCCATTAGTTTTACAAGTATGGAGTGAACCCCATGCAGGCTTAGCCTAAACCACCTAACACAGAAGCGCCACTGGGCAGAGTTGAACACGAGGCATCTGTCTGGGAGGCGAGAGTGCTAAGCACTACTCCACTGTACCCTGTCAACTGCTGCCATTAGAAGGTCTTATGACTCCAATTTAGAAAAAATTCAGATTTTTATTCAAAAGTACGTTTTCTCACCATCTTCTCCCTTCATATGACTAAAGATAGAATTTCATGACTTTTTGCTAAATATTTTGCCATTCTTTTTAGACTCGGAAGTTTAAAAAAAAAATCTTGCATTACTTTTACAAGTATGGAGTGAACCCCATGCAAGCTTAGCCTACACCACCTAACACAGAGGCGCCAGTGGGTGGAGTTGAACTCGAGGGATCTGTCTTGGAGGCGAGAGTGCTAACCACTACACCACTGTACCGTGTCAACTGCTTTAATTAGAATGTCTTATGACTCCGATTTAGAAAAAATTCAGATTTTTATTCAAAAGTACGTTTTCTCACCATCTTCCCCCTTCATATGACTAAAGATAGAATTTCGTGACTTTTTGCAAAATATTTTGGCATTCTTTTCAGACTTGGAAGTTTAAAAAAAAAATCTTCCATTACTTTTACAAGTATGGAGTGAACCCCATGCAAGCTTAGCCTACACCACCTAACACAGAGGCGCCAGTGGGTGGAGTTGAACCCGAGGGATCTGTCTTGGAGGCGAGAGTGCTAACCACTACACCACTGTACCGTGTCAACTGCTTTAATTAGAATGTCTTATGACTCCAATTTAGAAAAAATTCAGATTTTTTCAAAAGTACGTTTTCTCACCGTCGTCCCCCTTCATATGACTAAAGATAGAATTTCATGACTTTTTGCAAAAAATGTTGGCATTCTTTTCAGACTTGGAAGTTAAAAAAAAGTTTTTTCCATTAGTTTTAAAAGTATGGCGTGAACCCCATGCAGACTTAGCCTACACCAAAGGCGCCACTGGGTGGAGTTGAACCCGAGGCATCTGTCTGGGAGGCGAGAGTGCTAACCGCTACACCACTGTACCGTGTCAACTGCTGCCATTAGAATGTCGTATGACTCCAATTTAGAAAATATCCGGATTTTTATTCAAAAGTACGTTTTCTCACCATCTTCCCCTTTCATATGACTAAAGATAGAATTTCATGACTTTTTGCAAAAAATGTTGGCATTCTTTTCAGACTTGGAAGTTTAAAAAAAGTTTTTTCCATTAGTTTTAAAAGTATGGCATGAACCCCATGCAGACTTAGCCTACACCAAAGGCGCCACTGGGTGGAGTTGAACCCGAGGGATCTGTCTTGGAGGCGAGAGTGCTAACCACTACACCACTGTACCGTGTCAACTGCTTTAATTAGAATGTCTTATGACTCCAATTTAGAAAAAATTCAGATTTTTTTCAAAAGTACGTTTTCTCACCGTCGTCCCCCTTCATATGACTAAAGATAGAATTTCATGACTTTTTGCAAAAAATGTTGGCATTCTTTTCAGACTTGGAAGTTTAAAAAAAAAATTTTTCCATTAGTTTTAAAAGTATGGCGTGAACCCCATGCAGACTTAGCCTACACCAAAGGCGCCACTGGGTGGAGTTGAACCCGAGGCATCTGTCTGGGAGGTGAGAGTGCTAACCACTACACCACTGTACCGTGTCAACTGCTGCCATTAGAATGTCTTATGACTCCAATTTAGAAAAAATTCAGATTTTTTTCAAAAGTACGTTTTCTCACCATCGTGCCCCTTCATATGACTAAAAATAGAATTTCATGATTTTTGCAAAATATTTTCGCATTCTTTTCAGACTTGGAAGTTTAAAAAAAGTTTTTTCCATTACTTTTACAAGTATGGAGTGAACCCTCTGCAGGCTAAGCCTACACCACCTAAGACAGATTCGCCACTGGGTTGAGTTGAACCCGAGGCATCTGTCTGGGAGGCGAGAGTGCTAACCACTACACCACTGTACCGTGTCAACTGCTTTAATTAGAATGTCTTATGACTCCGATTTAGAAAAAATTCAGATTTCTATTCAAAAGTACGTTTTCTCACCGTCGTCCCCCTTCATATGACTAAAGATAGAATTTCATGACTTTTTGCAAAATATTTTGGCATTCTTTTCAGACTTGGAAGTTTAAAAAAAGTTTTTTCCATTAGTTTTAAAAGTATGGCATGAACCCCATGCAGACTTAGCCTACACCAAAGGCGCCACTGGGTGGAGTTGAACCCGAGGCATCTGTCTGGGAGGCGAGAGTGCTAACCACTACTCCACTGTACCCTGTCATTTGCTGCCATTAGAAGGTCTTATGACTCCAATTTAGAAAAAATTCAGATTTTTATTCAAAAGTACGTTTTCTCACCATCTTCCCCCTTCATATGACTAAAGATAGAATTTCATGACTTTTTGCAAAATATTTTGGCATTCTTTTCAGACTTGGAAGTTTAAAAAAAAAATCTTCCATTACTTTTACAAGTATGGAGTGAACCCCATCCAAGCTTAGCCTACACCACCTAACACAGAGGCGCCAGTGGGTGGAGTTGAACCCGAGGGATCTGTCTTGGAGGCGAGAGTGCTAACCACTACACCACTGTACCGTGTCAACTGCTTTAATTAGAATGTCTTATGACTCCAATTTAGAAAAAATTCAGATTTTTTTCAAAAGTACGTTTTCTCACCGTCGTCCCCCTTCATATGACTAAAGATAGAATTTCATGACTTTTTGCAAAAAATGTTGGCATTCTTTTCAGACTTGGAAGTTTAAAAAAAGTTTTTTCCATTAGTTTTAAAAGTATGGCATGAACCCCATGCAGACTTAGCCTACACCAAAGGCGCCACTGGGTGGAGTTGAACCCGAGGCATCTGTCTGGGAGGCGAGAGTGCTAACCACTACACCACTGTACCGTGTCAACTGCTGCCATTAGAATGTCTTATGACTCCAATTTAGAAAAAATTCAGATTTTTTTCAAAAGTACGTTTTCTCACCATCGTGCCCCTTCATATGACTAAAAATAGAATTTCATGATTTTTGCAAAATATTTTCGCATTCTTTTCAGACTTGGAAGTTTAAAAAAAGTTTTTTCCATTACTTTTACAAGTATGGAGTGAACCCTCTGCAGGCTAAGCCTACACCACCTAAGACAGATTCGCCACTGGGTTGAGTTGAACCCGAGGCATCTGTCTGGGAGGCGAGAGTGCTAACCACTACACCACTGTACCGTGTCAACTGCTTTAATTAGAATGTCTTATGACTCCGATTTAGAAAAAATTCAGATTTCTATTCAAAAGTACGTTTTCTCACCGTCGTCCCCCTTCATATGACTAAAGATAGAATTTCATGACTTTTTGCAAAATATTTTGGCATTCTTTTCAGACTTGGAAGTTTAAAAAAAGTTTTTTCCATTAGTTTTAAAAGTATGGCATGAACCCCATGCAGACTTAGCCTACACCAAAGGCGCCACTGGGTGGAGTTGAACCCGAGGCATCTGTCTGGGAGGCGAGAGTGCTAACCACTACTCCACTGTACCCTGTCATTTGCTGCCATTAGAAGGTCTTATGACTCCAATTTAGAAAAAATTCAGATTTTTATTCAAAAGTACGTTTTCTCACCATCTTCCCCCTTCATATGACTAAAGATAGAATTTCATGACTTTTTGCAAAATATTTTGGCATTCTTTTCAGACTTGGAAGTTTAAAAAAAAAATCTTCCATTACTTTTACAAGTATGGAGTGAACCCCATCCAAGCTTAGCCTACACCACCTAACACAGAGGCGCCAGTGGGTGGAGTTGAACCCGAGGGATCTGTCTTGGAGGCGAGAGTGCTAACCACTACACCACTGTACCGTGTCAACTGCTTTAATTAGAATGTCTTATGACTCCAATTTAGAAAAAATTCAGATTTTTTTCAAAAGTACGTTTTCTCACCGTCGTCCCCCTTCATATGACTAAAGATAGAATTTCATGACTTTTTGCAAAAAATGTTGGCATTCTTTTCAGACTTGGAAGTTTAAAAAAAGTTTTTTCCATTAGTTTTAAAAGTATGGCATGAACCCCATGCAGACTTAGCCTACACCAAAGGCGCCACTGGGTGGAGTTGAACCCGAGGCATCTGTCTGGGAGGCGAGAGTGCTAACCACTACACCACTGTACCGTGTCAACTGCTTTAATTAGAATGTCTTATGACTCCGATTTAGAAAAAATTCAGATTTTTATTCAAAAGTACGTTTTCTCACCATCTTCCCCCTTCATATGACTAAAGATAGAATTTCATGACTTTTTGCAAAAAATGTTGGCATTCTTTTCAGACTTGGAAGTTTAAAAAAAGTTTTTTCCATTAGTTTTAAAAGTATGGCATGAACCCCATGCAGACTTAGCCTACACCAAAGGCGCCACTGGGTGGAGTTGAACCCGAGGCATCTGTCTGGGAGGCGAGAGTGCTAACCACTACACCACTGTACCGTGTCAACTGCTGCCATTAGAATGTCGTATGACTCCAATTTAGAAAATATCCGGATTTTTATTCAAAAGTACGTTTTCTCACCATCTTCCCCCTTCATATGACTAAAGATAGAATTTCATGACTTTTTGAAAAATATTTTGGCATTCTTTTCAGACTTGGAAGTTTAAAAAAAAAATTTTCCATTAGTTTTACAAGTATGGAGTGAACCCCATGCAGGCTTAGCCTAAACCACCTAACACAGAAGCGCCACTGGGCAGAGTTGAACACGAGGCATCTGTCTGGGAGGCGAGAGTGCTAAGCACTACTCCACTGTACCCTGTCAACTGCTGCCATTAGAAGGTCTTATGACTCCAATTTAGAAAAAATTCAGATTTTTATTCAAAAGTACGTTTTCTCACCATCTTCTCCCTTCATATGACTAAAGATAGAATTTCATGACTTTTTGCTAAATATTTTGCCATTCTTTTTAGACTCGGAAGTTTAAAAAAAAAATCTTGCATTACTTTTACAAGTATGGAGTGAACCCCATGCAAGCTTAGCCTACACCACCTAACACAGAGGCGCCAGTGGGTGGAGTTGAACTCGAGGGATCTGTCTTGGAGGCAAGAGTGCTAACCACTACACCACTGTACCGTGTCAACTGCTTTAATTAGAATGTCTTATGACTCCGATTTAGAAAAAATTCAGATTTTTATTCAAAAGTACGTTTTCTCACCATCTTCCCCCTTCATATGACTAAAGATAGAATTTCGTGACTTTTTGCAAAATATTTTGGCATTCTTTTCAGACTTGGAAGTTTAAAAAAAAAATCTTCCATTACTTTTACAAGTATGGAGTGAACCCCATGCAAGCTTAGCCTACACCACCTAACACAGAGGCGCCAGTGGGTGGAGTTGAACCCGAGGGATCTGTCTTGGAGGCGAGAGTGCTAACCACTACACCACTGTACCGTGTCAACTGCTTTAATTAGAATGTCTTATGACTCCAATTTAGAAAAAATTCAGATTTTTTCAAAAGTACGTTTTCTCACCGTCGTCCCCCTTCATATGACTAAAGATAGAATTTCATGACTTTTTGCAAAAAATGTTGGCATTCTTTTCAGACTTGGAAGTTAAAAAAAAGTTTTTTCCATTAGTTTTAAAAGTATGGCGTGAACCCCATGCAGACTTAGCCTACACCAAAGGCGCCACTGGGTGGAGTTGAACCCGAGGCATCTGTCTGGGAGGCGAGAGTGCTAACCGCTACACCACTGTACCGTGTCAACTGCTGCCATTAGAATGTCGTATGACTCCAATTTAGAAAATATCCGGATTTTTATTCAAAAGTACGTTTTCTCACCATCTTCCCCCTTCATATGACTAAAGATAGAATTTCATGACTTTTTGCAAAAAATGTTGGCATTCTTTTCAGACTTGGAAGTTTACAAAAAAGTTTTTTCCATTAGTTTTAAAAGTATGGCATGAACCCCATGCAGACTTAGCCTACACCAAAGGCGCCACTGGGTGGAGTTGAACCCGAGGCATCTGTCTGGGAGGCGAGAGTGCTAACCACTACACCACTGTACCGTGTCAACTGCTGCCATTAGAATGTCGTATGACTCCAATTTAGAAAATATCCGGATTTTTATTCAAAAGTACGTTTTCTCACCATCTTCCCCCTTCATATGACTAAAGATAGAATTTCATGACTTTTTGCTAAATATTTTGCCATTCTTTTTAGACTCGGAAGTTTAAAAAAAAAATCTTGCATTACTTTTACAAGTATGGAGTGAACCCCATGCAAGCTTAGCCTACATCACCTAACACAGAGGCGCCAGTGGGTGGAGTTGAACCCGAGGCATCTGTCTGGGAGGCGAGAGTGCTAACCACTACACCACTGTACCGTGTCAACTGCTGCCATTAGAATGTCGTATGACTCCAATTTAGAAAATATCCGGATTTTTATTCAAAAGTACGTTTTCTCACCATCTTCCCCCTTCATATGACTAAAGATAGAATTTCATGACTTTTTGCTTAATATTTTGCCATTCTTTTTAGACTCGGAAGTTTAAAAAAAAAATCTTGCATTACTTTTACAAGTATGGAGTGAACCCCATGCAAGCTTAGCCTACACCACCTAACACAGAGGCGCCAGTGGGTGGAGTTGAACCCGAGGGATCTGTCTTGGAGGCGAGAGTGCTAACCACTACACCACTGTACCGTGTCAACTGCTTTAATTACAATGTCTTATGACTCCAATTTAGAAAAAATTCAGATTTTTTTCAAAAGTACGTTTTCTCACCGTCGTCCCCCTTCATATGACTAAAGATAGAATTTCATGACTTTTTGCAAAAAATGTTGGCATTCTTTTCAGACTTGGAAGTTTAAAAAAAAGTTTTTTCCATTAGTTTTAAAAGTATGGCGTGAACCCCATGCAGACTTAGCCTACACCAAAGGCGCCACTGGGTGGAGTTGAACCCGAGGCATCTGTGTGGGAGGCGAGAGTGCTAACCACTACACCACTGTACCGTGTCAACTGCTGCCATTAGAATGTCTTATGACTCCAATTTAGAAAAAATTCAGATTTTTTTCAAAAGTACGTTTTCTCACCATCGTGCCCCTTCATATGACTAAAAATAGAATTTCATGATTTTTGCAAAATATTTTCGCATTCTTTTCAGACTTGGAAGTTCAAAAAAAGTTTTTTCCATTACTTTTACAAGTATGGAGTGAACCCTCTGCAGGCTAAGCCTACACCACCTA
Source organism: Gasterosteus aculeatus (assembly GCF_964276395.1). Classification (NCBI taxonomy): domain Eukaryota; kingdom Metazoa; phylum Chordata; class Actinopteri; order Perciformes; family Gasterosteidae; genus Gasterosteus; species Gasterosteus aculeatus. The sequence goes on along the minus strand of NC_135696.1, from coordinate 203,383 downwards.
AGACAGATTCGCCACTGGGTGGAGTTGAACCCGAGGCATCTGTCTGGGAGGCGAGAGTGCTAACCACTACACCACTGTACCGTGTCAACTGCTTTAATTAGAATGTCTTATGACTCCAATTTAGAAAAAATTCAGATTTTTTTCAAAAGTACGTTTTCTCACCGTCGTCCCCCTTCATATGACTAAAGATAGAATTTCATGACTTTTTGCAAAATATTTTGGCATTCTTTTCAGACTTGGAAGTTTAAAAAAAAAATTTTCCATTACTTTTACAAGTATGGAGTGAACCCCATGCAGGCTTAGCCTAAACCACCTAACACAGAAGTGCCACTGGGCAGAGTTGAACCCGAGGGATCTGTCTTGGAGGCGAGAGTGCTAACCACTACACCACTGTACCGTGTCAACTGCTTTAATTAGAATGTCTTATGACTCCAATTTAGAAAAAATTCAGATTTTTTTCAAAAGTACGTTTTCTCACCGTCGTCCCCCTTCATATGACTAAAGATAGAATTTCATGACTTTTTGCAAAAAATGTTGGCATTCTTTTCAGACTTGGAAGTTTAAAAAAAGTTTTTTCGATTAGTTTTAAAAGTATGGCATGAACCCCATGCAGACTTAGCCTACACCAAAGGCTCCACTGGGTGGAGTTGAACCCGAGGCATCTGTCTGGGAGGCGAGAGTGCTTACCACTACACCACTGTACCGTGTCAACTGCTTTAATTAGAATGTCTTATGACTCCGATTTAGAAAAAATTCAGATTTTTATTCAAAAGTACGTTTTCTCACCATCTTCCCCCTTCATATGACTAAAGATAGAATTTCATGACTTTTTGCAAAAAATGTTGGCATTCTTTTCAGACTTGGAAGTTTAAAAAAAGTTTTTTCCATTAGTTTTAAAAGTATGGCATGAACCCCATGCAGACTTAGCCTACACCAAAGGCGCCACTGGGTGGAGTTGAACCCGAGGCATCTGTCTGGGTGGCGAGAGTGCTAACCACTACACCACTGTACCGTGTCAACTGCTGCCATTAGAATGTCGTATGACTCCAATTTAGAAAATATCCGGATTTTTATTCAAAAGTACGTTTTCTCACCATCTTCCCCCTCCATATGACTAAAGATAGAATTTCATGACTTTTTGCAAAACATTTTGGCATTCTTTTCAGACTTGGAAGTTTAAAAAAAGTTTTTTCCATTACTTTTACAAGTATGGAGTGAACCCCATGCAGGCTTAGCCTAAACCACCTAACACAGAAGCGCCACTGGGCAGAGTTGAACACGAGGCATCTGTCTGGGAGGCGAGAGTGCTAACCACTACTCCACTGTACCCTGTCAACTGCTGCCATTAGAAGGTCTTATGACTCCAATTTAGAAAAAATTCAGATTTTTATTCAAAAGTACGTTTTCTCACCATCTTCTCCCTTCATATGACTAAAGATAGAATTTCATGACTTTTTGCTAAATATTTTGCCATTCTTTTTAGACTCGGAAGTTTAAAAAAAAAATCTTGCATTACTTTTACAAGTATGGAGTGAACCCCATGCAAGCTTAGCCTACACCACCTAACACAGAGGCGCCAGTGGGTGGAGTTGAACTCGAGGGATCTGTCTTGGAGGCGAGAGTGCTAACCACTACACCACTGTACCGTGTCAACTGCTTTAATTAGAATGTCTTATGACTCAGATTTAGAAAAAATTCAGATTTTTTCAAAAGTACGTTTTCTCACCGTCGTCCCCCTTCATATGACTAAAGATAGAATTTCATGACTTTTTGCAAAAAATGTTGGCATTCTTTTCAGACTTGGAAGTTTAAAAAAAGTTTTTTCCATTAGTTTTAAAAGTATGGCGTGAACCCCATGCAGACTTAGCCTACACCAAAGGCGCCACTGGGTGGAGTTGAACCCGAGGCATCTGTATGGGAGGCGAGAGTGCTAACCACTACACCACTGTACCGTGTCAACTGCTGCCATTAGAATGTCGTATGACTCCAATTTAGAAAATATCCGGATTTTTATTCAAAAGTACGTTTTCTCACCATCTTCCCCCTTCATATGACTAAAGATAGAATTTCATGACTTTTTGCAAAAAATGTTGGCATTCTTTTCAGACTTGGAAGTTTAAAAAAAGTTTTTTCCATTAGTTTTAAAAGTATGGCATGAACCCCATGCAGACTTAGCCTACACCAAAGGCGCCACTGGGTGGCGTTGAACCCGAGGCATCTGTCTGGGAGGCGAGAGTGCTAACCACTACACCACTGTACCGTGTCAACTGCTGCCATTAGAATGTCTTATGACTCCAATTTAGAAAAAATTCAGATTTTTTTCAAAAGTACGTTTTCTCACCATCGTGCCCCTTCATATGACTAAAAATAGAATTTCATGATTTTTGCAAAATATTTTCGCATTCTTTTCAGACTTGGAAGTTCAAAAAAAGTTTTTCCCATTACTTTTACAAGTATGGAGTGAACCCTCTGCAGGCTAAGCCTACACCACCTAAGACAGATTCGCCACTGGGTGGAGTTGAACCCGAGGCATCTGTCTGGGAGGCGAGAGTGCTAACCACTACACCACTGTACCGTGTCAACTGCTTTAATTAGAATGTCTTATGACTCCAATTTAGAAAAAATTCAGATTTTTTTCAAAAGTACGTTTTCTCACCGTCGTCCCCCTTCATATGACTAAAGATAGAATTTCATGACTTTTTGCAAAATATTTTGGCATTCTTTTCAGACTTGGAAGTTTAAAAAAAAATTTTTCCATTACTTTTACAAGTATGGAGTGAACCCCATGCAGGCTTAGCCTAAACCACCTAACACAGAAGTGCCACTGGGCAGAGTTGAACCCGAGGGATCTGTCTTGGAGGCGAGAGTGCTAACCACTACACCACTGTACCGTGTCAACTGCTTTAATTAGAATGTCTTATGACTCCAATTTAGAAAAAATTCAGATTTTTTTCAAAAGTACGTTTTCTCACCGTCGTCCCCCTTCATATGACTAAAGATAGAATTTCATGACTTTTTGCAAAAAATGTTGGCATTCTTTTCAGACTTGGAAGTTTAAAAAAAGTTTTTTCGATTAGTTTTAAAAGTATGGCATGAACCCCATGCAGACTTAGCCTACACCAAAGGCTCCACTGGGTGGAGTTGAAACCGAGGCATCTGTCTGGGAGGCGAGAGTGCTAACCACTACACCACTGTACCGTGTCAACTGCTTTAATTAGAATGTCTTATGACTCCGATTTAGAAAAAATTCAGATTTTTATTCAAAAGTACGTTTTCTCACCATCTTCCCCCTTCATATGACTAAAGATAGAATTTCATGACTTTTTGCAAAAAATGTTGGCATTCTTTTCAGACTTGGAAGTTTAAAAAAAGTTTTTTCCATTAGTTTTAAAAGTATGGCATGAACCCCATGCAGACTTAGCCTACACCAAAGGCGCCACTGGGTGGAGTTGAACCCGAGGCATCTGTCTGGGTGGCGAGAGTGCTAACCACTACACCACTGTACCGTGTCAACTGCTGCCATTAGAATGTCGTATGACTCCAATTTAGAAAATATCCGGATTTTTATTCAAAAGTACGTTTTCTCACCATCTTCCCCCTCCATATGACTAAAGATAGAATTTCATGACTTTTTGCAAAATATTTTGGCATTCTTTTCAGACTTGGAAGTTTAAAAAAAGTTTTTTCCATTACTTTTACAAGTATGGAGTGAACCCCATGCAGGCTTAGCCTAAACCACCTAACACAGAAGCGCCACTGGGCAGAGTTGAACACGAGGCATCTGTCTGGGAGGCGAGAGTGCTAACCACTACTCCACTGTACCCTGTCAACTGCTGCCATTAGAAGGTCTTATGACTCCAATTTAGAAAAAATTCAGATTTTTATTCAAAAGTACGTTTTCTCACCATCTTCTCCCTTCATATGACTAAAGATAGAATTTCATGACTTTTTGCTAAATATTTTGCCATTCTTTTTAGACTCGGAAGTTTAAAAAAAAAATCTTGCATTACTTTTACAAGTATGGAGTGAACCCCATGCAAGCTTAGCCTACACCACCTAACACAGAGGCGCCAGTGGGTGGAGTTGAACTCGAGGGATCTGTCTTGGAGGCGAGAGTGCTAACCACTACACCACTGTACCGTGTCAACTGCTTTAATTAGAATGTCTTATGACTCAGATTTAGAAAAAATTCAGATTTTTTCAAAAGTACGTTTTCTCACCGTCGTCCCCCTTCATATGACTAAAGATAGAATTTCATGACTTTTTGCAAAAAATGTTGGCATTCTTTTCAGACTTGGAAGTTTAAAAAAAGTTTTTTCCATTAGTTTTAAAAGTATGGCGTGAACCCCATGCAGACTTAGCCTACACCAAAGGCGCCACTGGGTGGAGTTGAACCCGAGGCATCTGTCTGGGAGGCGAGAGTGCTAACCGCTACACCACTGTACCGTGTCAACTGCTGCCATTAGAATGTCGTATGACTCCAATTTAGAAAATATCCGGATTTTTATTCAAAAGTACGTTTTCTCACCATCTTCCCCCTTCATATGACTAAAGATAGAATTTCATGACTTTTTGCAAAAAATGTTGGCATTCTTTTCAGACTTGGAAGTTTAAAAAAAGTTTTTTCCATTAGTTTTAAAAGTATGGCATGAACCCCATGCAGACTTAGCCTACACCAAAGGCGCCACTGGGTGGAGTTGAACCCGAGGCATCTGTCTGGGAGGCGAGAGTGCTAACCACTACACCACTGTACCGTGTCAACTGCTGCCATTAGAATGTCGTATGACTCCAATTTAGAAAATATCCGGATTTTTATTCAAAAGTACGTTTTCTCACCATCTTCCCCCTTCATATGACTAAAGATAGAATTTCATGAGTTTTTGCAAAAAATGTTGGCATTCTTTTCAGACTTGGAAGTTTAAAAAAAGTTTTTTCCATTAGTTTTAAAAGTATGGCATGAACCCCATGCAGACTTAGCCTACACCAAAGGCGCCACTGGGTGGAGTTGAACCCGAGGCATCTGTCTGGGAGGCGAGAGTGCTAACCACTACACCACTGTACCGTGTCAACTGCTGCCATTAGAATGTCGTATGACTCCAATTTAGAAAATATCCGGATTTTTATTCAAAAGTACGTTTTCTCACCATCTTCCCCCTTCATATGACTAAAGATAGAATTTCATGACTTTTTGCTAAATATTTTGCCATTCTTTTTAGACTCGGAAGTTTAAAAAAAAAATCTTGCATTACTTTTACAAGTATGGAGTGAACCCCATGCAAGCTTAGCCTACACCACCTAACACAGAGGCGCCAGTGGGTGGAGTTGAACCCGAGGGATCTGTCTTGGAGGCGAGAGTGCTAACCACTACACCACTGTACCGTGTCAACTGCTTTAATTAGAATGTCTTATGACTCCAATTTAGAAAAAATTCAGATTTTTTTCAAAAGTACGTTTTCTCACCGTCGTCCCCCTTCATATGACTAAAGATAGAATTTCATGACTTTTTGCAAAAAATGTTGGCATTCTTTTCAGACTTGGAAGTTTAAAAAAAAGTTTTTTCCATTAGTTTTAAAAGTATGGCGTGAACCCCATGCAGACTTAGCCTACACCAAAGGCGCCACTGGGTGGAGTTGAACCCGAGGCATCTGTGTGGGAGGCGAGAGTGCTAACCACTACACCACTGTACCGTGTCAACTGCTGCCATTAGAATGTCTTATGACTCCAATTTAGAAAAAATTCAGATTTTTTTCAAAAGTACGTTTTCTCACCATCGTGCCCCTTCATATGACTAAAAATAGAATTTCATGATTTTTGCAAAATATTTTCGCATTCTTTTCAGACTTGGAAGTTTAAAAAAAGTTTTTTCCATTACTTTTACAAGTATGGAGTGAACCCTCTGCAGGCTAAGCCTACACCACCTAAGACAGATTCGCCACTGGGTGGAGTTGAACCCGAGGCATCTGTCTGGGAGGCGAGAGTGCTAACCACTACACCACTGTACCGTGTCAACTGCTTTAATTAGAATGTCTTATGACTCCGATTTAGAAAAAATTCAGATTTCTATTCAAAAGTACGTTTTCTCACCGTCGTCCCCCTTCATATGACTAAAGATAGAATTTCATGACTTTTTGCAAAATATTTTGGCATTCTTTTCAGACTCGGAAGTTTAAAAAAAGTTTTTTCCATTACTTTTACAAATATGGAGTGAACCCCATGCAGGCTTAGCCTACACCAAAGGCGCCACTGGGTGGAGTTGAACCCGAGGCATCTGTCTGGGAGGCAAGTGTGCTAACCACTACTCCACTGTACCCTGTCAACTGCTGCCATTAGAAGGTCTTATGACTCCAATTTAGAAAAAATTCAGATTTTTATTCAAAAGTACGTTTTCTCACCATCTTCCCCCTTCATATGACTAAAGATAGAATTTCATGACTTTTTGCAAAATATTTTGGCATTCTTTTCAGACTTGGAAGTTTAAAAAAAAAATCTTCCATTACTTTTACAAGTATGGAGTGAACCCCATCCAAGCTTAGCCTACACCACCTAACACAGAGGCGCCAGTGGGTGGAGTTGAACCCGAGGGATCTGTCTTGGAGGCGAGAGTGCTAACCACTACACCACTGTACCGTGTCAACTGCTTTAATTAGAATGTCTTATGACTCCAATTTAGAAAAAATTCAGATTTTTTTCAAAAGTACGTTTTCTCACCGTCGTCCCCCTTCATATGACTAAAGATAGAATTTCATGACTTTTTGCAAAAAATGTTGGCATTCTTTTCAGACTTGGAAGTTTAAAAAAAGTTTTTTCCATTAGTTTTAAAAGTATGGCATGAACCCCATGCAGACTTAGCCTACACCAAAGGCGCCACTGGGTGGAGTTGAACCCGAGGCATCTGTCTGGGAGGCGAGAGTGCTAACCACTACACCACTGTACCGTGTCAACTGCTTTAATTAGAATGTCTTATGACTCCGATTTAGAAAAAATTCAGATTTTTATTCAAAAGTACGTTTTCTCACCATCTTCCCCCTTCATATGACTAAAGATAGAATTTCATGACTTTTTGCAAAAAATGTTGGCATTCTTTTCAGACTTGGAAGTTTAAAAAAAGTTTTTTCCATTAGTTTTAAAAGTATGGCATGAACCCCATGCAGACTTAGCCTACACCAAAGGCGCCACTGGGTGGAGTTGAACCCGAGGCATCTGTCTGGGAGGCGAGAGTGCTAACCACTACACCACTGTACCGTGTCAACTGCTGCCATTAGAATGTCGTATGACTCCAATTTAGAAAATATCCGGATTTTTATTCAAAAGTACGTTTTCTCACCATCTTCCCCCTTCATATGACTAAAGATAGAATTTCATGACTTTTTGCAAAATATTTTGGCATTCTTTTCAGACTTGGAAGTTTAAAAAAAGTTTTTTCCATTACTTTTACAAATATGGAGTGAACCCCATGCAGGCTTAGCCTACACCAAAGACGCCACTGGGTGGAGTTGAACCCGAGGCATCTGTCTGGGAGGCAAGAGTGCTAACCACTACTCCACTGTACCCTGTCAACTGCTGCCATTAGAATGTCGTATGACTCCAATTTAGAAAATATCCGGATTTTTATTCAAAAGTACGTTTTCTCACCATCTTCCCCCTTCATATGACTAAAGATAGAATTTCATGACTTTTTGCAAAAAATGTTGGCATTCTTTTCAGACTTGGAAGTTTAAAAAAAAAATCTTGCATTACTTTTACAAGTATGGAGTGAACCCCATGCAGGCTTAGCCTAAACCACCTAACACAGAAGCGCCACTGGGCAGAGTTGAACACGAGGCATCTGTCTGGGAGGCGAGAGTGCTAACCACTACTCCACTGTACCCTGTCAACTGCTGCCATTAGAAGGTCTTATGACTCCAATTTAGAAAAAATTCAGATTTTTATTCAAAAGTACGTTTTCTCACCATCTTCCCCCTTCATATGACTAAAGATAGAATTTCATGACTTTTTGCTAAATATTTTGCCATTCTTTTTAGACTCGGAAGTTTAAAAAAAAAATCTTGCATTACTTTTACAAGTATGGAGTGAACCCCATGCAAGCTTAGCCTACACCACCTAACACAGAGGCGCCAGTGGGTGGAGTTGAACCCGAGGGATCTGTCTTGGAGGCGAGAGTGCTAACCACTACACCACTGTACCGTGTCAACTGCTTTAATTAGAATGTCTTATGACTCCAATTTAGAAAAAAATCAGATTTTTTTCAAAAGTACGTTTTCTCACCATCTTCCCCCTTCATATGACTAAAGATAGAATTTCATGACTTTTTGCAAAATATTTTGCCATTCTTTTTAGACTCGGAAGTTTAAAAAAAAAATCTTGCATTACTTTTACAAGTATGGAGTGAACCCCATGCAAGCTTAGCCTACACCACCTAACACAGAGGCGCCAGTGGGTGGAGTTGAACCCGAGGGATCTGTCTTGGAGGCGAGAGTGCTAACCACTACACCACTGTACCGTGTCAACTGCTTTAATTAGAATGTCTTATGACTCCGATTTAGAAAAAATTCAGATTTTTATTCAAAAGTACGTTTTCTCACCATCTTCCCCCTTCATATGACTAAAGATAGAATTTCATGACTTTTTGCAAAATATTTTGGCATTCTTTTCAGACTTGGAAGTTTAAAAAAAAAATCTTCCATTACTTTTACAAGTATGGAGTGAACCCCATGCAAGCTTAGCCTACACCACCTAACACAGAGGCGCCAGTGGGTGGAGTTGAACCCGAGGGATCTGTCTTGGAGGCGAGAGTGCTAACCACTACACCACTGTACCGTGTCAACTGCTTTAATTAGAATGTCTTATGACTCCAATTTAGAAAAAATTCAGATTTTTTTCAAAAGTACGTTTTCTCACCGTCGTCCCCCTTCATATGACTAAAGATAGAATTTTATGACTTTTTGCAAAAAATGTTGGCATTCTTTTCAGACTTGGAAGTTTAAAAAAAGTTTTTTCCATTAGTTTTACAAGTATGGAGTGAACCCCATGTAGGCTTAGCCTAAACCACCTAACACAGAAGCGCCACTGGGCAGAGTTGAACACGAGGCATCTGTCTGGGAGGCGAGAGTGCTAACCACTACTCCACTGTACCCTGTCAACTGCTGCCATTAGAAGGTCTTATGACTCCAATTTAGAAAAAATTCAGATTTTTATTCAAAAGTACGTTTTCTCACCATCTTCTCCCTTCATATGACTAAAGATAGAATTTCATGACTTTTTGCTAAATATTTTGCCATTCTTTTTAGACTCGGAAGTTTAAAAAAAAAATCTTGCATTACTTTTACAAGTATGGAGTGAACCCCATGCAAGCTTAGCCTACACCACCTAACACAGAGGCGCCAGTGGGTGGAGTTGAACTCGAGGGATCTGTCTTGGAGGCGAGAGTGCTAACCACTACACCACTGTACCGTGTCAACTGCTTTAATTAGAATGTCTTATGACTCCGATTTAGAAAAAATTCAGATTTTTATTCAAAAGTACGTTTTCTCACCATCTTCCCCCTTCATATGACTAAAGATAGAATTTCATGACTTTTTGCAAAATATTTTGGCATTCTTTTCAGACTTGGAAGTTTAAAAAAAAAATCTTCCGTTACTTTTACAAGTATGGAGTGAACCCCATGCAAGCTTAGCCTACACCACCTAACACAGAGGCGCCAGTGGGTGGAGTTGAACCCGAGGGATCTGTCTTGGAGGCGAGAGTGCTAACCACTACACCACTGTACCGTGTCAACTGCTTTAATTAGAATGTCTTATGACTCCAATTTAGAAAAAATTCAGATTTTTTCAAAAGTACGTTTTCTCACCGTCGTCCCCCTTCATATGACTAAAGATAGAATTTCATGACTTTTTGCAAAAAATGTTGGCATTCTTTTCAGACTTGGAAGTTTAAAAAAAGTTTTTTCCATTAGTTTTAAAAGTATGGCGTGAACCCCATGCAGACTTAGCCTACACCAAAGGCGCCACTGGGTGGAGTTGAACCCGAGGCATCTGTCTGGGAGGCGAGAGTGCTAACCGCTACACCACTGTACCGTGTCAACTGCTGCCATTAGAATGTCGTATGACTCCAATTTAGAAAATATCCGGATTTTTATTCAAAAGTACGTTTTCTCACCATCTTCCCCCTTCATATGACTAAAGATAGAATTTCATGACTTTTTGCAAAAAATGTTGGCATTCTTTTCAGACTTGGAAGTTTAAAAAAAGTTTTTTCCATTAGTTTTAAAAGTATGGCATGAACCCCATGCAGACTTAGCCTACACCAAAGGCGCCACTGGGTGGAGTTGAACCCGAGGCATCTGTCTGGGAGGCGAGAGTGCTAACCACTACACCACTGTACCGTGTCAACTGCTGCCATTAGAATGTCGTATGACTCCAATTTAGAAAATATCCGGATTTTTATTCAAAAGTACGTTTTCTCACCATCTTCCCCCTTCATATGACTAAAGATAGAATTTCATGACTTTTTGCAAAAAATGTTGGCATTCTTTTCAGACTTGGAAGTTTAAAAAAAGTTTTTTCCATTAGTTTTAAAAGTATGGCATGAACCCCATGCAGACTTAGCCTACACCAAAGGCGCCACTGGGTGGAGTTGAACCCGAGGCATCTGTCTGGGAGGCGAGAGTGCTAACCACTACACCACTGTACCGTGTCAACTGCTTTAATTAGAATGTCTTATGACTCCGATTTAGAAAAAATTCAGATTTTTATTCAAAAGTACGTTTTCTCACCATCTTCCCCCTTCATATGACTAAAGATAGAATTTCATGACTTTTTGCAAAATATTTTGGCATTCTTTTCAGACTTGGAAGTTTAAAAAAAAAATCTTCCGTTACTTTTACAAGTATGGAGTGAACCCCATGCAAGCTTAGCCTACACCACCTAACACAGAGGCGCCAGTGGGTGGAGTTGAACCCGAGGGATCTGTCTTGGAGGCGAGAGTGCTAACCACTACACCACTGTACCGTGTCAACTGCTTTAATTAGAATGTCTTATGACTCCAATTTAGAAAAAATTCAGATTTTTTCAAAAGTACGTTTTCTCACCGTCGTCCCCCTTCATATGACTAAAGATAGAATTTCATGACTTTTTGCAAAAAATGTTGGCATTCTTTTCAGACTTGGAAGTTTAAAAAAAGTTTTTTCCATTAGTTTTAAAAGTATGGCGTGAACCCCATGCAGACTTAGCCTACACCAAAGGCGCCACTGGGTGGAGTTGAACCCGAGGCATCTGTCTGGGAGTCGAGAGTGCTAACCGCTACACCACTGTACCGTGTCAACTGCTGCCATTAGAATGTCGTATGACTCCAATTTAGAAAATATCCGGATTTTTATTCAAAAGTACGTTTTCTCACCATCTTCCCCCTTCATATGACTAAAGATAGAATTTCATGACTTTTTGCAAAAAATGTTGGCATTCTTTTCAGACTTGGAAGTTTAAAAAAAGTTTTTTCCATTAGTTTTAAAAGTATGGCATGAACCCCATGCAGACTTAGCCTACACCAAAGGCGCCACTGGGTGGAGTTGAACCCGAGGCATCTGTCTGGGAGGCGAGAGTGCTAACCACTACACCACTGTACCGTGTCAACTGCTGCCATTAGAATGTCGTATGACTCCAATTTAGAAAATATCCGGATTTTTATTCAAAAGTACGTTTTCTCACCATCTTCCCCCTTCATATGACTAAAGATAGAATTTCATGAGTTTTTGCAAAAAATGTTGGCATTCTTTTCAGACTTGGAAGTTTAAAAAAAGTTTTTTCCATTAGTTTTAAAAGTATGGCATGAACCACATGCAGACTTAGCCTACACCAAAGGCGCCACTGGGTGGAGTTGAACCCGAGGCATCTGTCTGGGAGGCGAGAGTGCTAACCACTACACCACTGTACCGTGTCAACTGCTGCCATTAGAATGTCGTATGACTCCAATTTAGAAAATATCCGGATTTTTATTCAAAAGTACGTTTTCTCACCATCTTCCCCCTTCATATGACTAAAGATAGAATTTCATGACTTTTTGCTAAATATTTTGCCATTCTTTTTAGACTCGGAAGTTTAAAAAAAAAATCTTGCATTACTTTTACAAGTATGGAGTGAACCCCATGCAAGCTTAGCCTACACCACCTAACACAGAGGCGCCAGTGGGTGGAGTTGAACCCGAGGGATCTGTCTTGGAGGCGAGAGTGCTAACCACTACACCACTGTACCGTGTCAACTGCTTTAATTAGAATGTCTTATGACTCCAATTTAGAAAAAATTCAGATTTTTTTCAAAAGTACGTTTTCTCACCGTCGTCCCCCTTCATATGACTAAAGATAGAATTTCATGACTTTTTGCAAAAAATGTTGGCATTCTTTTCAGACTTGGAAGTTTAAAAAAAAGTTTTTTCCATTAGTTTTAAAAGTATGGCGTGAACCCCATGCAGACTTAGCCTACACCAAAGGCGCCACTGGGTGGAGTTGAACCCGAGGCATCTGTGTGGGAGGCGAGAGTGCTAACCACTACACCACTGTACCGTGTCAACTGCTGCCATTAGAATGTCTTATGACTCCAATTTAGAAAAAATTCAGATTTTTTTCAAAAGTACGTTTTCTCACCATCGTGCCCCTTCATATGACTAAAAATAGAATTTCATGATTTTTGCAAAATATTTTCGCATTCTTTTCAGACTTGGAAGTTTAAAAAAAGTTTTTTCCATTACTTTTACAAGTATGGAGTGAACCCTCTGCAGGCTAAGCCTACACCACCTAAGACAGATTCGCCACTGGGTGGAGTTGAACCCGAGGCATCTGTCTGGGAGGCGAGAGTGCTAACCACTACACCACTGTACCGTGTCAACTGCTTTAATTAGAATGTCTTATGACTCCGATTTAGAAAAAATTCAGATTTCTATTCAAAAGTACGTTTTCTCACCGTCGTCCCCCTTCATATGACTAAAGATAGAATTTCATGACTTTTTGCAAAATATTTTGGCATTCTTTTCAGACTCGGAAGTTTAAAAAAAGTTTTTTCCATTACTTTTACAAATATGGAGTGAACCCCATGCAGGCTTAGCCTACACCAAAGGCGCCACTGGGTGGAGTTGAACCCGAGGCATCTGTCTGGGAGGCAAGTGTGCTAACCACTACTCCACTGTACCCTGTCAACTGCTGCCATTAGAAGGTCTTATGACTCCAATTTAGAAAAAATTCAGATTTTTATTCAAAAGTACGTTTTCTCACCATCTTCCCCCTTCATATGACTAAAGATAGAATTTCATGACTTTTTGCAAAATATTTTGGCATTCTTTTCAGACTTGGAAGTTTAAAAAAAAAATCTTCCATTACTTTTACAAGTATGGAGTGAACCCCATCCAAGCTTAGCCTACACCACCTAACACAGAGGCGCCAGTGGGTGGAGTTGAACCCGAGGGATCTGTCTTGGAGGCGAGAGTGCTAACCACTACACCACTGTACCGTGTCAACTGCTTTAATTAGAATGTCTTATGACTCCAATTTAGAAAAAATTCAGATTTTTTTCAAAAGTACGTTTTCTCACCGTCGTCCCCCTTCATATGACTAAAGATAGAATTTCATGACTTTTTGCAAAAAATGTTGGCATTCTTTTCAGACTTGGAAGTTTAAAAAAAGTTTTTTCCATTAGTTTTAAAAGTATGGCATGAACCCCATGCAGACTTAGCCTACACCAAAGGCGCCACTGGGTGGAGTTGAACCCGAGGCATCTGTCTGGGAGGCGAGAGTGCTAACCACTACACCACTGTACCGTGTCAACTGCTTTAATTAGAATGTCTTATGACTCCGATTTAGAAAAAATTCAGATTTTTATTCAAAAGTACGTTTTCTCACCATCTTCCCCCTTCATATGACTAAAGATAGAATTTCATGACTTTTTGCAAAAAATGTTGGCATTCTTTTCAGACTTGGAAGTTTAAAAAAAGTTTTTTCCATTAGTTTTAAAAGTATGGCATGAACCCCATGCAGACTTAGCCTACACCAAAGGCGCCACTGGGTGGAGTTGAACCCGAGGCATCTGTCTGGGAGGCGAGAGTGCTAACCACTACACCACTGTACCGTGTCAACTGCTGCCATTAGAATGTCGTATGACTCCAATTTAGAAAATATCCGGATTTTTATTCAAAAGTACGTTTTCTCACCATCTTCCCCCTTCATATGACTAAAGATAGAATTTCATGACTTTTTGCAAAATATTTTGGCATTCTTTTCAGACTTGGAAGTTTAAAAAAAGTTTTTTCCATTACTTTTACAAATATGGAGTGAACCCCATGCAGGCTTAGCCTACACCAAAGACGCCACTGGGTGGAGTTGAACCCGAGGCATCTGTCTGGGAGGCAAGAGTGCTAACCACTACTCCACTGTACCCTGTCAACTGCTGCCATTAGAATGTCGTATGACTCCAATTTAGAAAATATCCGGATTTTTATTCAAAAGTACGTTTTCTCACCATCTTCCCCCTTCATATGACTAAAGATAGAATTTCATGACTTTTTGCAAAAAATGTTGGCATTCTTTTCAGACTTGGAAGTTTAAAAAAAAAATCTTGCATTACTTTTACAAGTATGGAGTGAACCCCATGCAGGCTTAGCCTAAACCACCTAACACAGAAGCGCCACTGGGCAGAGTTGAACACGAGGCATCTGTCTGGGAGGCGAGAGTGCTAACCACTACTCCACTGTACCCTGTCAACTGCTGCCATTAGAAGGTCTTATGACTCCAATTTAGAAAAAATTCAGATTTTTATTCAAAAGTACGTTTTCTCACCATCTTCCCCCTTCATATGACTAAAGATAGAATTTCATGACTTTTTGCTAAATATTTTGCCATTCTTTTTAGACTCGGAAGTTTAAAAAAAAAATCTTGCATTACTTTTACAAGTATGGAGTGAACCCCATGCAAGCTTAGCCTACACCACCTAACACAGAGGCGCCAGTGGGTGGAGTTGAACCCGAGGGATCTGTCTTGGAGGCGAGAGTGCTAACCACTACACCACTGTACCGTGTCAACTGCTTTAATTAGAATGTCTTATGACTCCAATTTAGAAAAAAATCAGATTTTTTTCAAAAGTACGTTTTCTCACCATCTTCCCCCTTCATATGACTAAAGATAGAATTTCATGACTTTTTGCAAAATATTTTGGCATTCTTTTCAGACTTGGAAGTTTAAAAAAAAATCTTCCATTACTTTTACAAGTATGGAGTGAACCCCATGCAAGCTTAGCCCACACCACCTAACACAGAGGCGCCAGTGGGTGGAGTTGAACCCGAGGGATCTGTCTTGGAGGCGAGAGTGCTAACCACTACACCACTGTACCGTGTCAACTGCTTTAATTAGAATGTCTTATGACTCCGATTTAGAAAAAATTCAGATTTGTATTCAAAAGTACGTTTTCTCACCATCATCCCCCTTCATATGACTAAAGATAGAATTTCATGACTTTTTGCAAAATATTTTGCCATTCTTTTTAGACTCGGAAGTTTAAAAAAAAAATCTTGCATTACTTTTACAAGTATGGAGTGAACCCCATGCAAGCTTAGCCTACACCACCTAACACAGAGGCGCCAGTGGGTGGAGTTGAACCCGAGGGATCTGTCTTGGAGGCGAGAGTGCTAACCACTACACCACTGTACCGTGTCAACTGCTTTAATTAGAATGTCTTATGACTCCGATTTAGAAAAAATTCAGATTTTTATTCAAAAGTACGTTTTCTCACCATCTTCCCCCTTCATATGACTAAAGATAGAATTTCATGACTTTTTGCAAAATATTTTGGCATTCTTTTCAGACTTGGAAGTTTAAAAAAAAAATCTTCCATTACTTTTACAAGTATGGAGTGAACCCCATGCAAGCTTAGCCTACACCACCTAACACAGAGGCGCCAGTGGGTGGAGTTGAACCCGAGGGATCTGTCTTGGAGGCGAGAGTGCTAACCACTACACCACTGTACCGTGTCAACTGCTTTAATTAGAATGTCTTATGACTCCAATTTAGAAAAAATTCAGATTTTTTTCAAAAGTACGTTTTCTCACCGTCGTCCCCCTTCATATGACTAAAGATAGAATTTTATGACTTTTTGCAAAAAATGTTGGCATTCTTTTCAGACTTGGAAGTTTAAAAAAAGTTTTTTCCATTAGTTTTACAAGTATGGAGTGAACACCATGTAGGCTTAGCCTAAACCACCTAACACAGAAGCGCCACTGGGCAGAGTTGAACACGAGGCATCTGTCTGGGAGGCGAGAGTGCTAACCACTACTCCACTGTACCCTGTCAACTGCTGCCATTAGAAGGTCTTATGACTCCAATTTAGAAAAAATTCAGATTTTTATTCAAAAGTACGTTTTCTCACCATCTTCTCCCTTCATATGACTAAAGATAGAATTTCATGACTTTTTGCTAAATATTTTGCCATTCTTTTTAGACTCGGAAGTTTAAAAAAAAAATCTTGCATTACTTTTACAAGTATGGAGTGAACCCCATGCAAGCTTAGCCTACACCACCTAACACAGAGGCGCCAGTGGGTGGAGTTGAACTCGAGGGATCTGTCTTGGAGGCGAGAGTGCTAACCACTACACCACTGTACCGTGTCAACTGCTTTAATTAGAATGTCTTATGACTCCGATTTAGAAAAAATTCAGATTTTTATTCAAAAGTACGTTTTCTCACCATCTTCCCCCTTCATATGACTAAAGATAGAATTTCATGACTTTTTGCAAAATATTTTGGCATTCTTTTCAGACTTGGAAGTTTAAAAAAAAAATCTTCCGTTACTTTTACAAGTATGGAGTGAACCCCATGCAAGCTTAGCCTACACCACCTAACACAGAGGCGCCAGTGGGTGGAGTTGAACCCGAGGGATCTGTCTTGGAGGCGAGAGTGCTAACCACTACACCACTGTACCGTGTCAACTGCTTTAATTAGAATGTCTTATGACTCCAATTTAGAAAAAATTCAGATTTTTTCAAAAGTACGTTTTCTCACCGTCGTCCCCCTTCATATGACTAAAGATAGAATTTCATGACTTTTTGCAAAAAATGTTGGCATTCTTTTCAGACTTGGAAGTTTAAAAAAAGTTTTTTCCATTAGTTTTAAAAGTATGGCGTGAACCCCATGCAGACTTAGCCTACACCAAAGGCGCCACTGGGTGGAGTTGAACCCGAGGCATCTGTCTGGGAGTCGAGAGTGCTAACCGCTACACCACTGTACCGTGTCAACTGCTGCCATTAGAATGTCGTATGACTCCAATTTAGAAAATATCCGGATTTTTATTCAAAAGTACGTTTTCTCACCATCTTCCCCCTTCATATGACTAAAGATAGAATTTCATGACTTTTTGCAAAAAATGTTGGCATTCTTTTCAGACTTGGAAGTTTAAAAAAAGTTTTTTCCATTAGTTTTAAAAGTATGGCATGAACCCCATGCAGACTTAGCCTACACCAAAGGCGCCACTGGGTGGAGTTGAACCCGAGGCATCTGTCTGGGAGGCGAGAGTGCTAACAACTACACCACTGTACCGTGTCAACTGCTGCCATTAGAATGTCGTATGACTCCAATTTAGAAAATATCCGGATTTTTATTCAAAAGTACGTTTTCTCACCATCTTCCCCCTTCATATGACTAAAGATAGAATTTCATGAGTTTTTGCAAAAAATGTTGGCATTCTTTTCAGACTTGGAAGTTTAAAAAAAGTTTTTTCCATTAGTTTTAAAAGTATGGCATGAACCACATGCAGACTTAGCCTACACCAAAGGCGCCACTGGGTGGAGTTGAACCCGAGGCATCTGTCTGGGAGGCGAGAGTGCTAACCACTACACCACTGTACCGTGTCAACTGCTGCCATTAGAATGTCGTATGACTCCAATTTAGAAAATATCCGGATTTTTATTCAAAAGTACGTTTTCTCACCATCTTCCCCCTTCATATGACTAAAGATAGAATTTCATGACTTTTTGCTAAATATTTTGCCATTCTTTTTAGACTCGGAAGTTTAAAAAAAAAATCTTGCATTACTTTTACAAGTATGGAGTGAACCCCATGCAAGCTTAGCCTACACCACCTAACACAGAGGCGCCAGTGGGTGGAGTTGAACCCGAGGGATCTGTCTTGGAGGCGAGAGTGCTAACCACTACACCACTGTACCGTGTCAACTGCTTTAATTAGAATGTCTTATGACTCCAATTTAGAAAAAATTCAGATTTTTTTCAAAAGTACGTTTTCTCACCGTCGTCCCCCTTCATATGACTAAAGATAGAATTTCATGACTTTTTGCAAAAAATGTTGGCATTCTTTTCAGACTTGGAAGTTTAAAAAAAAGTTTTTTCCATTAGTTTTAAAAGTATGGCGTGAACCCCATGCAGACTTAGCCTACACCAAAGGCGCCACTGGGTGGAGTTGAACCCGAGGCATCTGTGTGGGAGGCGAGAGTGCTAACCACTACACCACTGTACCGTGTCAACTGCTGCCATTAGAATGTCTTATGACTCCAATTTAGAAAAAATTCAGATTTTTTTCAAAAGTACGTTTTCTCACCATCGTGCCCCTTCATATGACTAAAAATAGAATTTCATGATTTTTGCAAAATATTTTCGCATTCTTTTCAGACTTGGAAGTTTAAAAAAAGTTTTTTCCATTACTTTTACAAGTATGGAGTGAACCCTCTGCAGGCTAAGCCTACACCACCTAAGACAGATTCGCCACTGGGTGGAGTTGAACCCGAGGCATCTGTCTGGGAGGCGAGAGTGCTAACCACTACACCACTGTACCGTGTCAACTGCTTTAATTAGAATGTCTTATGACTCCGATTTAGAAAAAATTCAGATTTCTATTCAAAAGTACGTTTTCTCACCGTCGTCCCCCTTCATATGACTAAAGATAGAATTTCATGACTTTTTGCAAAATATTTTGGCATTCTTTTCAGACTCGGAAGTTTAAAAAAAGTTTTTTCCATTACTTTTACAAATATGGAGTGAACCCCATGCAGGCTTAGCCTACACCAAAGGCGCCACTGGGTGGAGTTGAACCCGAGGCATCTGTCTGGGAGGCAAGTGTGCTAACCACTACTCCACTGTACCCTGTCAACTGCTGCCATTAGAAGGTCTTATGACTCCAATTTAGAAAAAATTCAGATTTTTATTCAAAAGTACGTTTTCTCACCATCTTCCCCCTTCATATGACTAAAGATAGAATTTCATGACTTTTTGCAAAATATTTTGGCATTCTTTTCAGACTTGGAAGTTTAAAAAAAAAATCTTCCATTACTTTTACAAGTATGGAGTGAACCCCATCCAAGCTTAGCCTACACCACCTAACACAGAGGCGCCAGTGGGTGGAGTTGAACCCGAGGGATCTGTCTTGGAGGCGAGAGTGCTAACCACTACACCACTGTACCGTGTCAACTGCTTTAATTAGAATGTCTTATGACTCCAATTTAGAAAAAATTCAGATTTTTTTCAAAAGTACGTTTTCTCACCGTCGTCCCCCTTCATATGACTAAAGATAGAATTTCATGACTTTTTGCAAAAAATGTTGGCATTCTTTTCAGACTTGGAAGTTTAAAAAAAGTTTTTTCCATTAGTTTTAAAAGTATGGCATGAACCCCATGCAGACTTAGCCTACACCAAAGGCGCCACTGGGTGGAGTTGAACCCGAGGCATCTGTCTGGGAGGCGAGAGTGCTAACCACTACACCACTGTACCGTGTCAACTGCTTTAATTAGAATGTCTTATGACTCCGATTTAGAAAAAATTCAGATTTTTATTCAAAAGTACGTTTTCTCACCATCTTCCCCCTTCATATGACTAAAGATAGAATTTCATGACTTTTTGCAAAAAATGTTGGCATTCTTTTCAGACTTGGAAGTTTAAAAAAAGTTTTTTCCATTAGTTTTAAAAGTATGGCATGAACCCCATGCAGACTTAGCCTACACCAAAGGCGCCACTGGGTGGAGTTGAACCCGAGGCATCTGTCTGGGAGGCGAGAGTGCTAACCACTACACCACTGTACCGTGTCAACTGCTGCCATTAGAATGTCGTATGACTCCAATTTAGAAAATATCCGGATTTTTATTCAAAAGTACGTTTTCTCACCATCTTCCCCCTTCATATGACTAAAGATAGAATTTCATGACTTTTTGCAAAATATTTTGGCATTCTTTTCAGACTTGGAAGTTTAAAAAAAGTTTTTTCCATTACTTTTACAAATATGGAGTGAACCCCATGCAGGCTTAGCCTACACCAAAGACGCCACTGGGTGGAGTTGAACCCGAGGCATCTGTCTGGGAGGCAAGAGTGCTAACCACTACTCCACTGTACCCTGTCAACTGCTGCCATTAGAATGTCGTATGACTCCAATTTAGAAAATATCCGGATTTTTATTCAAAAGTACGTTTTCTCACCATCTTCCCCCTTCATATGACTAAAGATAGAATTTCATGACTTTTTGCAAAAAATGTTGGCATTCTTTTCAGACTTGGAAGTTTAAAAAAAAAATCTTGCATTACTTTTACAAGTATGGAGTGAACCCCATGCAGGCTTAGCCTAAACCACCTAACACAGAAGCGCCACTGGGCAGAGTTGAACACGAGGCATCTGTCTGGGAGGCGAGAGTGCTAACCACTACTCCACTGTACCCTGTCAACTGCTGCCATTAGAAGGTCTTATGACTCCAATTTAGAAAAAATTCAGATTTTTATTCAAAAGTACGTTTTCTCACCATCTTCCCCCTTCATATGACTAAAGATAGAATTTCATGACTTTTTGCTAAATATTTTGCCATTCTTTTTAGACTCGGAAGTTTAAAAAAAAAATCTTGCATTACTTTTACAAGTATGGAGTGAACCCCATGCAAGCTTAGCCTACACCACCTAACACAGAGGCGCCAGTGGGTGGAGTTGAACCCGAGGGATCTGTCTTGGAGGCGAGAGTGCTAACCACTACACCACTGTACCGTGTCAACTGCTTTAATTAGAATGTCTTATGACTCCAATTTAGAAAAAAATCAGATTTTTTTCAAAAGTACGTTTTCTCACCATCTTCCCCCTTCATATGACTAAAGATAGAATTTCATGACTTTTTGCAAAATATTTTGGCATTCTTTTCAGACTTGGAAGTTTAAAAAAAAATCTTCCATTACTTTTACAAGTATGGAGTGAACCCCATGCAAGCTTAGCCCACACCACCTAACACAGAGGCGCCAGTGGGTGGAGTTGAACCCGAGGGATCTGTCTTGGAGGCGAGAGTGCTAACCACTACACCACTGTACCGTGTCAACTGCTTTAATTAGAATGTCTTATGACTCCGATTTAGAAAAAATTCAGATTTGTATTCAAAAGTACGTTTTCTCACCATCATCCCCCTTCATATGACTAAAGATAGAATTTCATGACTTTTTGCAAAATATTTTGCCATTCTTTTTAGACTCGGAAGTTTAAAAAAAAAATCTTGCATTACTTTTACAAGTATGGAGTGAACCCCATGCAAGCTTAGCCTACACCACCTAACACAGAGGCGCCAGTGGGTGGAGTTGAACCCGAGGGATCTGTCTTGGAGGCGAGAGTGCTAACCACTACACCACTGTACCGTGTCAACTGCTTTAATTAGAATGTCTTATGACTCCGATTTAGAAAAAATTCAGATTTTTATTCAAAAGTACGTTTTCTCACCATCTTCCCCCTTCATATGACTAAAGATAGAATTTCATGACTTTTTGCAAAATATTTTGGCATTCTTTTCAGACTTGGAAGTTTAAAAAAAAAATCTTCCATTACTTTTACAAGTATGGAGTGAACCCCATGCAAGCTTAGCCTACACCACCTAACACAGAGGCGCCAGTGGGTGGAGTTGAACCCGAGGGATCTGTCTTGGAGGCGAGAGTGCTAACCACTACACCACTGTACCGTGTCAACTGCTTTAATTAGAATGTCTTATGACTCCAATTTAGAAAAAATTCAGATTTTTTTCAAAAGTACGTTTTCTCACCGTCGTCCCCCTTCATATGACTAAAGATAGAATTTTATGACTTTTTGCAAAAAATGTTGGCATTCTTTTCAGACTTGGAAGTTTAAAAAAAGTTTTTTCCATTAGTTTTACAAGTATGGAGTGAACACCATGTAGGCTTAGCCTAAACCACCTAACACAGAAGCGCCACTGGGCAGAGTTGAACACGAGGCATCTGTCTGGGAGGCGAGAGTGCTAACCACTACTCCACTGTACCCTGTCAACTGCTGCCATTAGAAGGTCTTATGACTCCAATTTAGAAAAAATTCAGATTTTTATTCAAAAGTACGTTTTCTCACCATCTTCTCCCTTCATATGACTAAAGATAGAATTTCATGACTTTTTGCTAAATATTTTGCCATTCTTTTTAGACTCGGAAGTTTAAAAAAAAAATCTTGCATTACTTTTACAAGTATGGAGTGAACCCCATGCAAGCTTAGCCTACACCACCTAACACAGAGGCGCCAGTGGGTGGAGTTGAACTCGAGGGATCTGTCTTGGAGGCGAGAGTGCTAACCACTACACCACTGTACCGTGTCAACTGCTTTAATTAGAATGTCTTATGACTCCGATTTAGAAAAAATTCAGATTTTTATTCAAAAGTACGTTTTCTCACCATCTTCCCCCTTCATATGACTAAAGATAGAATTTCATGACTTTTTGCAAAATATTTTGGCATTCTTTTCAGACTTGGAAGTTTAAAAAAAAAATCTTCCGTTACTTTTACAAGTATGGAGTGAACCCCATGCAAGCTTAGCCTACACCACCTAACACAGAGGCGCCAGTGGGTGGAGTTGAACCCGAGGGATCTGTCTTGGAGGCGAGAGTGCTAACCACTACACCACTGTACCGTGTCAACTGCTTTAATTAGAATGTCTTATGACTCCAATTTAGAAAAAATTCAGATTTTTTCAAAAGTACGTTTTCTCACCGTCGTCCCCCTTC
The DNA here is from genome assembly GCF_964276395.1 of Gasterosteus aculeatus. Classification (NCBI taxonomy): domain Eukaryota; kingdom Metazoa; phylum Chordata; class Actinopteri; order Perciformes; family Gasterosteidae; genus Gasterosteus; species Gasterosteus aculeatus. Next base: position 180,397 of record NC_135696.1, on the reverse strand, counting down.
ATATGACTAAAGATAGAATTTCATGACTTTTTGCAAAAAATGTTGGCATTCTTTTCAGACTTGGAAGTTTAAAAAAAGTTTTTTCCATTAGTTTTAAAAGTATGGCGTGAACCCCATGCAGACTTAGCCTACACCAAAGGCGCCACTGGGTGGAGTTGAACCCGAGGCATCTGTCTGGGAGGCGAGAGTGCTAACCGCTACACCACTGTACCGTGTCAACTGCTGCCATTAGAATGTCGTATGACTCCAATTTAGAAAATATCCGGATTTTTATTCAAAAGTACGTTTTCTCACCATCTTCCCCCTTCATATGACTAAAGATAGAATTTCATGACTTTTTGCAAAAAATGTTGGCATTCTTTTCAGACTTGGAAGTTTAAAAAAAGTTTTTTCCATTAGTTTTAAAAGTATGGCATGAACCCCATGCAGACTTAGCCTACACCAAAGGCGCCACTGGGTGGAGTTGAACCCGAGGCATCTGTCTGGGAGGCGAGAGTGCTAACCACTACACCACTGTACCGTGTCAACTGCTGCCATTAGAATGTCGTATGACTCCAATTTAGAAAATATCCGGATTTTTATTCAAAAGTACGTTTTCTCACCATCTTCCCCCTTCATATGACTAAAGATAGAATTTCATGACTTTTTGCAAAAAATGTTGGCATTCTTTTCAGACTTGGAAGTTTAAAAAAAGTTTTTTCCATTAGTTTTAAAAGTATGGCATGAACCCCATGCAGACTTAGCCTACACCAAAGGCGCCACTGGGTGGAGTTGAACCCGAGGCATCTGTCTGGGAGGCGAGAGTGCTAACCACTACACCACTGTACCGTGTCAACTGCTTTAATTAGAATGTCTTATGACTCCGATTTAGAAAAAATTCAGATTTTTATTCAAAAGTACGTTTTCTCACCATCTTCCCCCTTCATATGACTAAAGATAGAATTTCATGACTTTTTGCAAAATATTTTGGCATTCTTTTCAGACTTGGAAGTTTAAAAAAAAAATCTTCCGTTACTTTTACAAGTATGGAGTGAACCCCATGCAAGCTTAGCCTACACCACCTAACACAGAGGCGCCAGTGGGTGGAGTTGAACCCGAGGGATCTGTCTTGGAGGCGAGAGTGCTAACCACTACACCACTGTACCGTGTCAACTGCTTTAATTAGAATGTCTTATGACTCCAATTTAGAAAAAATTCAGATTTTTTCAAAAGTACGTTTTCTCACCGTCGTCCCCCTTCATATGACTAAAGATAGAATTTCATGACTTTTTGCAAAAAATGTTGGCATTCTTTTCAGACTTGGAAGTTTAAAAAAAGTTTTTTCCATTAGTTTTAAAAGTATGGCGTGAACCCCATGCAGACTTAGCCTACACCAAAGGCGCCACTGGGTGGAGTTGAACCCGAGGCATCTGTCTGGGAGTCGAGAGTGCTAACCGCTACACCACTGTACCGTGTCAACTGCTGCCATTAGAATGTCGTATGACTCCAATTTAGAAAATATCCGGATTTTTATTCAAAAGTACGTTTTCTCACCATCTTCCCCCTTCATATGACTAAAGATAGAATTTCATGACTTTTTGCAAAAAATGTTGGCATTCTTTTCAGACTTGGAAGTTTAAAAAAAGTTTTTTCCATTAGTTTTAAAAGTATGGCATGAACCCCATGCAGACTTAGCCTACACCAAAGGCGCCACTGGGTGGAGTTGAACCCGAGGCATCTGTCTGGGAGGCGAGAGTGCTAACCACTACACCACTGTACCGTGTCAACTGCTGCCATTAGAATGTCGTATGACTCCAATTTAGAAAATATCCGGATTTTTATTCAAAAGTACGTTTTCTCACCATCTTCCCCCTTCATATGACTAAAGATAGAATTTCATGACTTTTTGCAAAATATTTTGGCATTCTTTTCAGACTTGGAAGTTTAAAAAAATCTTCCATTACTTTTACAAGTATGGAGTGAACCCCATGCAAGCTTAGCCTACACCACCTAACACAGAGGCGCCAGTGGGTGGAGTTGAACCCGAGGGATCTGTCTTGGAGGCGAGAGTGCTAACCACTACACCACTGTACCGTGTCAACTGCTTTAATTAGAATGTCTTATGACTCCAATTTAGAAAAAAATCAGATTTTTTTCAAAAGTACGTTTTCTCACCGTCGTCCCCCTTCATATGACTAAAGATAGAATTTCATGACTTTTTGCAAAAAATGTTGGCATTCTTTTCAGACTTGGAAGTTTAAAAAAAGTTTTTTCCATTAGTTTTACAAGTATGGAGTGAACCCCATGCAGGCTTAGCCTAAACCACCTAACACAGAAGCGCCACTGGGCAGAGTTGAACACGAGGCATCTGTCTGGGAGGCGAGAGTGCTAACCACTACTCCACTGTACCCTGTCAACTGCTGCCATTAGAAGGTCTTATGACTCCAATTTAGAAAAAATTCAGATTTTTATTCAAAAGTACGTTTTCTCACCATCTTCTCCCTTCATATGACTAAAGATAGAATTTCATGACTTTTTGCTAAATATTTTGCCATTCTTTTTAGACTCGGAAGTTTAAAAAAAAAATCTTGCATTACTTTTACAAGTATGGAGTGAACCCCATGCAAGCTTAGCCTACACCACCTAACACAGAGGCGCCAGTGGGTGGAGTTGAACCCGAGGGATCTGTCTTGGAGGCGAGAGTGCTAACCACTACACCACTGTACCGTGTCAACTGCTGCCATTAGATTGTCTTATGACTCCAATTTAGAAAAAATTCAGATTTTTTCAAAAGTACGTTTTCTCACCGTCGTCCCCCTTCATATGACTAAAGATAGAATTTCATGACTTTTTGCAAAAAATGTTGGCATTCTTTTCAGACTTGGAAGTTTAAAAAAAGTTTTTTCCATTAGTTTTAAAAGTATGGCGTGAACCCCATGCAGACTTAGCCTACACCAAAGGCGCCACTGGGTGGAGTTGAACCCGAGGCATCTGTCTGGGAGGCGAGAGTGCTAACCGCTACACCACTGTACCGTGTCAACTGCTGCCATTAGAATGTCGTATGACTCCAATTTAGAAAATATCCGGATTTTTATTCAAAAGTACGTTTTCTCACCATCTTCCCCCTTCATATGACTAAAGATAGAATTTCATGACTTTTTGCAAAAAATGTTGGCATTCTTTTCAGACTTGGAAGTTTAAAAAAAGTTTTTTCCATTAGTTTTAAAAGTATGGCATGAACCCCATGCAGACTTAGCCTACACCAAAGGCGCCACTGGGTGGAGTTGAACCCGAGGCATCTGTCTGGGAGGCGAGAGTGCTAACCACTACACCACTGTACCGTGTCAACTGCTGCCATTAGAATGTCGTATGACTCCAATTTAGAAAATATCCGGATTTTTATTCAAAAGTACGTTTTCTCACCATCTTCCCCCTTCATATGACTAAAGATAGAATTTCATGACTTTTTGCAAAAAATGTTGGCATTCTTTTCAGACTTGGAAGTTTAAAAAAAGTTTTTTCCATTAGTTTTAAAAGTATGGCATGAACCCCATGCCGACTTAGCCTACACCAAAGGCGCCACTGGGTGGAGTTGAACCCGAGGCATCTGTCTGGGAGGCGAGAGTGCTAACCACTACACCACTGTACCGTGTCAACTGCTGCCATTAGAATGTCGTATGACTCCAGTTTAGAAAATATCCGGATTTTTATTCAAAAGTACGTTTTCTCACCATCTTCCCCCTTCATATGACTAAAGATAGAATTTCATGACTTTTTGCAAAATATTTTGGCATTCTTTTCAGACTTGGAAGTTTAAAAAAAGTTTTTTCCATTACTTTTACAAATATGGAGTGAACCCCATGCAGGCTTAGCCTACACCAAAGGCGCCACTGGGTGGAGATGAACCCGAGGCATCGGTCTGGGAGGCAAGAGTGCTAAGAACTACTCCACTGTACCCTGTCAACTGCTGCCATTAGAAGGTCTTATGACTCCAATTTAGAAAAAATTCAGATTTTTATTCAAAAGTACGTTTTCTCACCATCTTCCCCCTTCATATGACTAAAGATAGAATTTCATGACTTTTTGCAAAATATTTTGGCATTCTTTTCAGACTTGGAAGTTTAAAAAAAAATCTTCCATTACTTTTACAAGTATGGAGTGAACCCCATCCAAGCTTAGCCTACACCACCTAACACAGAGGCGCCAGTGGGTGGAGTTGAACCCGAGGGATCTGTCTTGGAGGCGAGAGTGCTAACCACTACACCACTGTACCGTTTCAACTGCTTTAATTAGAATGTCTTATGACTCCAATTTAGAAAAAATTCAGATTTTTTTCAAAAGTACGTTTTCTCACCGTCGTCCCCCTTCATATGACTAAAGATAGAATTTCATGACTTTTTGCAAAAAATGTTGGCATTCTTTTCAGACTTGGAAGTTTAAAAAAAGTTTTTTCCATTAGTTTTAAAAGTATGGCATGAACCCCATGCAGACTTAGCCTACACCAAAGGCGCCACTGGGTGGAGTTGAACCCGAGGCATCTGTCTGGGAGGCGAGAGTGCTAACCACTACACCACTGTACCGTGTCAACTGCTTTAATTAGAATTTCTTATGACTCCGATTTAGAAAAAATTCAGATTTTTTTTCAAAAGTACGTTTTCTCACCATCTTCCCCCTTCATATAACTAAAGATAGAATTTCATGACTTTTTGCAAAAAATGTTGGCATTCTTTTCAGACTTGGAAGTTTAAAAAAAGTTTTTTCCATTAGTTTTAAAAGTATGGCATGAACCCCATGCAGACTTAGCCTACACCAAAGGCGCCACTGGGTGGAGTTGAACCCGAGGCATCTGTCTGGGAGGCGAGAGTGCTAACCACTACACCACTGTACCGTGTCAACTGCTGCCATTAGAATGTCGTATGACTCCAATTTAGAAAATATCCGGATTTTTATTCAAAAGTACGTTTTCTCACCATCTTCCCCCTTCATATGACTAAAGATAGAATTTCATGACTTTTTGCAAAATATTTTGGCATTCTTTTCAGACTTGGAAGTTTAAAAAAAGTTTTTTCCATTACTTTTACAAATATGGAGTGAACCCCATGCAGGCTTAGCCTACACCAAAGGCGCCACTGGGTGGAGTTGAACCCGAGGCATCTGTCTGGGAGGCAAGAGTGCTAACCACTACTCCACTGTACCCTGTCAACTGCTGCCATTAGAAGGTCTTATGACTCCAATTTAGAAAAAATTCAGATTTTTATTCAAAAGTACGTTTTCTCACCATCTTCCCCCTTCATATGACTAAAGATAGAATTTCATGACTTTTTGCAAAATATTTTGGCATTCTTTTCAGACTTGGAAGTTTAAAAAAAAAAATTTCCATTACTTTTACAAGTATGGAGTGAACCCCATGCAAGCTTAGCCTACACCACCTAACACAGAGGCGCCAGTGGGTGGAGTTGAACCCGAGGGATCTGTCTTGGAGGCGAGAGTGCTAACCACTACACCACTGTACCGTGTCAACTGCTTTAATTAGAATGTCTTTAGACTCCGATTTAGAAAAAATTCAGATTTTTATTCAAAAGTACGTTTTCTCACCATCTTCCCCCTTCATATGACTAAAGATAGAATTTCATGACTTTTTGCAAAATATTTTGGCATTCTTTTCAGACTTGGAAGTTTAAAAAAAAAATCTTCCATTACTTTTACAAGTTTGGAGTGAACCCCATGCAAGCTTAGCCTACACCACCTAACACAGACGCCAGTGGGTGGAGTTGAACCCGAGGGATCTGTCTTGGAGGCGAGAGTGCTAACCACTACACCACTGTACCGTGTCAACTGCTTTAATTAGAATGTCTTATGACTCCAATTTAGAAAAAATTCAGATTTTTTTCAAAAGTACGTTTTCTCACCGTCGTCCCCCTTCATATGACTAAAGATAGAATTTCATGACTTTTTGCAAAAAATGTTGGCATTCTTTTCAGACTTGGAAGTTTAAAAAAAGTTTTTTCCATTAGTTTTACAAGTATGGAGTGAACCCCCATGCAGCCTTAGCCTACACCAAAGGCGCCACTGGGTGGAGTTGAACCCGAGGCATCTGTCTGGGAGGCGAGAGTGCTAACCACTACACCACTGTACCGTGTCAACTGCTGCCATTAGAATGTCTTATGACTCCAATTTAGAAAATATCCGGATTTTTATTCAAAAGTACATAATTTCACCATCGTGCCCCTTCATATGACTAAAAATAGAATTTCATGATTTTTGCAAAATATTTTTGCATTCTTTTCAGACTTGGAAGTTTAAAAAAAAAATTTTCCATTACTTTTACAGGTATGGAGTGAACCCTATGCAGGCTAAGCCTACACCAAAGGCGCCACTGGGTGGAGTTGAACCCGAGGCATCTGTCTGGGAGGCGGGAGTGCTAACCACTACACCACTGTGCCGTGTCAACTGCTGCCATTAGAATGTCGTACGACTCCAATTTAGAAAATATCCGGATTTTTATTCAAAAGTACGTTTTCTCACCATCTTCCCCCTTCATATGACTAAAGATAGAATTTCATGACTTTTTGCAAAGTATTTTGGCATTCTTTTCAGACTTGGAAGTTTAAAAAAAGTTTTTTCCATTACTTTTACAAGTATGGAGTGAACCCCATGCAGGCTTAGCCTAAACCACCTAACACAGAAGCGCCACTGGGCAGAGTTGAACACGAGGCATCTGTCTGGGAGGCGAGAGTGCTAACCACTACTCCACTGTACCCTGTCAACTGCTGCCATTAGAAGGTCTTATGACTCCAATTTAGAAAAAATTCAGATTTTTATTCAAAAGTACGTTTTCTCACCATCTTCCCCCTTCATATGACTAAAGATAGAATTTCATGACTTTTTGCTAAATATTTTGCCATTCTTTTTAGACTCGGAAGTTTAAAAAAAAAATCTTGCATTACTTTTACAAGTATGGAGTGAACCCCATGCAAGCTTAGCCTACACCACCTAACACAGAGGCGCCAGTGGGTGGAGTTGAACCCGAGGGATCTGTCTTGGAGGCGAGAGTGCTAACCACTACACCACTGTACCGTGTCAACTGCTTTAATTAGAATGTCTTATGACTCCAATTTAGAAAAAATTCTGATTTTTATTCAAAAGTACGTTTTCTCACCATCTTCCCCCTTCATATGACTAAAGATAGAATTTCATGACTTTTTGCAAAATATTTTGGCATTCTTTTCAGACTTGGAAGTTTAAAAAAAAATGTTTCCATTACTTTTACACGTATGGAGTGAACCCCATGCAGGCTTAGCCTAAACCACCTAACACAGAAGCGCCACTGGGCAGAGTTGAACACGAGGCATCTGTCTGGGAGGCGAGAGTGCTAACCACTACTCCACTGTACCCTGTCAACTGCTGCCATTAGAAGGTCTTATGACTCCAATTTAGAAAAAATTCAGATTTTTATTCAAAAGTACGTTTTCTCACTATCTTCCCCCTTCATATGACTAAAGATAGAATTTCATGACTTTTTGCTAAATATTTTGCCATTCTTTTTAGACTCGGAAGTTTAAAAAAAAAATCTTGCATTACTTTTACAAGTATGGAGTGAACCCCATGCAAGCTTAGCCTACACCACCTAACACAGAGGCGCCAGTGGGTGGAGTTGAACACGAGGCATCTGTCTTGGAGGCGAGAGTGCTAACCACTACTCCACTGTACCCTGTCAACTGCTGCCATTAGAAGGTCTTATGACTCCAATTTAGAAAAAATTCAGATTTTTATTCAAAAGTACGTTTTCTCACCATCTTCCCCCTTCATATGACTAAAGATAGAATTTCATGACTTTTTGCTAAATATTTTGCCATTCTTTTTAGACTCGGAAGTTTAAAAAAAAAATCTTGCATTACTTTTACAAGTATGGAGTGAACCCCATGCAAGCTTAGCCTACACCACCTAACACAGAGGCGCCAGTGGGTGGAGTTGAACCCGAGGGATCTGTCTTGGAGGCGAGAGTGCTAACCACTACACCACTGTACCGTGTCAACTGCTTTAATTAGAATGTCTTATGACTCCAATTTAGAAAAAATTCAGATTTTTTTCAAAAGTACGTTTTCTCACCGTCATCCCCCTTCATATGACTAAAGATAGAATTTCATGACTTTTTGCAAAAAATGTTGGCATTCTTTTCAGACTTGGAAGTTTAAAAAAAGTTTTTCCCATTAGTTTTAACAGTATGGCGTGAACCCCATGCAGACTTAGCCTACAACAAAGGCGCCACTGGGTGGAGTTGAACCCGAGGCATCTGTCTGGGAGGCGAGAGTGCTAACCACTACACCACTGTACCGTGTCAACTGCTGCCATTAGAATGTCGTATGACTCCAATTTAGAAAATATCCGGATTTTTATTCAAAAGTACGTTTTCTCACCATCTTCCCCCTTCATATGACTAAAGATAGAATTTCATGACTTTTTGCAAAATATATTGGCATTCTTTTCAGACTTGGAAGTTTAAAAAAAGTTTTTTCCATTACTTTTACAAGTATGGAGTGAACCCCATGCAGGCTTAGCCTAAACCACCTAACACAGAAGCGCCACTGGGCAGAGTTGAACACGAGGCATCTCTCTGGGAGGCGAGAGTGCTAACCACTACTCCACTGTACCCTGTCACCTGCTGCCATTAGAAGGTCTTATGACTCCAATTTAGAAAAAATTCAGATTTTTATTCAAAAGTACGTTTTCTCACAATCTTCCCCCTTCATATGACTAAAGATAGAATTTCATGACTTTTTGCAAAAAATGTTGGCATTCTTTTCAGACTTGGAAGTTTAAAAAAAGTTTTTTCCATTAGTTTTAAAAGTATGGCGTGAACCCCATGCAGGCTTAGCCTACACCAAAGGCGCCACTGGGTGGAGTTGAACCTGAGGCATCTGTCTGGGAGGCGAGAGTGCTAACCACTACACCACTGTACCGTGTCAACTGCTGCCATTAGAATGTCGTATGACTCCAATTTAGAAAAAATTCAGATTTTTATTCAAAAGTACGTTTTCTCACCATCTTCCCCCTTCATATGACTAAAGATAGAATTTCATGACTTTTTGCAAAAAATGTTGGCATTCTTTTCAGACTTGGAAGTTTAAAAAAAGTTTTTTCCATTAGTTTTACAAGTATGGAGTGAACCCCATGCAGCCTTAGCCTACACCAAAGGCGCCACTGGGTGGAGTTGAACCCGAGGCATCTGTCTGGGAGGCGAGAGTGCTAACCACTACACCACTGTACCGTGTCAACTGCTGCCATTAGAATGTCTTATGACTCCAATTTAGAAAATATCCGGATTTTTATTCAAAAGTACATAATTTCACCATCGTGCCCCTTCATATGACTAAAAATAGAATTTCATGATTTTTGCAAAATATTTTTGCATTCTTTTCAGACTTGGAAGTTTAAAAAAAGTTTTTTCCATTACTTTTACAGGTATGGAGTGAACCCTATGCAGGCTAAGCCTACACCACCTAAGACAGATTCGCCACTGGGTGGAGTTGAACCCTAGGCATCTGTCTGGGAGGCGAGAGTGCTAGCCACTACACCACTGTACCGTGTCAACTGCTTTAATTAGAATGTCTTATGACTCCGATTTAGAAAAAATTCAGATTTTTTTCAAAAGTACGTTTTCTGACCGTCGTCCCCCTTCATATGACTAAAGATAGAATTTCATGACTTTTTGCAAAAAATGTTGGCATTCTTTTCAGACTTGGAAGTTTAAAAAAAGTTTTTTCCATTAGTTTTAAAAGTATGGCGTGAACCCCATGCAGACTTAGACTACACCAAAGGCGCCACTGGGTGGAGTTGAACCCGAGGCATCTGTCTGGGAGGCGAGAGTGCTAACCACTACACCACTGTACCGTGTCAACTGCTGCCATTAGAATGTCTTATTACTCCAATTTAGAAAATATCCGGATTTTTATTCAAAAGTACGTTTTCTCACCATCTTCCCCCTTCATATGACTAAAGATAGAATTTCATGACTTTTTGCAAAATATTTTGGCATTCTTTTCAGACTTGGAAGTTTAAAAAAAAATGTTTCCATTACTTTTACAAGTATGGAGTGAACCCCATGCAGGCTTAGCCTAAACCACCTAACACAGAAGCGCCACTGGGCAGAGTTGAACACGAGGCATCTGTCTGGGAGGCGAGAGTGCTAACCACTACTCCACTGTACCCTGTCAACTGCTGCCATTAGAAGGTCTTATGACTCCAATTTAGAAAAAATTCAGATTTTTATTCAAAAGTACGTTTTCTCACCATCTTCCCCCTTCATATGACTAAAGATAGAATTTCATGACTTTTTGCTAAATATTTTGCCATTCTTTTTAGACTCGGAAGTTTAAAAAAAAAATCTTGCATTACTTTTACAAGTATGGAGTGAACCCCATGCAAGCTTAGCCTACACCACCTAACACAGAGGCGCCAGTGGGTGGAGTTGAACCCGAGGGATCTGTCTTGGAGGCGAGAGTGCTAACCACTACACCACTGTACCGTGTCAACTGCTTTAATTAGAATGTCTTATGACTCCAATTTAGAAAAAATTCTGATTTTTATTCAAAAGTACGTTTTCTCACCATCTTCCCCCTTCATATGACTAAAGATAGAATTTCATGACTTTTTGCTAAATATTTTGCCATTCTTTTTAGACTCGGAAGTTTAAAAAAAAAATCTTGCATTACTTTTACAAGTATGGAGTGAACCCCATGCAAGCTTAGCCTACACCACCTAACACAGAGGCGCCAGTGGGTGGAGTTGAACCCGAGGCATCTGTCTGGGAGGCGAGAGTGCTAACCACTACACCACTGTACCGTGTCAACTGCTGCCATTAGAATGTCTTATGACTCCAATTTAGAAAATATCCGGATTTTTATTCAAAAGTACGTTTTCTCACAATCTTCCCCCTTCATATGACTAAAGATAGAATTTCATGACTTTTTGCAAAATATTTTGGCATTCTTTTCAGACTTGGAAGTTTAAAAAAAAATGTTTCCATTACTTTTACACGTATGGAGTGAACCCCATGCAGGCTTAGCCTAAACCACCTAACACAGAAGCGCCACTGGGCAGAGTTGAACACGAGGCATCTGTCTGGGAGGCGAGAGTGCTAACCACTACTCCACTGTACCCTGTCAACTGCTGCCATTAGAAGGTCTTATGACTCCAATTTAGAAAAAATTCAGATTTTTATTCAAAAGTACGTTTTCTCACTATCTTCCCCCTTCATATGACTGAAGATAGAATTTCATGACTTTTTGCTAAATATTTTGCCATTCTTTTTAGACTCGGAAGTTTAAAAAAAAAATCTTGCATTACTTTTACAAGTATGGAGTGAACCCCATGCAAGCTTAGCCTACACCACCTAACACAGAGGCGCCAGTGGGTGGATTTGAACACGAGGCATCTGTCTTGGAGGCGAGAGTGCTAACCACTACTCCACTGTACCCTGTCAACTGCTGCCATTAGAAGGTCTTATGACTCCAATTTAGAAAAAATTCAGATTTTTATTCAAAAGTACGTTTTCTCACCATCTTCCCCCTTCATATGACTAAAGATAGAATTTCATGACTTTTTGCTAAATATTTTGCCATTCTTTTTAGACTCGGAAGTTTAAAAAAAAAATCTTGCATTACTTTTACAAGTATGGAGTGAACCCCATGCAAGCTTAGCCTACACCACCTAACACAGAGGCGCCAGTGGGTGGAGTTGAACCCGAGGGATCTGTCTTGGAGGCGAGAGTGCTAACCACTACACCACTGTACCGTGTCAACTGCTTGAATTAGAATGTCTTATGACTCCAATTTAGAAAAAATTCAGATTTTTTTCAAAAGTACGTTTTCTCACCGTCATCCCCCTTCATATGACTAAAGATAGAATTTCATGACTTTTTGCAAAAAATGTTGGCATTCTTTTCAGACTTGGAAGTTTAAAAAAAGTTTTTCCCATTAGTTTTAAAAGTATGGCGTGAACCCCATGCAGACTTAGCCTACAACAAAGGCGCCACTGGGTGGAGTTGAACCCGAGGCATCTGTCTGGGAGGCGAGAGTGCTAACCACTACACCACTGTACCGTGTCAACTGCTGCCATTAGAATGTCGTATGACTCCAATTTAGAAAATATCCAGATTTTTATTCAAAAGTACGTTTTCTCACCATCTTCCCCCTTCATATGACTAAAGATAGAATTTCATGACTTTTTGCAAAATATATTGGCATTCTTTTCAGACTTGGAAGTTTAAAAAAAGTTTTTTCCATTACTTTTACAAGTATGGAGTGAACCCTATGCAGGCTTAGCCTAAACCACCTAACACAGAAGCGCCACTGGGCAGAGTTGAACACGAGGCATCTCTCTGGGAGGCGAGAGTGCTAACCACTACTCCACTGTACCCTGTCACCTGCTGCCATTAGAATGTCTTATGACTCCAATTTAGAAAATATCCGGATTTTTATTCAAAAGTACATAATTTCACCATCGTGCCCCTTCATATGACTAAAAATAGAATTTCATGATTTTTGCAAAATATTTTTGCATTCTTTTCAGACTTGGAAGTTTAAAAAAAGTTTTTTCCATTACTTTTACAGGTATGGAGTGAACCCTATGCAGGCTAAGCCTACACCACCTAAGACAGATTCGCCACTGGGTGGAGTTGAACCCTAGGCATCTGTCTGGGAGGCGAGAGTGCTAGCCACTACACCACTGTACCGTGTCAACTGCTTTAATTAGAATGTCTTATGACTCCGATTTAGAAAAAATTCAGATTTTTTTCAAAAGTACGTTTTCTGACCGTCGTCCCCCTTCATATGACTAAAGATAGAATTTCATGACTTTTTGCAAAAAATGTTGGCATTCTTTTCAGACTTGGAAGTTTAAAAAAAGTTTTTTCCATTAGTTTTAAAAGTATGGCGTGAACCCCATGCAGACTTAGACTACACCAAAGGCGCCACTGGGTGGAGTTGAACCCGAGGCATCTGTCTGGGAGGCGAGAGTGCTAACCACTACACCACTGTAACGTGTCAACTGCTGCCATTAGAATGTCTTATTACTCCAATTTAGAAAATATCCGGATTTTTATTCAAAAGTACGTTTTCTCACCATCTTCCCCCTTCATATGACTAAAGATAGAATTTCATGACTTTTTGCAAAATATATTGGCATTCTTTTCAGACTTGGAAGTTTAAAAAAAGTTTTTTCCATTACTTTTACAAGTATGGAGTGAACCCTATGCAGGCTTAGCCTAAACCACCTAACACAGAAGCGCCACTGGGCAGAGTTGAACACGAGGCATCTCTCTGGGAGGCGAGAGTGCTAACCACTACTCCACTGTACCCTGTCACCTGCTGCCATTAGAAGGTCTTATGACTCCAATTTAGAAAAAATTCAGATTTTTATTCAAAAGTACGTTTTCTCACAATCTTCCCCCTTCATATGACTAAAGATAGAATTTCATGACTTTTTGCAAAAAATGTTGGCATTCTTTTCAGACTTGGAAGTTTAAAAAAAGTTTTTTCCATTAGTTTTAAAAGTATGGCGTGAACCCCATGCAGGCTTAGCCTACACCAAAGGCGCCACTGGGTGGAGTTGAACCTGAGGCATCTGTCTGGGAGGCGAGAGTGCTAACCACTACACCACTGTACCGTGTCAACTGCTGCCATTAGAATGTCGTATGACTCCAATTTAGAAAAAATTCAGATTTTTATTCAAAAGTACGTTTTCTCACCATCTTCCCCCTTCATATGACTAAAGATAGAATTTCATGACTTTTTGCAAAATATTTTGGCATTCTTTTCAGACTTGGAAGTTTAAAAAAAAATCTTCCATTACTTTTACAAGTATGGAGTGAACCCCATGCAAGCTTAGCCCACACCACCTAACACAGAGGCGCCAGTGGGTGGAGTTGAACCCGAGGGATCTGTCTTGGAGGCGAGAGTGCTAACCACTACACCACTGTACCGTGTCAACTGCTTTAATTAGAATGTCTTATGACTCCGATTTAGAAAAAATTCAGATTTTTATTCAAAAGTACGTTTTCTCACCATCATCCCCCTTCATATGACAAAAGATAGAATTTCATGACTTTTTGCAAAATATTTTGCCATTCTTTTTAGACTCGGAAGTTTAAAAAAAAATCTTGCATTACTTTTACAAGTATGGAGTGAACCCCATGCAAGCTTAGCCTACACCACCTAACACAGAGGCGCCAGTGGGTGGAGTTGAACCCGAGGGATCTGTCTTGGAGGCGAGAGTGCTAACCACTACACCACTGTACCGTGTCAACTGCTTTAATTAGAATGTCTTATGACTCCGATTTAGAAAAAATTCAGATTTTTATTCAAAAGTACGTTTTCTCACCATCTTCCCCCTTCATATGACTAAAGATAGAATTTCATGACTTTTTGCAAAATATTTTGGCATTCTTTTCAGACTTGGAAGTATAAAAAAAAAATCTTCCATTACTTTTACAAGTATGGAGTGAACCCCATGCAAGCTTAGCCTACACCACCTAACACAGAGGCGCCAGTGGGTGGAGTTGAACCCGAGGGATCTGTCTTGGAGGCGAGAGTGCTAACCACTACACCACTGTACCGTGTCAACTGCTTGAATTAGAATGTCTTATGACTCCAATTTAGAAAAAATTCAGATTTTTTTCAAAAGTACGTTTTCTCACCGTCGTCCCCCTTCATATGACTAAAGATAGAATTTCATGACTTTTTGCAAAAAATGTTGGCATTCTTTTCAGACTTGGAAGTTTAAAAAAAGTTTTTTCCATTAGTTTTACAAGTATGGAGTGAACCCCATGCAGCCTTAGCCTACACCAAAGGCGCCACTGGGTGGAGTTGAACCCGAGGCATCTGTCTGGGAGGCGAGAGTGCTAACCACTACACCACTGTACCGTGTCAACTGCTGCCATTAGAATGTCTTATGACTCCAATTTAGAAAATATCCGGATTTTTATTCAAAAGTACATAATTTCACCATCGTGCCCCTTCATATGACTAAAAATAGAATTTCATGATTTTTGCAAAATATTTTTGCATTCTTTTCAGACTTGGAAGTTTAAAAAAAGTTTTTTCCATTACTTTTACAGGTATGGAGTGAACCCTATGCAGGCTAAGCCTACACCACCTAAGACAGATTCGCCACTGGGTGGAGTTGAACCCTAGGCATCTGTCTGGGAGGCGAGAGTGCTAGCCACTACACCACTGTACCGTGTCAACTGCTTTAATTAGAATGTCTTATGACTCCGATTTAGAAAATATCCGGATTTTTATTCAAAAGTACGTTTTCTCACCATCTTCCCCCTTCATATGACTAAAGATAGAATTTCATGACTTTTTGCAAAATATTTTGGCATTCTTTTCAGACTTGGAAGTTTAAAAAAAAATGTTTCCATTACTTTTACACGTATGGAGTGAACCCCATGCAGGCTTAGCCTAAACCACCTAACACAGAAGCGCCACTGGGCAGAGTTGAACACGAGGCATCTGTCTGGGAGGCGAGAGTGCTAACCACTACTCCACTGTACCCTGTCAACTGCTGCCATTAGAATGTCTTATGACTCCGATTTAGAAAAAATTCAGATTTTTTTCAAAAGTACGTTTTCTGACCGTCGTCCCCCTTCATATGACTAAAGATAGAATTTCATGACTTTTTGCAAAAAATGTTGGCATTCTTTTCAGACTTGGAAGTTTAAAAAAAGTTTTTTCCATTAGTTTTAAAAGTATGGCGTGAACCCCATGCAGACTTAGACTACACCAAAGGCGCCACTGGGTGGAGTTGAACCCGAGGCATCTGTCTGGGAGGCGAGAGTGCTAACCACTACACCACTGTACCGTGTCAACTGCTGCCATTAGAATGTCTTATTACTCCAATTTAGAAAATATCCGGATTTTTATTCAAAAGTACGTTTTCTCACCATCTTCCCCCTTCATATGACTAAAGATAGAATTTCATGACTTTTTGCAAAATATTTTGGCATTCTTTTCAGACTTGGAAGTTTAAAAAAAAATGTTTCCATTACTTTTACAAGTATGGAGTGAACCCCATGCAGGCTTAGCCTAAACCACCTAACACAGAAGCGCCACTGGGCAGAGTTGAACACGAGGCATCTGTCTGGGAGGCGAGAGTGCTAACCACTACTCCACTGTACCCTGTCAACTGCTGCCATTAGAAGGTCTTATGACTCCAATTTAGAAAAAATTCAGATTTTTATTCAAAAGTACGTTTTCTCACCATCTTCCCCCTTCATATGACTAAAGATAGAATTTCATGACTTTTTGCTAAATATTTTGCCATTCTTTTTAGACTCGGAAGTTTAAAAAAAAATCTTGCATTACTTTTACAAGTATGGAGTGAACCCCATGCAAGCTTAGCCTACACCACCTAACACAGAGGCGCCAGTGGGTGGAGTTGAACCCGAGGGATCTGTCTTGGAGGCGAGAGTGCTAACCACTACACCACTGTACCGTGTCAACTGCTTTAATTAGAATGTCTTATGACTCCAATTTAGAAAAAATTCTGATTTTTATTCAAAAGTACGTTTTCTCACCATCTTCCCCCTTCATATGACTAAAGATAGAATTTCATGACTTTTTGCTAAATATTTTGCCATTCTTTTTAGACTCGGAAGTTTAAAAAAAAAATCTTGCATTACTTTTACAAGTATGGAGTGAACCCCATGCAAGCTTAGCCTACACCACCTAACACAGAGGCGCCAGTGGGTGGAGTTGAACCCGAGGCATCTGTCTGGGAGGCGAGAGTGCTAACCACTACACCACTGTACCGTGTCAACTGCTGCCATTAGAATGTCTTATGACTCCAATTTAGAAAATATCCGGATTTTTATTCAAAAGTACGTTTTCTCACCATCTTCCCCCTTCATATGACTAAAGATAGAATTTCATGACTTTTTGCAAAATATTTTGGCATTCTTTTCAGACTTGGAAGTTTAAAAAAAAATGTTTCCATTACTTTTACACGTATGGAGTGAACCCCATGCAGGCTTAGCCTAAACCACCTAACACAGAAGCGCCACTGGGCAGAGTTGAACACGAGGCATCTGTCTGGGAGGCGAGAGTGCTAACCACTACTCCACTGTACCCTGTCAACTGCTGCCATTAGAAGGTCTTATGACTCCAATTTAGAAAAAATTCAGATTTTTATTCAAAAGTACGTTTTCTCACTATCTTCCCCCTTCATATGACTAAAGATAGAATTTCATGACTTTTTGCTAAATATTTTGCCATTCTTTTTAGACTCGGAAGTTTAAAAAAAAAATCTTGCATTACTTTTACAAGTATGGAGTGAACCCCATGCAAGCTTAGCCTACACCACCTAACACAGAGGCGCCAGTGGGTGGAGTTGAACCCGAGGGATCTGTCTTGGAGGCGAGAGTGCTAACCACTACACCACTGTACCGTGTCAACTGCTTTAATTAGAATGTCTTATGACTCCAATTTAGAAAAAATTCTGATTTTTATTCAAAAGTACGTTTTCTCACCATCTTCCCCCTTCATATGACTAAAGATAGAATTTCATGACTTTTTGCTAAATATTTTGCCATTCTTTTTAGACTCGGAAGTTTAAAAAAAAAATCTTGCATTACTTTTACAAGTATGGAGTGAACCCCATGCAAGCTTAGCCTACACCACCTAACACAGAGGCGCCAGTGGGTGGAGTTGAACCCGAGGGATCTGTCTTGGAGGCGAGAGTGCTAACCACTACACCACTGTACCGTGTCAACTGCTTTAATTAGAATGTCTTATGACTCCAATTTAGAAAAAATTCAGATTTTTTTCAAAAGTACGTTTTCTCACCGTCATCCCCCTTCATATGACTAAAGATAGAATTTCATGACTTTTTGCAAAAAATGTTGGCATTCTTTTCAGACTTGGAAGTTTAAAAAAAGTTTTTCCCATTAGTTTTAAAAGTATGGCGTGAACCCCATGCAGACTTAGCCTACACCAAAGGCGCCACTGGGTGGAGTTGAACCCGAGGCATCTGTCTGGGAGGCGAGAGTGCTAACCACTACACCACTGTACCGTGTCAACTGCTGCCATTAGAATGTCGTATGACTCCAATTTAGAAAATATCCGGATTTTTATTCAAAAGTACGTTTTCTCACCATCTTCCTCCTTCATATGACTAAAGATAGAATTTCATGACTTTTTGCAAAAAATGTTGGCATTCTTTTCAGACTTGGAAGTTTAAAAAAAGTTTTTTCCATTACTTTTACAAGTATGGAGTGAACCCTATGCAGGCTAAGCCTACACCACCTAAGACAGATTCGCCACTGGGTGGAGTTGAACCCTAGGCATCTGTCTGGGAGGCGAGAGTGCTAACCACTACACCACTGTACCGTGTCAACTGCTTTAATTAGAATGTCTTATGACTCCGATTTAGAAAAAATTCAGATTTTTATTCAAAAGTACGTTTTCTCACCGTCGTCCCCCTTCATATGACTAAAGATAGAATTTCATGACTTTTTGCAAAATATTTTGGCATTCTTTTCAGACTTGGAAGTTTAAAAAAAATTTTTTCCATTACCTTTACAAGCATGGAGTGAACCCCATGCAGGCTTAGCCTACACCAAAGGCGCCACTGGGTGGAGTTGAACCCGAGGCATCTGTCTGGGAGGCGAGAGTGCTAACCACTACACCACTGTACCCTGTCACCTGCTGCCATTAGAAGGTCTTATGACTCCAATTTAGAAAAAATTCAGATTTTTATTCAAAAGTACGTTTTCTCACCATCTTCCCCCTTCATATGACTAAAGATAGAATTTCATGACTTTTTGCAAAAAATGTTGGCATTCTTTTCAGACTTGGAAGTTTAAAAAAAGTTTTTTCCATTA
This sequence comes from Gasterosteus aculeatus, assembly GCF_964276395.1. Taxonomy (NCBI): domain Eukaryota; kingdom Metazoa; phylum Chordata; class Actinopteri; order Perciformes; family Gasterosteidae; genus Gasterosteus; species Gasterosteus aculeatus. The sequence continues at coordinate 161,538 of NC_135696.1, read as the reverse complement.
CTTTTACAAGTATGGAGTGAACCCCATGCAGGCTTAGCCTAAACCACCTAACACAGAAGCGCCACTGGGCAGAGTTGAACACGAGGCATCTCTCTGGGAGGCGAGAGTGCTAACCACTACTCCACTGTACCCTGTCACCTGCTGCCATTAGAAGGTCTTATGACTCCAATTTAGAAAAAATTCAGATTTTTATTCAAAAGTACGTTTTCTCACCATCTTCCCCCTTCATATGACTAAAGATAGAATTTCATGACTTTTTGCAAAACATGTTGGCATTCTTTTCAGACTTGGAAGTTTAAAAAAAGTTTTTTCCATTAGTTTTAAAAGTATGGCGTGAACCCCATGCAGGCTTAGCCTACACCAAAGGCGCCACTGGATGGAGTTGAACCTGAGGCATCTGTCTGGGAGGCGAGAGTGCTAACCACTACACCACTGTACCGTGTCAACTGCTGCCATTAGAATGTCGTATGACTCCGATTTAGAAAAAATTCAGATTTTTATTCAAAAGTACGTTTTCTCACCATCTTCCCCCTTCATATGACTAAAGATAGAATTTCATGACTTTTTGCTAAATATTTTGCCATTCTTTTTAGACTCGGAAGTTTAAAAAAAAAATCTTGCATTACTTTTACAAGTATGGAGTGAACCCCATGCAAGCTCAGCCTACACCACCTAACACAGAGGCGCCAGTGGGTGGAGTTGAACCCGAGGGATCTGTCTTGGAGGCGAGAGTGGTAACCACTACACCACTGTACCGTGTCAACTGCTTTAATTAGAATGTCTTATGACTCCGATTTAGAAAAAATTCAGATTTTTATTCAAAAGTACGTTTTCTCACCATCTTCCCCCTTCATATGACTAAAGATAGAATTTCATGACTTCTTGCAAAATATTTTGGCATTCTTTTCAGACTTGGAAGTTTAAAAAAAAAATCTTCCATTACTTTTACAAGTATGGAGTGAAACCCATGCAAGCTTAGCCTACACCACCTAACACAGAGGCGCCAGTGGGTGGAGTTGAACCCGAGGGATCTGTCTTGGAGGCGAGAGTGCTAACCACTACACCACTGTACCGTGTCAACTGCTTTAATTAGAATGTCTTATGACTCCGATTTAGAAAAAATTCAGATTTTTATTCAAAAGTACGTTTTCTCACCATCTTCCCCCTTCATATGACTAAAGATAGAATTTCATGACTTTTTGCCAAAATATTTTGGCATTCTTTTCAGACTTGGAAGTTTAAAAAAAAAAATCTTCCATTACTTTTACAAGTATGGAGTGAACCCCATGCAAGCTTAGCCTACACCACCTAACACAGAGGCGCCAGTGGGTGGAGTTGAACCCGAGGGATCTGTCTTGGAGGCGAGAGTGCTAACCACTACAACACTGTACCCTGTCAACTGCTGCCATTAGAATGTCTTATGACTCCAATTTAGAAAAAATTCAGATTTTTATTCAAAAGTACGTTTTCTCACCATCTTCCCCCTTCATATGACTAAAGATAGAATTTCATGACTTTTTGCAAAATATTTTGGCATTCTTTTCAGACTTGGAAGTTTAAAAAAAAATCTTCCATTACTTTTACAAGTATGGAGTGAACCCCATGCAAGCTTAGCCCACACCACCTAACACAGAGGCGCCAGTGGGTGGAGTTGAACCCGAGGCATCTGTCTGGGAGGCGAGAGTGCTGACCACTACACCACTGTACCGTGTCAACTGCTGCCATTAGAATGTCTTATGACTCCAATTTAGAAAATATCCGGATTTTTATTCAAAAGTACGTTTTCTCACCATCTTCCCCCTTCATATGACTAAAGATAGAATTTCATGACTTTTTGCAAAATATTTTGGCATTCTTTTCAGACTTGGAAGTTTAAAAAAAAATGTTTCCATTACTTTTACACGTATGGAGTGAACCCCATGCAGGCTTAGCCTAAACCACCTAACACAGAAGCGCCACTGGGCAGAGTTGAACACGAGGCATCTGTCTGGGAGGCGAGAGTGCTAACCACTACTCCACTGTACCCTGTCAACTGCTGCCATTAGAAGGTCTTATGACTCCAATTTAGAAAAAATTCAGATTTTTATTCAAAAGTACGTTTTCTCACCATCTTCCCCCTTCATATGACTAAAGATAGAATTTCATGACTTTTTGCAAAAAATGTTGGCATTCTTTTCAGACTTGGAAGTTTAAAAAAAGTTTTTTCCATTACTTTTACAAGTATGGAGTGAACCCTATGCAGGCTAAGCCTACACCACCTAAGACAGATTCGCCACTGGGTGGAGTTGAACCCTAGGCATCTGTCTGGGAGGCGAGAGTGCTAACCACTACACCACTGTACCGTGTCAACTGCTTTAATTAGAATGTCTTATGACTCCGATTTAGAAAAAATTCAGATTTTTATTCAAAAGTACGTTTTCTCACCGTCGTCCCCCTTCATATGACTAAAGATAGAATTTCATGACTTTTTGCAAAATATTTTGGCATTCTTTTCAGACTTGGAAGTTTAAAAAAAGTTTTTTCCATTACCTTTACAAGCATGGAGTGAACCCCATGCAGGCTTAGCCTACACCAAAGGCGCCACTGGGTGGAGTTGAACCCGAGGCATCTGTCTGGGAGGCGAGAGTGCTAACCACTACACCACTGTACCCTGTCACCTGCTGCCATTAGAAGGTCTTATGACTCCAATTTAGAAAAAATTCAGATTTTTATTCAAAAGTACGTTTTCTCACCATCTTCCCCCTTCATATGACTAAAGATAGAATTTCATGACTTTTTGCAAAAAATGTTGGCATTCTTTTCAGACTTGGAAGTTTAAAAAAAGTTTTTTCCATTACTTTTACAAGTATGGAGTGAACCCCATGCAGGCTTAGCCTAAACCACCTAACACAGAAGCGCCACTGGGCAGAGTTGAACACGAGGCATCTCTCTGGGAGGCGAGAGTGCTAACCACTACTCCACTGTACCCTGTCACCTGCTGCCATTAGAAGGTCTTATGACTCCAATTTAGAAAAAATTCAGATTTTTATTCAAAAGTACGTTTTCTCACCATCTTCCCCCTTCATATGACTAAAGATAGAATTTCATGACTTTTTGCAAAACATGTTGGCATTCTTTTCAGACTTGGAAGTTTAAAAAAAGTTTTTTCCATTAGTTTTAAAAGTATGGCGTGAACCCCATGCAGGCTTAGCCTACACCAAAGGCGCCACTGGATGGAGTTGAACCTGAGGCATCTGTCTGGGAGGCGAGAGTGCTAACCACTACACCACTGTACCGTGTCAACTGCTGCCATTAGAATGTCGTATGACTCCGATTTAGAAAAAATTCAGATTTTTATTCAAAAGTACGTTTTCTCACCATCTTCCCCCTTCATATGACTAAAGATAGAATTTCATGACTTTTTGCTAAATATTTTGCCATTCTTTTTAGACTCGGAAGTTTAAAAAAAAAATCTTGCATTACTTTTACAAGTATGGAGTGAACCCCATGCAAGCTCAGCCTACACCACCTAACACAGAGGCGCCAGTGGGTGGAGTTGAACCCGAGGGATCTGTCTTGGAGGCGAGAGTGGTAACCACTACACCACTGTACCGTGTCAACTGCTTTAATTAGAATGTCTTATGACTCCGATTTAGAAAAAATTCAGATTTTTATTCAAAAGTACGTTTTCTCACCATCTTCCCCCTTCATATGACTAAAGATAGAATTTCATGACTTCTTGCAAAATATTTTGGCATTCTTTTCAGACTTGGAAGTTTAAAAAAAAAATCTTCCATTACTTTTACAAGTATGGAGTGAAACCCATGCAAGCTTAGCCTACACCACCTAACACAGAGGCGCCAGTGGGTGGAGTTGAACCCGAGGGATCTGTCTTGGAGGCGAGAGTGCTAACCACTACACCACTGTACCGTGTCAACTGCTTTAATTAGAATGTCTTATGACTCCGATTTAGAAAAAATTCAGATTTTTATTCAAAAGTACGTTTTCTCACCATCTTCCCCCTTCATATGACTAAAGATAGAATTTCATGACTTTTTGCCAAAATATTTTGGCATTCTTTTCAGACTTGGAAGTTTAAAAAAAAAAATCTTCCATTACTTTTACAAGTATGGAGTGAACCCCATGCAAGCTTAGCCTGCACCACCTAACACAGAGGCGCCAGTGGGTGGAGTTGAACCCGAGGGATCTGTCTTGGAGGCGAGAGTGCTAACCACTACAACACTGTACCCTGTCAACTGCTGCCATTAGAATGTCTTATGACTCCAATTTAGAAAAAATTCAGATTTTTATTCAAAAGTACGTTTTCTCACCATCTTCCCCCTTCATATGACTAAAGATAGAATTTCATGACTTTTTGCAAAATATTTTGGCATTCTTTTCAGACTTGGAAGTTTAAAAAAAAATCTTCCATTACTTTTACAAGTATGGAGTGAACCCCATGCAAGCTTAGCCCACACCACCTAACACAGAGGCGCCAGTGGGTGGAGTTGAACCCGAGGCATCTGTCTGGGAGGCGAGAGTGCTGACCACTACACCACTGTACCGTGTCAACTGCTGCCATTAGAATGTCTTATGACTCCAATTTAGAAAATATCCGGATTTTTATTCAAAAGTACGTTTTCTCACCATCTTCCCCCTTCATATGACTAAAGATAGAATTTCATGACTTTTTGCAAAATATTTTGGCATTCTTTTCAGACTTGGAAGTTTAAAAAAAAATGTTTCCATTACTTTTACACGTATGGAGTGAACCCCATGCAGGCTTAGCCTAAACCACCTAACACAGAAGCGCCACTGGGCAGAGTTGAACACGAGGCATCTGTCTGGGAGGCGAGAGTGCTAACCACTACTCCACTGTACCCTGTCAACTGCTGCCATTAGAAGGTCTTATGACTCCAATTTAGAAAAAATTCAGATTTTTATTCAAAAGTACGTTTTCTCACCATCTTCCCCCTTCATATGACTAAAGATAGAATTTCATGACTTTTTGCAAAAAATGTTGGCATTCTTTTCAGACTTGGAAGTTTAAAAAAAGTTTTTTCCATTACTTTTACAAGTATGGAGTGAACCCCATGCAGGCTTAGCCTAAACAACCTAACAAAGAGACGCCACTGGGTGGAGTTGAACCCGAGGCATCTGTCTGGGAGGCGAGAGTGCTAACCACTACTCCACTGTACCCTGTCAACTGCTGCCATTAGAATGTCTTATGACTACGATTTAGAAAAAATGCAGATTTATATTCAAAAGTACGTTTTCTCACCGTCGTCCCCCTTCATATGACTAAAGATAGAATTTCATGACTTTTTGCAAAATATTTTGGCATTCTTTTCAGACTTGGAAGTTTAAAAAAAGTTTTTTCCATTACCTTTACAAGCATGGAGTGAACCCCATGCAGGCTTAGCCTACACCAAAGGCGCCACTGGGTGGAGTTGAACCCGAGGCATCTGTCTGGGAGGCGAGAGTGCTAACCACTACACCACTGTACCCTGTCACCTGCTGCCATTAGAAGGTCTTATGACTCCAATTTAGAAAAAATTCAGATTTTTATTCAAAAGTACGTTTTCTCACCATCTTCCCCCTTCATATGACTAAAGATAGAATTTCATGACTTTTTGCAAAAAATGTTGGCATTCTTTTCAGACTTGGAAGTTTAAAAAAAGTTTTTTCCATTACTTTTACAAGTATGGAGTGAACCCCATGCAGGCTTAGCCTAAACCACCTAACACAGAAGCGCCACTGGGCAGAGTTGAACACGAGGCATCTGTCTGGGAGGCGAGAGTGCTAACCACTACTCCACTGTACCCTGTCAACTGCTGCCATTAGAAGGTCTTATGACTCCAATTTAGAAAAAATTCAGATTTTTATTCAAAAGTACGTTTTCTCACCATCTTCCCCCTTCATATGACTAAAGATAGAATTTCATGACTTTTTGCAAAATATTTTGCCATTCTTTTTAGACTCGGAAGTTTAAAAAAAAAATCTTGCATTACTTTTACAAGTATGGAGTGAACCCCATGCAAGCTTAGCCTACACCACCTAACACAGAGGCGCCAGTGGGTGGAGTTGAACCCGAGGGATCTGTCTTGGAGGCGAGAGTGCTAACCACTACACCACTGTACCGTGTCAACTGCTTTAATTAGAATGTCTTATGACTCCAATTTAGAAAAAATTCAGATTTTTTTCAAAAGTACGTTTTCTCACCGTCGTCCCCCTTCATATGACTAAAGATAGAATTTCATGACTTTTTGCAAAAAATGTTGGCATTCTTTTCAGACTTGGAAGTTTAAAAAAAGTTTTTTCCATTAGTTTTACAAGTATGGAGTGAACCCCATGCAGCCTTAGCCTACACCAAAGGCGCCACTGGGTGGAGTTGAACCCGAGGCATCTGTCTGGGAGGCGAGAGTGCTAACCACTACACCACTGTACCGTGTCAACTGCTTTAATAAGAATGTCTTATGACTCCGATTTAGAAAATATCCGGATTTTTATTCAAAAGTACGTTTTCTCACCATCTTCCCCCTTCATATGACTAAAGATAGAATTTCATGACTTTTTGCTAAATATTTTGCCATTCTTTTCAGACTTGGAAGTTTAAAAAAAGTTTTTTCCATTACTTTTACAAGTATGGAGTGAACCCTATGCAGGCTAAGCCTACACCACCTAAGACAGATTCGCCACTGGGTGGAGTTGAACTCTAGGCATCTGTCTGGGAGGCGAGAGTGCTAACCACTACACCACTGTACCATGTCAACTGCTTTAATTAGAATGTCTTATGACTCCGATTTAGAAAAAATTCAGATTTTTATTCAAAAGTACGTTTTCTCACCGTCGTCCCCCTTCTTATGACTAAAAATAGAATTTCATGATTTTTGCAAAATATTTTGGCATTTTTCTCAGACTTGGAAGTTAAAAAAAAGTTTTTTCCATTACTTTTACAAGTATGGAGTGAACCCCATGCAGGCTTAGCCTAAACAACCTAACAAAGAGACGCCACTGGGTGGAGTTGAACCCGAGGCATCTGTCTGGGAGGCGAGAGTGCTAACCACTACTCCACTGTACCCTGTCAACTGCTGCCATTAGAATGTCTTATGACTACGATTTAGAAAAAATGCAGATTTATATTCAAAAGTACGTTTTCTCACCGTCGTCCCCCTTCTTATGACTAAAGATAGAATTTCATGACTTTTTGCAAAATATTTTCGCATTCTTTTCAGCCTTTGAAGTTTAAAAAAAGTTTTTTCCATTACCTTTACAAGCATGGAGTGAACCCCATGCAGGCTTAGCCTACACCAAAGGCGCCACTGGGTGGAGTTGAACCCGAGGCATCTGTCTGGGAGGCAAGAGTGCTAACCACTACACCACTGTACCGTGTCAACTGCTTTAATTAGAATGTCTTATGACTCCGATTTAGAAAATATCCTGATTTTTATTCAAAAGTACGTATTCTCACCGTCGTCCCCCTTCATATGACTAAAGATAGAATTTCATGACTTTTTGCAAAATATTTTGGCCTTCTTTTCAGACTTGGAAGTTTAAAAAAAGTTTTCTCCATTACTTTTACAAGTATGGAGTGAACCCCATGCAGGCTTAGCCTAAACCACCTAACACAGAGGCGCCAGTGGGTGGAGTTGAACCCGAGGCATCTGTCTGGGAGGGGAGAGTGCTAACCACTACACCACTGTACCGTGTCAACTGCTGCCATTAGAATGTCGTATGACTCCAATTTAGAAAATATCCGGATTTTTATTCAAAAGTACGTTTTCTCACCATCTTCCCCCTTCATATGACTAAAGATAGAATTTCATGACTTTTTGCTAAATATTTTGCCATTCTTTTCAGACTTGGAAGTTTAAAAAAAGTTTTTTCCATTACTTTTACAAGTATGGAGTGAACCCTATGCAGGCTAAGCCTACACCACCTAAGACAGATTCGCCACTGGGTGGAGTTGAACTCTAGGCATCTGTCTGGGAGGCGAGAGTGCTAACCACTACACCACTGTACCATGTCAACTGCTTTAATTAGAATGTCTTATGACTCCGATTTAGAAAAAATTCAGATTTTTATTCAAAAGTACGTTTTCTCACCGTCGTCCCCCTTCTTATGACTAAAAATAGAATTTCATGATTTTTGCAAAATATTTTGGCATTTTTCTCAGACTTGGAAGTTAAAAAAAAGTTTTTTCCATTACTTTTACAAGTATGGAGTGAACCCCATGCAGGCTTAGCCTAAACAACCTAACAAAGAGACGCCACTGGGTGGAGTTGAACCCGAGGCATCTGTCTGGGAGGCGAGAGTGCTAACCACTACTCCACTGTACCCTGTCAACTGCTGCCATTAGAATGTCTTATGACTACGATTTAGAAAAAATGCAGATTTATATTCAAAAGTACGTTTTCTCACCGTCGTCCCCCTTCTTATGACTAAAGATAGAATTTCATGACTTTTTGCAAAATATTTTCGCATTCTTTTCAGCCTTTGAAGTTTAAAAAAAGTTTTTTCCATTACCTTTACAAGCATGGAGTGAACCCCATGCAGGCTTAGCCTACACCAAAGGCGCCACTGGGTGGAGTTGAACCCGAGGCATCTGTCTGGGAGGCAAGAGTGCTAACCACTACACCACTGTACCGTGTCAACTGCTTTAATTAGAATGTCTTATGACTCCGATTTAGAAAATATCCTGATTTTTATTCAAAAGTACGTTTTCTCACCGTCGTCCCCCTTCATATGACTAAAGATAGAATTTCATGACTTTTTGCAAAATATTTTGGCCTTCTTTTCAGACTTGGAAGTTTAAAAAAAGTTTTTTCCATTACTTTTACAAGTATGGAGTGAACCCCATGCAGGCTTAGCCTAAACCACCTAACACAGAAGCGCCACTGGGCAGAGTTGAACACGAGGCATCTGTGTGGGAGGCGAGAGTGCTAACCACTACTCCACTGTACCCTGTCAACTGCTGCCATTAGAAGGTCTTATGACTCCAATTTAGAAAAAATTCAGATTTTTATTCAAAAGTACGTTTTCTCACCATCTTCCCCCTTCATATGACTAAAGATAGAATTTCATGACTTTTTGCTAAATATTTTGCCATTCTTTTTAGACTCGGAAGTTTAAAAAAAAATCTTCCATTACTTTTACAAGTATGGAGTGAACCCCATGCAAGCTTAGCCTACACCACCTAACACAGAGGCGCCAGTGGGTGGAGTTGAACCCGAGGGATCTGTCTTGGAGGCGAGAGTGCTAACCACTACACCACTGTACCATGTCAACTGCTTTAATTAGAATGTCTTATGACTCCGATTTAGAAAAAATTCAGATTTTTATTCAAAAGTACGTTTTCTCACCATCTTCCCCCTTCATATGACTAAAGATAGAATTTCATGACTTTTTGCAAAATATTTTGGCATTCTTTTCAGACTTGGAAGTTTAAAAAAAAATCTTCCATTACTTTTACAAGTATGGAGTGAACCCCATGCAAGCTTAGCCTACACCACCTAACACAGAGGCGCCAGTGGGTGGAGTTGAACCCGAGGGATCTGTCTTGGAGGCGAGAGTGCTAACCACTACACCACTGTACCGTGTCAACTGCTTTAATTAGAATGTCTTATGACTCCAATTTAGAAAAAATTCAGATTTTTTTCAAAAGTACGTTTTCTCACCGTCGTCCCCCTTCATATGACTAAAGATAGAATTTCATGACTTTTTGCAAAAAATGTTGGCATTCTTTTCAGACTTGGAAGTTTAAAAAAAGTTTTTTCCATTAGTTTTACAAGTATGGAGTGAACCCCATGCAGCCTTAGCCTACACCAAAGGCGCCACTGGGTGGAGTTGAACCCGAGGCATCTGTCTGGGAGGCGAGAGTGCTAACCACTACACCACTGTACCGTGTCAACTGCTTTAATAAGAATGTCTTATGACTCCGATTTAGAAAAAATTCAGATTTTTATTCAAAAGTACGTTTTCTCACCGTCGTTCCCCTTCATATGACTAAAAATAGAATTTCATGATTTTTGCAAAATATTTTGGCATTTTTTTCAGACTTGGAAGTTAAAAAAAAGTTTTTTCCATTACTTTTACAAGTATGGAGTGAACCCCATGCAGGCTTAGCCTAAACCACCTAACACAGAGGCGCCAGTGGGTGGAGTTGAACCCGAGGCATCTGTCTGGGAGGGGAGAGTGCTAACCACTACACCACTGTACCGTGTCAACTGCTGCCATTAGAATGTCGTATGACTCCAATTTAGAAAATATCCGGATTTTTATTCAAAAGTACGTTTTCTCACCATCTTCCCCCTTCATATGACTAAAGATAGAATTTCATGACTTTTTGCTAAATATTTTGCCATTCTTTTCAGACTTGGAAGTTTAAAAAAAGTTTTTTCCATTACTTTTACAAGTATGGAGTGAACCCTATGCAGGCTAAGCCTACACCACCTAAGACAGATTCGCCACTGGGTGGAGTTGAACTCTAGGCATCTGTCTGGGAGGCGAGAGTGCTAACCACTACACCACTGTACCATGTCAACTGCTTTAATTAGAATGTCTTATGACTCCGATTTAGAAAAAATTCAGATTTTTATTCAAAAGTACGTTTTCTCACCGTCGTCCCCCTTCTTATGACTAAAAATAGAATTTCATGATTTTTGCAAAATATTTTGGCATTTTTCTCAGACTTGGAAGTTAAAAAAAAGTTTTTTCCATTACTTTTACAAGTATGGAGTGAACCCCATGCAGGCTTAGCCTAAACAACCTAACAAAGAGACGCCACTGGGTGGAGTTGAACCCGAGGCATCTGTCTGGGAGGCGAGAGTGCTAACCACTACTCCACTGTACCCTGTCAACTGCTGCCATTAGAATGTCTTATGACTACGATTTAGAAAAAATGCAGATTTATATTCAAAAGTACGTTTTCTCACCGTCGTCCCCCTTCTTATGACTAAAGATAGAATTTCATGACTTTTTGCAAAATATTTTCGCATTCTTTTCAGCCTTTGAAGTTTAAAAAAAGTTTTTTCCATTACCTTTACAAGCATGGAGTGAACCCCATGCAGGCTTAGCCTACACCAAAGGCGCCACTGGGTGGAGTTGAACCCGAGGCATCTGTCTGGGAGGCAAGAGTGCTAACCACTACACCACTGTACCGTGTCAACTGCTTTAATTAGAATGTCTTATGACTCCGATTTAGAAAATATCCTGATTTTTATTCAAAAGTACGTTTTCTCACCGTCGTCCCCCTTCATATGACTAAAGATAGAATTTCATGACTTTTTGCAAAATATTTTGGCCTTCTTTTCAGACTTGGAAGTTTAAAAAAAGTTTTTTCCATTACTTTTACAAGTATGGAGTGAACCCCATGCAGGCTTAGCCTAAACCACCTAACACAGAAGCGCCACTGGGCAGAGTTGAACACGAGGCATCTGTGTGGGAGGCGAGAGTGCTAACCACTACTCCACTGTACCCTGTCAACTGCTGCCATTAGAAGGTCTTATGACTCCAATTTAGAAAAAATTCAGATTTTTATTCAAAAGTACGTTTTCTCACCATCTTCCCCCTTCATATGACTAAAGATAGAATTTCATGACTTTTTGCTAAATATTTTGCCATTCTTTTTAGACTCGGAAGTTTAAAAAAAAATCTTCCATTACTTTTACAAGTATGGAGTGAACCCCATGCAAGCTTAGCCTACACCACCTAACACAGAGGCGCCAGTGGGTGGAGTTGAACCCGAGGGATCTGTCTTGGAGGCAAGAGTGCTAACCACTACACCACTGTACCGTGTCAACTGCTTTAATTAGAATGTCTTATGACTCCAATTTAGAAAAAATTCAGATTTTTTTCAAAAGTATGTTTTCTCACCATCTTCCCCCTTCATATGACTAAAGATAGAATTTCATGACTTTTTGCAAAATATTTTGGCATTCTTTTCAGACTTGGAAGTTTAAAAAAAAAATCTTCCATTACTTTTACAAGTATGGAGTGAACCCCATGCAAGCTTAGCCTACACCACCTAACACAGAGGCGCCAGTGGGTGGAGTTGAACCCGAGGGATCTGTCTTGGAGGCGAGAGTGCTAACCACTACACCACTGTACCGTGTCAACTGCTTTAATTAGAATGTCTTATGACTCCATATTTAGAAAAAATTCAGATTTTTTTCAAAAGTACGTTTTCTCACCGTCGTCCCCCTTCATATGACTAAAGATAGAATTTCATGACTTTTTGCACAAAATGTTGGCATTCTTTTAAGACTTGGAAGTTTAAAAAAAGTTTTTTCCATTAGTTTTAAAAGTATGGCGTGAACCCCATGTAGACTTAGCCTACACCAAAGGCGCCACTGGGTGGAGTTGAACCCGAGGCATCTGTCTGGGAGGCGAGAGTGCTAACCACTACACCACTGTACCGTGTCAACTGCTGCCATTAGAATGTCGTATGACTCCAATTTAGAAAATATCCGGATTTTTATTCAAAAGTACGTTTTCTCACCATCTTCCCCCTTCATATGACTAAAGATAGAATTTCATGACTTTTTGCTAAATATTTTGCCATTCTTTTCAGACTTGGAAGTTTAAAAAAAGTTTTTTCCATTACTTTTACAAGTATGGAGTGAACCCTATGCAGGCTAAGCCTACACCACCTAAGACAGATTCGCCACTGGGTGGAGTTGAACCCTAGGCATCTGTCTGGGAGGCGAGAGTGCTAACCACTACACCACTGTACCGTGTCAACTGCTTTAATTAGAATGTTTTATGACTCCGATTTAGAAAAAATTCAGATTTTTATTCAAAAGTACGTTTTCTCACCGTCGTCCCCCTTCATATGACTAAAGATAGAATTTCATGACTTTTTGCAAAATATTTTGGCATTCTTTTCAGACTTGGAAGTTTAAAAAAAGTTTTTTCCATTACCTTTACAAGCATGGAGTGAACCCCATGCAGGCTTAGCCTACACCAAAGGCGCCACTGGGTGGAGTTGAACCCGAGGCATCTGTCTGGGAGGCGAGAGTGCTAACCACTACACCACTGTACCGTGTCAACTGCTTTAATAAGAATGTCTTATGACTCCGATTTAGAAAAAAATTCAGATTTTTATTCAAAAGTACGTTTTCTCACCGTCGTTCCCCTTCATATGACTAAAAATAGAATTTCATGATTTTTACAAAATATTTTGGCATTTTTTTCAGACTTGGAAGTTAAAAAAAAGTTTTTTCCATTACTTTTACAAGTATGGAGTGAACCCCATGCAGGCTTAGCCTAAACCACCTAACAAAGAGACGCCACTGGGTGGAGTTGAACCCGAGGCATCTGTCTGGGAGGCGAGAGTGCTAACCACTACTCCACTGTACCCTGTCAACTGCTGCCATTAGAATGTCTTATGACTCCGATTTAGAAAAAATTCAGATTTTTATTCAAAAGTACGTTTTCTCACCGTCGTCCCCCTTCATATGACTAAAGATAGAATTTCATGACTTTTTGCAAAATATTTTGGCATTCTTTTCAGACTTGGAAGTTTAAAAAAAGTTTTTTCCATTACCTTTACAAGCATGGAGTGAACCCCATGCAGGCTTAGCCTACACCAAAGGCGCCACTGGGTGGAGTTGAACCCGAGGCATCTGTCTGGGAGGCGAGAGTGCTAACCACTACACCACTGTACCGTGTCAACTGCTTTAATTAGAATGTCTTATGACTCCGATTTAGAAAATATCCTGATTTTTATTCAAAAGTACGTTTTCTCACCGTCGTCCCCCTTCATATGACTAAAGATAGAATTTCATGACTTTTTGCAAAATATTTTGGCATTCTTTTCAGACTTGGAAGTTAAAAAAAAGTTTTTTCCATTACTTTTACAAGTATGGAGTGAACCCCATGCAGGCTTAGCCTAAACCACCTAACACAGAAGCGCCACTGGGCAGAGTTGAACACGAGGCATCTGTGTGGGAGGCGAGAGTGCTAACCACTACTCCACTGTACCCTGTCAACTGCTGCCATTAGAAGGTCTTATGACTCCAATTTAGAAAAAATTCAGATTTTTATTCAAAAGTACGTTTTCTCACCATCTTCCCCCTTCATATGACTAAAGATAGAATTTCATGACTTTTTGCAAAAAATGTTGGCATTCTTTTAAGACTTGGTAGTTTAAAAAAAGTTTTTTCCATTAGTTTTAAAAGTATGGCGTGAACCCCATGTAGACTTAGCCTACACCAAAGGCGCCACTGGGTGGAGTTGAACCCGAGGCATCTGTCTGGGAGGCGAGAGTGCTAACCACTACTCCACTGTACCCTGTCAACTGCTGCCATTAGAATGTCTTATGACTACGATTTAGAAAAAATGCAGATTTATATTCAAAAGTACGTTTTCTCACCGTCGTCCCCCTTCTTATGACTAAAGATAGAATTTCATGACTTTTTGCAAAATATTTTCGCATTCTTTTCAGCCTTTGAAGTTTAAAAAAAGTTTTTTCCATTACCTTTACAAGCATGGAGTGAACCCCATGCAGGCTTAGCCTACACCAAAGGCGCCACTGGGTGGAGTTGAACCCGAGGCATCTGTCTGGGAGGCGAGAGTGCTAACCACTACACCACTGTACCGTGTCAACTGCTTTAATTAGAATGTCTTATGACTCCGATTTAGAAAATATCCTGATTTTTATTCAAAAGTACGTTTTCTCACCGTCGTCCCCCTTCATATGACTAAAGATAGAATTTCATGACTTTTTGCAAAATATTTTGGCATTCTTTTCAGACTTGGAAGTTAAAAAAAAGTTTTTTCCATTACTTTTACAAGTATGGAGTGAACCCCATGCAGGCTTAGCCTAAACCACCTAACACAGAAGCGCCACTGGGCAGAGTTGAACACGAGGCATCTGTGTGGGAGGCGAGAGTGCTAACCACTACTCCACTGTACCCTGTCAACTGCTGCCATTAGAAGGTCTTATGACTCCAATTTAGAAAAAATTCAGATTTTTATTCAAAAGTACGTTTTCTCACCATCTTCCCCCTTCATATGACTAAAGATAGAATTTCATGACTTTTTGCAAAAAATGTTGGCATTCTTTTAAGACTTGGTAGTTTAAAAAAAGTTTTTTCCATTAGTTTTAAAAGTATGGCGTGAACCCCATGTAGACTTAGCCTACACCAAAGGCGCCACTGGGTGGAGTTGAACCCGAGGCATCTGTCTGGGAGGCGAGAGTGCTAACCACTACACCACTGTACCGTGTCAACTGCTGCCATTAGAATGTCGTATGACTCCAATTTAGAAAATATCCGGATTTTTATTCAAAAGTACGTTTTCTCACCATCTTCCCCCTTCATATGACTAAAGATAGAATTTCGTGACTTTTTGCAAAATATTTTGGCATTCTTTTCAGACTTGGAAGTTTAAAAAAAGTTTTTTCCATTACTTTTACAAGTATGGAGTGAACCCTATGCAGGCTAAGCCTACACCACCTAAGACAGATTCGCCACTGGGTGGAGTTGAACCCTAGGCATCTGTCTGGGAGGCGAGAGTGCTAACCACTACACCACTGTACCGTGTCAACTGCTTTAATAAGAATGTCTTATGACTCCGATTTAGAAAAAATTCAGATTTTTATTCAAAAGTACGTTTTCTCACCGTCGTCCCCCTTCATATGACTAAAGATAGAATTTCATGACTTTTTGCAAAATATTTTGGCATTCTTTTCAGACTTGGAAGTTTAAAAAAAGTTTTTTCCATTACCTTTACAAGCATGGAGTGAACCCCATGCAGGCTTAGCCTACACCAAAGGCGCCACTGGGTGGAGTTGAACCCGAGGCATCTGTCTGGGAGGCGAGAGTGCTAACCACTACACCACTGTACCCTGTCACCTGCTGCCATTAGAAGGTCTTATGACTCCAATTTAGAAAAAATTCAGATTTTTATTCAAAAGTACGTTTTCTCACCATCTTCCCCCTTCATATGACTAAAGATAGAATTTCATGACTTTTTGCAAAAAATGTTGGCATTCTTTTCAGACTTGGAAGTTTAAAAAAAGTTTTTTCCATTAGTTTTAAAAGTATGGCGTGAACCCCATGCAGGCTTAGCCTACACCAAAGGCGCCACTGGATGGAGTTGAACCTGAGGCATCTGTCTGGGAGGCGAGAGTGCTAACCACTACACCACTGTACCGTGTCAACTGCTGCCATTAGAATGTCGTATGACTCCGATTTAGAAAAAATTCAGATTTTTATTCAAAAGTACGTTTTCTCACCATCTTCCCCCTTCATATGACTAAAGATAGAATTTCATGACTTTTTGCTAAATATTTTGCCATTCTTTTTAGACTCGGAAGTTTAAAAAAAAAATCTTGCATTACTTTTACAAGTATGGAGTGAACCCCATGCAAGCTCAGCCTAAACCACCTAACACAGAGGCGCCAGTGGGTGGAGTTGAACCCGAGGGATCTGTCTTGGAGGCGAGAGTGCTAACCACTACACCACTGTACCGTGTCAACTGCTTTAATTAGAATGTCTTATGACTCCGATTTAGAAAAAATTCTGATTTTTATTCAAAAGTACGTTTTCTCACCATCTTCCCCCTTCATATGACTAAAGATAGAATTTCATGACTTTTTGCAAAATATTTTGGCATTCTTTTCAGACTTGGAAGTTTAAAAAAAAAATCTTCCATTACTTTTACAAGTATGGAGTGAAACCCATGCAAGCTTAGCCTACACCACCTAACACAGAGGCGCCAGTGGGTGGAGTTGAACCCGAGGGATCTGTCTTGGAGGCGAGAGTGCTAACCACTACACCACTGTACCGTGTCAACTGCTTTAATTAGAATGTCTTATGACTCCGATTTAGAAACAATTCAGATTTTTATTCAAAAGTACGTTTTCTCACCATCTTCCCCCTTCATATGACTAAAGATAGAATTTCATGACTTTTTGCCAAAATATTTTGGCATTCTTTTCAGACTTGGAAGTTTAAAAAAAAAAATCTTCCATTACTTTTACAAGTATGGAGTGAACCCCATGCAAGCTTAGCCTACACCACCTAACACAGAGGCGCCAGTGGGTGGAGTTGAACCCGAGGGATCTGTCTTGGAGGCGAGAGTGCTAACCACTACAACACTGTACCCTGTCAACTGCTGCCATTAGAATGTCTTATGACTCCAATTTAGAAAAAATTCAGATTTTTATTCAAAAGTACGTTTTCTCACCATCTTCCCCCTTCATATGACTAAAGATAGAATTTCATGACTTTTTGCAAAATATTTTGGCATTCTTTTCAGACTTGGAAGTTTAAAAAAAAATCTTCCATTACTTTTACAAGTATGGAGTGAACCCCATGCAAGCTTAGCCCACACCACCTAACACAGAGGCGCCAGTGGGTGGAGTTGAACCCGAGGCATCTGTCTGGGAGGCGAGAGTGCTGACCACTACACCACTGTACCGTGTCAACTGCTGCCATTAGAATGTCTTATGACTCCAATTTAGAAAATATCCGGATTTTTATTCAAAAGTACGTTTTCTCACCATCTTCCCCCTTCATATGACTAAAGATAGAATTCTTAGGTGGTGTAGGCTTAGCCTGCATAGGGTTCACTCCATACTTGTAAAAGTAATGGAAAAAACTTTTTTTAAACTTCCAAGTCTGAAAAGAATGGCAAAATATTTAGCAAAAAGTCATGAAATTCTATCTTTAGTCATATGAAGGGGGAAGATGGTGAGAAAACGTACTTTTGAATAAAAATCCGGATATTTTCTAAATTGGAGTCATACGACATTCTAATGGCAGCAGTTGACACGGTACAGTGGTGTAGTGGTTAGCACTCTCGCCTCCCAGACAGATGCCTCGGGTTCAACTCCACCCAGTGGCGCCTTTGGTGTAGGCTAAGTCTGCATGGGGTTCACGCCATACTTTTAAAACTAATGGGAAAAACTTTTTTTAAACTTCCAAGTCTGAAAAGAATGCCAACATTTTTTGCAAAAAGTCATGAAATTCTATCTTTAGTCATATGAAGGGGGATGACGGTGAGAAAACGTACTTTTGAAAAAAATCTGAATTTTTTCTAAATTGGAGTCATAAGACATTCTAATTAAAGCAGTTGACACGGTACAGTGGTGTAGTGGTTAGCACTCTCGCCTCCAAGACAGATCCCTCGGGTTCAACTCCACCCACTGGCGCCTCTGTGTTAGGTGGTGTAGGCTAAGCTTGCATGGGTTTCACTCCATACTTGTAAAAGTAATGGAAGATTTTTTTTTTAAACTTCCAAGTCTGAAAAGAATGCCAAAATATTTTGCAAAAAGTCATGAAATTCTATCTTTAGTCATATGAAGGGGGAAGATGGTGAGAAAACGTACTTTTGAATAAAAATCAGAATTTTTTCTAAATCGGAGTCATAAGACATTCTAATTAAAGCAGTTGACACGGTACAGTGGTGTAGTGGTTAGCACTCTCGCCTCCAAGACAGATCCCTCGGGTTCAACTCCACCCACTGGCGCCTCTGTGTTAGGTGGTTTAGGCTGAGCTTGCATGGGGTTCACTCCATACTTGTAAAAGTAATGCAAGATTTTTTTTTTAAACTTCCGAGTCTAAAAAGAATGGCAAAATATTTAGCAAAAAGTCATGAAATTCTATCTTTAGTCATATGAAGGGGGAAGATGGTGAGAAAACGTACTTTTGAATAAAAATCTGAATTTTTTCTAAATCGGAGTCATACGACATTCTAATGGCAGCAGTTGACACGGTACAGTGGTGTAGTGGTTAGCACTCTCGCCTCCCAGACAGATGCCTCAGGTTCAACTCCATCCAGTGGCGCCTTTGGTGTAGGCTAAGCCTGCATGGGGTTCACTCCATACTTGTAAAAGTAATGGAAAAAAACTTTTTTTAAACTTCCAAGTCTGAAAAGAATGCCAACATTTTTTGCAAAAAGTCATGAAATTCTATCTTTAGTCATATGAAGGGGGAAGATGGTGAGAAAACGTACTTTTGAATAAAAATCTGAATTTTTTCTAAATTGGAGTCATAAGACCTTCTAATGGCAGCAGGTGACAGGGTACAGTGGTGTAGTGGTTAGCACTCTCGCCTCCCAGACAGATGCCTCGGGTTCAACTCCACCCAGTGGCGCCTTTGGTGTAGGCTAAGCCTGCATGGGGTTCACTCCATGCTTGTAAAGGTAATGGAAAAAACTTTTTTTAAACTTCCAAGTCTGAAAAGAATGCCAAAATATTTTGCAAAAAGTCATGAAATTCTATCTTTAGTCATATGAAGGGGGACGACGGTGAGAAAACGTACTTTTGAATAAAAATCTGAATTTTTTCTAAATCGGAGTCATAAGACATTCTAATTAAAGCAGTTGACACGGTACAGTGGTGTAGTGGTTAGCACTCTCGCCTCCCAGACAGATGCCTAGGGTTCAACTCCACCCAGTGGCGAATCTGTCTTAGGTGGTGTAGGCTTAGCCTGCATAGGGTTCACTCCATACTTGTAAAAGTAATGGAAAAAACTTTTTTTAAACTTCCAAGTCTGAAAAGAATGGCAAAATATTTAGCAAAAAGTCATGAAATTCTATCTTTAGTCATATGAAGGGGGAAGATGGTGAGAAAACGTACTTTTGAATAAAAATCCGGATATTTTCTAAATTGGAGTCATACGACATTCTAATGGCAGCAGTTGACACGGTACAGTGGTGTAGTGGTTAGCACTCTCGCCTCCCAGACAGATGCCTCGGGTTCAACTCCACCCAGTGGCGCCTTTGGTGTAGGCTAAGTCTGCATGGGGTTCACGCCATACTTTTAAAACTAATGGGAAAAACTTTTTTTAAACTTCCAAGTCTGAAAAGAATGCCAACATTTTTTGCAAAAAGTCATGAAATTCTATCTTTAGTCATATGAAGGGGGATGACGGTGAGAAAACGTACTTTTGAAAAAAATCTGAATTTTTTCTAAATTGGAGTCATAAGACATTCTAATTAAAGCAGTTGACACGGTACAGTGGTGTAGTGGTTAGCACTCTCGCCTCCAAGACAGATCCCTCGGGTTCAACTCCACCCACTGGCCCCTCTGTGTTAGGTGGTGTAGGCTAAGCTTGCATGGGGTTCACTCCATACTTGTAAAAGTAATGCAAGATTTTTTTTTTAAACTTCCGAGTCTAAAAAGAATGGCAAAATATTTAGCAAAAAGTCATGAAATTCTATCTTTAGTCATATGAAGGGGGAAGATGGTGAGAAAACGTACTTTTGAATAAAAATCAGAATTTTTTCTAAATTGGAGTCATAAGACATTCTAATTAAAGCAGTTGACACGGTACAGTGGTGTAGTGGTTAGCACTCTCGCCTCCAAGACAGATCCCTCGGGTTCAACTCCACCCACTGGCGCCTCTGTGTTAGGTGGTGTAGGCTAAGCTTGCATGGGGTTCACTCCATACTTGTAAAAGTAATGCAAGATTTTTTTTTTAAACTTCCGAGTCTAAAAAGAATGGCAAAATATTTAGCAAAAAGTCATGAAATTCTATCTTTATTCATATGAAGGGGGAAGATAGTGAGAAAACGTACTTTTGAATAAAAATCTGAATTTTTTCTAAATTGGAGTCATAAGACCTTCTAATGGCAGCAGTTGACAGGGTACAGTGGAGTAGTGGTTAGCACTCTCGCCTCCCAGACAGATGCCTCGTGTTCAACTCTGCCCAGTGGCGCTTCTGTGTTAGGTGGTTTAGGCTAAGCCTGCATGGGGTTCACTCCATACGTGTAAAAGTAATGGAAACATTTTTTTTTAAACTTCCAAGTCTGAAAAGAATGCCAAAATATTTTGGAAAAAGTCATGAAATCTGAATTTTTTCTAAATTGGAGTCATAAGACCTTCTAATGGCAGCAGTTGACAGGGTACAGTGGAGTAGTGGTTAGCACTCTCGCCTCCCAGACAGATGCCTCGTGTTCAACTCTGCCCAGTGGCGCTTTTGTGTTAGGTGGTTTAGGCTAAGCCTGCATGGGGTTCACTCCATACTTGTAAAAGTAATGGAAACATTTTTTTTTAAACTTCCAAGTCTGAAAAGAATGCCAAAATATTTTGCAAAAAGTCATGAAATTCTATCTTTAGTCATATGAAGGGGGAAGATGGTGAGAAAACGTACTTTTGAATAAAAATCCGGATATTTTCTAAATTGGAGTCATAAGACATTCTAATGGCAGCAGTTGACACGGTACAGTGGTGTAGTGGTTAGCACTCTCGCCTCCCAGACAGATGCCTCGGGTTCAACTCCACCCAGTGGCGCCTTTGGTGTAGTCTAAGTCTGCATGGGGTTCACGCCATACTTTTAAAACTAATGGAAAAAACTTTTTTTAAACTTCCAAGTCTGAAAAGAATGCCAACATTTTTTGCAAAAAGTCATGAAATTCTATCTTTAGTCATATGAAGGGGGACGACCGTCAGAAAACGTACTTTTGAAAAAAATCTGAATTTTTTCTAAATCGGAGTCATAAGACATTCTAATTAAAGCAGTTGACACGGTACAGTGGTGTAGTGGCTAGCACTCTCGCCTCCCAGACAGATGCCTAGGGTTCAACTCCACCCAGTGGCGAATCTGTCTTAGGTGGTGTAGGCTTAGCCTGCATAGGGTTCACTCCATACCTGTAAAAGTAATGGAAAAAACTTTTTTTAAACTTCCAAGTCTGAAAAGAATGCCAAAATATTTTGCAAAAATCATGAAATTCTATTTTTAGTCATATGAAGGGGCACGATGGTGAAATTATGTACTTTTGAATAAAAATCCGGATATTTTCTAAATTGGAGTCATAAGACATTCTAATGGCAGCAGTTGACACGGTACAGTGGTGTAGTGGTTAGCACTCTCGCCTCCCAGACAGATGCCTCGGGTTCAACTCCACCCAGTGGCGCCTTTGGTGTAGGCTAAGGCTGCATGGGGTTCACTCCATACTTGTAAAACTAATGGAAAAAACTTTTTTTAAACTTCCAAGTCTGAAAAGAATGCCAACATTTTTTGCAAAAAGTCATGAAATTCTATCTTTAGTCATATGAAGGGGGACGACGGTGAGAAAACGTACTTTTGAAAAAAATCTGAATTTTTTCTAAATTGGAGTCATAAGACATTCTAATTAAAGC
Organism: Gasterosteus aculeatus; assembly: GCF_964276395.1. Classification (NCBI taxonomy): domain Eukaryota; kingdom Metazoa; phylum Chordata; class Actinopteri; order Perciformes; family Gasterosteidae; genus Gasterosteus; species Gasterosteus aculeatus. The sequence goes on along the minus strand of NC_135696.1, from coordinate 139,466 downwards.
AGTTGACACGGTACAGTGGTGTAGTGGTTAGCACTCTCGCCTCCAAGACAGATCCCTCGGGTTCAACTCCACCCACTGGCGCCTCTGTGTTAGGTGGTGTAGGCTAAGCTTGCATGGGGTTCACTCCATACTTGTAAAAGTAATGGAAGATTTTTTTTTTAAACTTCCAAGTCTGAAAAGAATGCCAAAATATTTTGCAAAAAGTCATGAAATTCTATCTTTAGTCATATGAAGGGGGAAGATGGTGAGAAAACGTACTTTTGAATAAAAATCTGAATTTTTTCTAAATCGGAGTCATAAGACATTCTAATTAAAGCAGTTGACACGGTACAGTGGTGTAGTGGTTAGCACTCTCGCCTCCAAGACAGATCCCTCGGGTTCAACTCCACCCACTGGCGCCTCTGTGTTAGGTGGTGTAGGCTAAGCTTGCATGGGGTTCACTCCATACTTGTAAAAGTAATGCAAGATTTTTTTTTTAAACTTCCGAGTCTAAAAAGAATGGCAAAATATTTTTCAAAAAGTCATGAAATTCTATCTTTTGTCATATGAAGGGGGATGATGGTGAGAAAACGTACTTTTGAATAAAAATCTGAATTTTTTCTAAATCGGAGTCATAAGACATTCTAATTAAAGCAGTTGACACGGTACAGTGGTGTAGTGGTTAGCACTCTCGCCTCCAAGACAGATCCCTCGGGTTCAACTCCACTCACTGGCGCCTCTGTGTTAGGTGGTGTGGGCTAAGCTTGCATGGGGTTCACTCCATACTTGTAAAAGTAATGGAAGATTTTTTTTTAAACTTCCAAGTCTGAAAAGAATGCCAAAATATTTTGCAAAAAGTCATGAAATTCTATCTTTAGTCATATGAAGGGGGAAGATGGTGAGAAAACGTACTTTTGAATAAAAATCTGAATTTTTTCTAAATTGGAGTCATACGACATTCTAATGGCAGCAGTTGACACGGTACAGTGGTGTAGTGGTTAGCACTCTCGCCTCCCAGAGAGATGCCTCGTGTTCAACTCTGCCCAGTGGCGCTTCTGTGTTAGGTGGTTTAGGCTAAGCCTGCATGGGGTTCACTCCATACTTGTAAAAGTAATGGAAAAAACTTTTTTTAAACTTCCAAGTCTGAAAAGAATGCCAATATATTTTGCAAAAAGTCATGAAATTCTATCTTTAGTCATATGAAGGGGGACGACGGTGAGAAAACGTACTTTTGAAAAAAATCTGAATTTTTTCTAAATTGGAGTCATAAGACATTCTAATTAAAGCAGTTGAAACGGTACAGTGGTGTAGTGGTTAGCACTCTCGCCTCCAAGACAGATCCCTCGGGTTCAACTCCACCCACTGGCGCCTCTGTGTTAGGTGGTGTAGGCTAAGCTTGCATGGGGTTCACTCCATACTTGTAAAAGTAATGGAAGATTTTTTTTTAAACTTCCGAGTCTAAAAAGAATGGCAAAATATTTAGCAAAAAGTCATGAAATTCTATCTTTAGTCATATGAAGGGGGAAGATGGTGAGAAAACGTACTTTTGAATAAAAATCTGAATTTTTTCTAAATTGGAGTCATAAGACCTTCTAATGGCAGCAGTTGACAGGGTACAGTGGAGTAGTGGTTAGCACTCTCGCCTCCCAGACAGATGCCTCGGGTTCAACTCCACCCAGTGGCGTCTCTTTGTTAGGTGGTTTAGGCTAAGCCTGCATGGGGTTCACTCCATACTTGTAAAAGTAATGGAAAAAACTTTTTTTAAACTTCCAAGTCTGAAAAAAATGCCAAAATATTTTGCAAAAATCATGAAATTCTATTTTTAGTCATATGAAGGGGAACGACGGTGAGAAAACGTACTTTTGAATAAAAATCTGAATTTTTTCTAAATCGGAGTCATAAGACATTCTTATTAAAGCAGTTGACACGGTACAGTGGTGTAGTGGTTAGCACTCTCGCCTCCCAGACAGATGCCTCGGGTTCAACTCCACCCAGTGGCGCCTTTGGTGTAGGCTAAGCCTGCATGGGGTTCACTCCATGCTTGTAAAGGTAATGAAAAAAACTTTTTTTAAACTTCCAAGTCTGAAAAGAATGCCAAAATATTTTGCAAAAAGTCATGAAATTCTATCTTTAGTCATATGAAGGGGGACGACGGTGAGAAAACGTACTTTTGAATAAAAATCAGAATTTTTTCTAAATTGGAGTCATAAGACATTCTAATTAAAGCAGTTGACACGGTACAGTGGTGTAGTGGTTAGCACTCTCGCCTCCAAGACAGATCCCTCGGGTTCAACTCCACCCACTGGCGCCTCTGTGTTAGGTGGTGTAGGCTAAGCTTGCATGGTGTTCACTCCATACTTGTAAAAGTAATGGAAGATTTTTTTTTTAAACTTCCAAGTCTGAAAAGAATGCCAAAATATTTTGCAAAAAGTCATGAAATTCTATCTTTAGTCATATGAAGGGGGAAGATGGTGAGAAAACGTACTTTTGAATAAAAATCTGAATTTTTTCTAAATCGGAGTCATAAGACATTCTAATTAAAGCAGTTGACACGGTACAGTGGTGTAGTGGTTAGCACTCTCGCCTCCAAGACAGATCCCTCGGGTTCAACTCCACCCACTGGCGCCTCTGTGTTAGGTGGTGTAGGCTAAGCTTGCATGGGGTTCACTCCATACTTGTAAAAGTAATGCAAGATTTTTTTTTTAAACTTCCGAGTCTAAAAAGAATGGCAAAATATTTTTCAAAAAGTCATGAAATTCTATCTTTTGTCATATGAAGGGGGATGATGGTGAGAAAACGTACTTTTGAATAAAAATCTGAATTTTTTCTAAATCGGAGTCATAAGACATTCTAATTAAAGCAGTTGACACGGTACAGTGGTGTAGTGGTTAGCACTCTCGCCTCCAAGACAGATCCCTCGGGTTCAACTCCACTCACTGGCGCCTCTGTGTTAGGTGGTGTGGGCTAAGCTTGCATGGGGTTCACTCCATACTTGTAAAAGTAATGGAAGATTTTTTTTTAAACTTCCAAGTCTGAAAAGAATGCCAAAATATTTTGCAAAAAGTCATGAAATTCTATCTTTAGTCATATGAAGGGGGAAGATGGTGAGAAAACGTACTTTTGAATAAAAATCTGAATTTTTTCTAAATTGGAGTCATACGACATTCTAATGGCAGCAGTTGACACGGTACAGTGGTGTAGTGGTTAGCACTCTCGCCTCCCAGAGAGATGCCTCGTGTTCAACTCTGCCCAGTGGCGCTTCTGTGTTAGGTGGTTTAGGCTAAGCCTGCATGGGGTTCACTCCATACTTGTAAAAGTAATGGAAAAAACTTTTTTTAAACTTCCAAGTCTGAAAAGAATGCCAATATATTTTGCAAAAAGTCATGAAATTCTATCTTTAGTCATATGAAGGGGGACGACGGTGAGAAAACGTACTTTTGAAAAAAATCTGAATTTTTTCTAAATTGGAGTCATAAGACATTCTAATTAAAGCAGTTGAAACGGTACAGTGGTGTAGTGGTTAGCACTCTCGCCTCCAAGACAGATCCCTCGGGTTCAACTCCACCCACTGGCGCCTCTGTGTTAGGTGGTGTAGGCTAAGCTTGCATGGGGTTCACTCCATACTTGTAAAAGTAATGGAAGATTTTTTTTTAAACTTCCGAGTCTAAAAAGAATGGCAAAATATTTAGCAAAAAGTCATGAAATTCTATCTTTAGTCATATGAAGGGGGAAGATGGTGAGAAAACGTACTTTTGAATAAAAATCTGAATTTTTTCTAAATTGGAGTCATAAGACCTTCTAATGGCAGCAGTTGACAGGGTACAGTGGAGTAGTGGTTAGCACTCTCGCCTCCCAGACAGATGCCTCGGGTTCAACTCCACCCAGTGGCGTCTCTTTGTTAGGTGGTTTAGGCTAAGCCTGCATGGGGTTCACTCCATACTTGTAAAAGTAATGGAAAAAACTTTTTTTAAACTTCCAAGTCTGAAAAAAATGCCAAAATATTTTGCAAAAATCATGAAATTCTATTTTTAGTCATATGAAGGGGAACGACGGTGAGAAAACGTACTTTTGAATAAAAATCTGAATTTTTTCTAAATCGGAGTCATAAGACATTCTTATTAAAGCAGTTGACACGGTACAGTGGTGTAGTGGTTAGCACTCTCGCCTCCCAGACAGATGCCTCGGGTTCAACTCCACCCAGTGGCGCCTTTGGTGTAGGCTAAGCCTGCATGGGGTTCACTCCATGCTTGTAAAGGTAATGAAAAAAACTTTTTTTAAACTTCCAAGTCTGAAAAGAATGCCAAAATATTTTGCAAAAAGTCATGAAATTCTATCTTTAGTCATATGAAGGGGGACGACGGTGAGAAAACGTACTTTTGAATAAAAATCAGAATTTTTTCTAAATTGGAGTCATAAGACATTCTAATTAAAGCAGTTGACACGGTACAGTGGTGTAGTGGTTAGCACTCTCGCCTCCAAGACAGATCCCTCGGGTTCAACTCCACCCACTGGCGCCTCTGTGTTAGGTGGTGTAGGCTAAGCTTGCATGGTGTTCACTCCATACTTGTAAAAGTAATGCAAGATTTTTTTTTAAACTTCCGAGTCTAAAAATAATGGCAAAATATTTAGCAAAAAGTCATGAAATTCTATCTTTAGTCATATGAAGGGGGAAGATGGTGAGACAACGTACTTTTGAATAAAAATCTGAATTTTTTCTAAATTGGAGTCATAAGACCTTCTAATCGCAGCAGTTGACAGGGTACAGTGGAGTAGTGGTTAGCACTCTCGCCTCCCAGACAGATGCCTCGTGTTCAACTCTGCCCAGTGGCGCTTCTGTGTTAGGTGGTTTAGGCTAAGCCTGCATGGGGTTCACTCCATACTTGTAAAAGTAATGGAAAAAACTTTTTTTAAACTTCCAAGTCTGAAAAGAATGCCAAAATATTTTGCAAAAAGTCATGAAATTCTATCTTTAGTCATATGAAGGGGGAAGATGGTGAGAAAACGTACTTTTGAAAAAAATCTGAATTTTTTCTAAATTGGAGTCATAAGACATTCTAATTAAAGCAGTTGACACGGTACAGTGGTGTAGTGGTTAGCACTCTCGCCTCCAAGACAGATCCCTCGGGTTCAACTCCACCCACTGGCGCCTCTGTGTTAGGTGGTGTAGGCTAAGCTTGCATGGGGTTCACTCCATACTTGTAAAAGTAATGGAAGAAATTTTTTTAAAACTTCCAAGTCTGAAAAGAATGCGAAAATATTTTGCAACAAGTCATGAAATTCTATCTTTAGTCATAAGAAGGGGGAAGATGGTGAGAAAACGTACTTTTGAATAAAAATCTGAATTTTTTCTAAATTGGAGTCATAAGACATTCTAATGGCAGCAGTTGACAGGGTACAGTGTTGTAGTGGTTAGCACTCTCGCCTCCAAGACAGATCCCTCGGGTTCAACTCCACCCACTGGCGCCTCTGTGTTACGTGGTGTAGGCTAAGCTTGCATGGGGTTCACTCCATACTTGTAAAAGTAATGGAAGATTTTTTTTTTAAACTTCCAAGTCTGAAAAGAATGCCAAAATATTTTGCAAAAAGTCATGAAATTCTATCTTTAGTCATATGAAGGGGGAAGATGGTGAGAAAACGTACTTTTGAATAAAAATCTGAATTTTTTCTAAATCGGAGTCATAAGACATTCTAATTAAAGCAGTTGACACGGTACAGTGGTGTAGTGGTTAGCACTCTCGCCTCCAAGACAGATCCCTCGGGTTCAACTCCACCCACTGGCGCCTCTGTGTTAGGTGGTGTAGGCTAAGCTTGCATGGGGTTCACGCCATACTTTTAAAACTAATGGAAAAAACTTTTTTTAAACTTCCAAGTCTGAAAAGAATGCCAACATTTTTTGCAAAAAGTCATGAAATTCTATCTTTAGTCATATGAAGGGGGACGACGGTGAGAAAACGTACTTTTGAAAAAAATCTGAATTTTTTCTAAATTGGAGTCATAAGACATTCTAATTAAAGCAGTTGACACGGTACAGTGGTGTAGTGGTTAGCACTCTCGCCTCCAAGACAGATCCCTCGGGTTCAACTCCACCCACTGGCGCCTCTGTGTTAGGTGGTGTAGGCTACGCTTGCATGGGGTTCACTCCATACTTGTAAAAGTAATGGAAAAAACTTTTTTTAAACTTCCAAGTCTGAAAAGAATGCCAAAATATTTTGCAAAAAGTCATGAAATTCTATCTTTAGTCATATGAAGGGGGAAGATGGTGAGAAAACGTACTTTTGAAAAAAAATCCGGATATTTTCTGAATGGGAGTCATACGACATTCTAATGGCAGCAGTTGACACGGTACAGTGGTGTAGTGGTTAGCACTCTCGCCTCCAAGACAGATCCCTCGGGTTCAACTCCACCCACTGGAGCCTCTGTGTTAGGTGGTGTAGGCTAAGCTTGCATGGGGTTCGCTCCATACTTGTAAAAGTAATGGAAGATTTTTTTTTTAAACTTCCAAGTCTGAAAAGAATGCCAAAATATTTTGCAAAAAGTCATGAAATTCTATCTTTAGTCATATGAAGGGGGAAGATGGTGAGAAAACGTACTTTTGAATAAAAATCTGAATTTTTTCTAAATCGGAGTCATAAGACATTCTAATTAAAGCAGTTGACACGGTACAGTGGTGTAGTGGTTAGCACTCTTGCCTCCAAGACAGATCCCTCGGGTTCGACTCCACCCACTGGCGCCTCGGTGTTAGGTGGTGTAGGCTAAGCCTGCATGCGGTTCACTCCATACTTGTAAAAGTAATGGAAGAAAAAAATTTTAAACTTCCAAGTCTGAAAAGAATGCGAAAATATTTTGCAAAAAGTCATGAAATTCTATCTTTAGTCATAAGAAGGGGGACGACAGTGAGAAAACGTACTTTTGAATATAAATCTGCATTTTTTCTAAATCGGAGTCATAAGACATTCTAATGGCAGCAGTTGACAGGGTACGGTGGAGTAGTGGTTAGCACTCTCGCCTCCCAGACAGATGCCTCGGGTTCAACTCCACCCAGTGGCGCCTTTGGTGTAGGCTAAGGCTGCATGGGGTTCACTCCATACTTGTAAAACTAATGGAAAAAACTTTTTTTAAACTTCCAAGTCTGAAAAGAATGCCAACATTTTTTGCAAAAAGTCATGAAATTCTATCTTTAGTCATATGAAGGGGGAAGATGGTGAGAAAACGTACTTTTGAATAAAAATCTGAATTTTTTCTAAATTGGAGTCATAAGACCTTCTAATGGCAGCAGGTGACAGGGTACAGTGGAGTAGTGGTTAGCACTCTCGCCTCCCAGAGAGATGCCTCGTGTTCAACTCTGCCCAGTGGCGCTTCTGTGTTAGGTGGTTTAGGCTAAGCCTGCATGGGGTTCACTCCATACTTGTAAAAGTAATGGAAAAAAACTTTTTTTAAACTTCCAAGTCTGAAAAGAATGCCAACATTTTTTGCAAAAAGTCATGAAATTCTATCTTTAGTCATATGAAGGGGGAAGAGGGTGAGAAAACGTACTTTTGAATAAAAATCTGAATTTTTTCTAAATTGGAGTCATAAGACCTTCTAATGGCAGCAGGTGACAGGGTACAGTGGTGTAGTGGTTAGCACTCTCGCCTCCCAGACAGATGCCTCGGGTTCAACTCCACCCAGTGGCGCCTTTGGTGTAGGCTAAGCCTGCATGGGGTTCACTCCATGCTTGTAAAGGTAATGGAAAAAACTTTTTTTAAACTTCCAAGTCTGAAAAGAATGCCAAAATATTTTGCAAAAAGTCATGAAATTCTATCTTTAGTCATATGAAGGGGGACGACGGTGAGAAAACGTACTTTTGAATAAAAATCTGAATTTTTTCTAAATCGGAGTCATAAGACATTCTAATTAAAGCAGTTGACACGGTACAGTGGTGTAGTGGTTAGCACTCTCGCCTCCCAGACAGATGCCTAGGGTTCAACTCCACCCAGTGGCGAATCTGTCTTAGGTGGTGTAGGCTTAGCCTGCATAGGGTTCACTCCATACTTGTAAAAGTAATGGAAAAAACTTTTTTTAAACTTCCAAGTCTGAAAAGAATGGCAAAATATTTAGCAAAAAGTCATGAAATTCTATCTTTAGTCATATGAAGGGGGAAGATGGTGAGAAAACGTACTTTTGAATAAAAATCCGGATATTTTCTAAATTGGAGTCATACGACATTCTAATGGCAGCAGTTGACACGGTACAGTGGTGTAGTGGTTAGCACTCTCGCCTCCCAGACAGATGCCTCGGGTTCAACTCCACCCAGTGGCGCCTTTGGTGTAGGCTAAGTCTGCATGGGGTTCACGCCATACTTTTAAAACTAATGGGAAAAACTTTTTTTAAACTTCCAAGTCTGAAAAGAATGCCAACATTTTTTGCAAAAAGTCATGAAATTCTATCTTTAGTCATATGAAGGGGGATGACGGTGAGAAAACGTACTTTTGAAAAAAATCTGAATTTTTTCTAAATTGGAGTCATAAGACATTCTAATTAAAGCAGTTGACACGGTACAGTGGTGTAGTGGTTAGCACTCTCGCCTCCAAGACAGATCCCTCGGGTTCAACTCCACCCACTGGCCCCTCTGTGTTAGGTGGTGTAGGCTAAGCTTGCATGGGGTTCACTCCATACTTGTAAAAGTAATGCAAGATTTTTTTTTTAAACTTCCGAGTCTAAAAAGAATGGCAAAATATTTAGCAAAAAGTCATGAAATTCTATCTTTAGTCATATGAAGGGGGAAGATGGTGAGAAAACGTACTTTTGAATAAAAATCAGAATTTTTTCTAAATTGGAGTCATAAGACATTCTAATTAAAGCAGTTGACACGGTACAGTGGTGTAGTGGTTAGCACTCTCGCCTCCAAGACAGATCCCTCGGGTTCAACTCCACCCACTGGCGCCTCTGTGTTAGGTGGTGTAGGCTAAGCTTGCATGGGGTTCACTCCATACTTGTAAAAGTAATGCAAGATTTTTTTTTTAAACTTCCGAGTCTAAAAAGAATGGCAAAATATTTAGCAAAAAGTCATGAAATTCTATCTTTATTCATATGAAGGGGGAAGATAGTGAGAAAACGTACTTTTGAATAAAAATCTGAATTTTTTCTAAATTGGAGTCATAAGACCTTCTAATGGCAGCAGTTGACAGGGTACAGTGGAGTAGTGGTTAGCACTCTCGCCTCCCAGACAGATGCCTCGTGTTCAACTCTGCCCAGTGGCGCTTCTGTGTTAGGTGGTTTAGGCTAAGCCTGCATGGGGTTCACTCCATACGTGTAAAAGTAATGGAAACATTTTTTTTTAAACTTCCAAGTCTGAAAAGAATGCCAAAATATTTTGGAAAAAGTCATGAAATCTGAATTTTTTCTAAATTGGAGTCATAAGACCTTCTAATGGCAGCAGTTGACAGGGTACAGTGGAGTAGTGGTTAGCACTCTCGCCTCCCAGACAGATGCCTCGTGTTCAACTCTGCCCAGTGGCGCTTTTGTGTTAGGTGGTTTAGGCTAAGCCTGCATGGGGTTCACTCCATACTTGTAAAAGTAATGGAAACATTTTTTTTTAAACTTCCAAGTCTGAAAAGAATGCCAAAATATTTTGCAAAAAGTCATGAAATTCTATCTTTAGTCATATGAAGGGGGAAGATGGTGAGAAAACGTACTTTTGAATAAAAATCCGGATATTTTCTAAATTGGAGTCATAAGACATTCTAATGGCAGCAGTTGACACGGTACAGTGGTGTAGTGGTTAGCACTCTCGCCTCCCAGACAGATGCCTCGGGTTCAACTCCACCCAGTGGCGCCTTTGGTGTAGTCTAAGTCTGCATGGGGTTCACGCCATACTTTTAAAACTAATGGAAAAAACTTTTTTTAAACTTCCAAGTCTGAAAAGAATGCCAACATTTTTTGCAAAAAGTCATGAAATTCTATCTTTAGTCATATGAAGGGGGACGACCGTCAGAAAACGTACTTTTGAAAAAAATCTGAATTTTTTCTAAATCGGAGTCATAAGACATTCTAATTAAAGCAGTTGACACGGTACAGTGGTGTAGTGGCTAGCACTCTCGCCTCCCAGACAGATGCCTAGGGTTCAACTCCACCCAGTGGCGAATCTGTCTTAGGTGGTGTAGGCTTAGCCTGCATAGGGTTCACTCCATACCTGTAAAAGTAATGGAAAAAACTTTTTTTAAACTTCCAAGTCTGAAAAGAATGCAAAAATATTTTGCAAAAATCATGAAATTCTATTTTTAGTCATATGAAGGGGCACGATGGTGAAATTATGTACTTTTGAATAAAAATCCGGATATTTTCTAAATTGGAGTCATAAGACATTCTAATGGCAGCAGTTGACACGGTACAGTGGTGTAGTGGTTAGCACTCTCGCCTCCCAGACAGATGCCTCGGGTTCAACTCCACCCAGTGGCGCCTTTGGTGTAGGCTAAGGCTGCATGGGGTTCACTCCATACTTGTAAAACTAATGGAAAAAACTTTTTTTAAACTTCCAAGTCTGAAAAGAATGCCAACATTTTTTGCAAAAAGTCATGAAATTCTATCTTTAGTCATATGAAGGGGGACGACGGTGAGAAAACGTACTTTTGAAAAAAATCTGAATTTTTTCTAAATTGGAGTCATAAGACATTCTAATTAAAGCAGTTGACACGGTACAGTGGTGTAGTGGTTAGCACTCTCGCCTCCAAGACAGATCCCTCGGGTTCAACTCCACCCACTGGCGCCTCTGTGTTAGGTGGTGTAGGCTAAGCTTGCATGGGGTTCACTCCATACTTGTAAAAGTAATGGAAGATTTTTTTTTTAAACTTCCAAGTCTGAAAAGAATGCCAAAATATTTAGCAAAAAGTCATGAAATTCTATCTTTAGTCATATGAAGGGGGAAGATGGTGAGAAAACGTACTTTTGAATAAAAATCTGAATTTTTTCTAAATCGGAGTCATAAGACATTCTAATTAAAGCAGTTGACACGGTACAGTGGTGTAGTGGTTAGCACTCTCGCCTCCCAGAGAGATGCCTCGTGTTCAACTCTGCCCAGTGGCGCTTCTGTGTTAGGTGGTTTAGGCTAAGCCTGCATGGGGTTCACTCCATACTTGTAAAAGTAATGGAAAAAACTTTTTTTAAACTTCCAAGTCTGAAAAGAATGCCAATATATTTTGCAAAAAGTCATGAAATTCTATCTTTAGTCATATGAAGGGGGACGACGGTGAGAAAACGTACTTTTGAAAAAAATCTGAATTTTTTCTAAATTGGAGTCATAAGACATTCTAATTAAAGCAGTTGACACGGTACAGTGGTGTAGTGGTTAGCACTCTCGCCTCCAAGACAGATCCCTCGGGTTCAACTCCACCCACTGGCGCCTCTGTGTTAGGTGGTGTAGGCTAAGCTTGCATGGGGTTCACTCCATACTTGTAAAAGTAATGGAAGATTTTTTTTTAAACTTCCGAGTCTAAAAAGAATGGCAAAATATTTAGCAAAAAGTCATGAAATTCTATCTTTAGTCATATGAAGGGGGAAGATGGTGAGAAAACGTACTTTTGAATAAAAATCTGAATTTTTTCTAAATTGGAGTCATAAGACCTTCTAATGGCAGCAGTTGACAGGGTACAGTGGAGTAGTGGTTAGCACTCTCGCCTCCCAGACAGATGCCTCGGGTTCAACTCCACCCAGTGGCGTCTCTTTGTTAGGTGGTTTAGGCTAAGCCTGCATGGGGTTCACTCCATACTTGTAAAAGTAATGGAAAAAACTTTTTTTAAACTTCCAAGTCTGAAAAAAATGCCAAAATATTTTGCAAAAATCATGAAATTCTATTTTTAGTCATATGAAGGGGAACGACGGTGAGAAAACGTACTTTTGAATAAAAATCTGAATTTTTTCTAAATCGGAGTCATAAGACATTCTTATTAAAGCAGTTGACACGGTACAGTGGTGTAGTGGTTAGCACTCTCGCCTCCCAGACAGATGCCTCGGGTTCAACTCCACCCAGTGGCGCCTTTCGTGTAGGCTAAGCCTGCATGGGGTTCACTCCATGCTTGTAAAGGTAATGAAAAAAACTTTTTTTAAACTTCCAAGTCTGAAAAGAATGCCAAAATATTTTGCAAAAAGTCATGAAATTCTATCTTTAGTCATATGAAGGGGGACGACGGTGAGAAAACGTACTTTTGAATAAAAATCAGAATTTTTTCTAAATTGGAGTCATAAGACATTCTAATTAAAGCAGTTGACACGGTACAGTGGTGTAGTGGTTAGCACTCTCGCCTCCAAGACAGATCCCTCGGGTTCAACTCCACCCACTGGCGCCTCTGTGTTAGGTGGTGTAGGCTAAGCTTGCATGGTGTTCACTCCATACTTGTAAAAGTAATGCAAGATTTTTTTTTAAACTTCCGAGTCTATAAAGAATGGCAAAATATTTAGCAAAAAGTCATGAAATTCTATCTTTAGTCATATGAAGGGGGAAGATGGTGAGACAACGTACTTTTGAATAAAAATCTGAATTTTTTCTAAATTGGAGTCATAAGACCTTCTAATCGCAGCAGTTGACAGGGTACAGTGGAGTAGTGGTTAGCACTCTCGCCTCCCAGACAGATGCCTCGTGTTCAACTCTGCCCAGTGGCGCTTCTGTGTTAGGTGGTTTAGGCTAAGCCTGCATGGGGTTCACTCCATACTTGTAAAAGTAATGGAAAAAACTTTTTTTAAACTTCCAAGTCTGAAAAGAATGCCAAAATATTTTGCAAAAAGTCATGAAATTCTATCTTTAGTCATATGAAGGGGGAAGATGGTGAGAAAACGTACTTTTGAAAAAAATCTGAATTTTTTCTAAATTGGAGTCATAAGACATTCTAATTAAAGCAGTTGACACGGTACAGTGGTGTAGTGGTTAGCACTCTCGCCTCCAAGACAGATCCCTCGGGTTCAACTCCACCCACTGGCGCCTCTGTGTTAGGTGGTGTAGGCTAAGCTTGCATGGGGTTCACTCCATACTTGTAAAAGTAATGGAAGAAATTTTTTTAAAACTTCCAAGTCTGAAAAGAATGCGAAAATATTTTGCAACAAGTCATGAAATTCTATCTTTAGTCATAAGAAGGGGGAAGATGGTGAGAAAACGTACTTTTGAATAAAAATCTGAATTTTTTCTAAATTGGAGTCATAAGACATTCTAATGGCAGCAGTTGACAGGGTACAGTGTTGTAGTGGTTAGCACTCTCGCCTCCAAGACAGATCCCTCGGGTTCAACTCCACCCACTGGCGCCTCTGTGTTACGTGGTGTAGGCTAAGCTTGCATGGGGTTCACTCCATACTTGTAAAAGTAATGGAAGATTTTTTTTTTAAACTTCCAAGTCTGAAAAGAATGCCAAAATATTTTGCAAAAAGTCATGAAATTCTATCTTTAGTCATATGAAGGGGGAAGATGGTGAGAAAACGTACTTTTGAATAAAAATCTGAATTTTTTCTAAATCGGAGTCATAAGACATTCTAATTAAAGCAGTTGACACGGTACAGTGGTGTAGTGGTTAGCACTCTCGCCTCCAAGACAGATCCCTCGGGTTCAACTCCACCCACTGGCGCCTCTGTGTTAGGTGGTGTAGGCTAAGCTTGCATGGGGTTCACGCCATACTTTTAAAACTAATGGAAAAAACTTTTTTTAAACTTCCAAGTCTGAAAAGAATGCCAACATTTTTTGCAAAAAGTCATGAAATTCTATCTTTAGTCATATGAAGGGGGACGACGGTGAGAAAACGTACTTTTGAAAAAAATCTGAATTTTTTCTAAATTGGAGTCATAAGACATTCTAATTAAAGCAGTTGACACGGTACAGTGGTGTAGTGGTTAGCACTCTCGCCTCCAAGACAGATCCCTCGGGTTCAACTCCACCCACTGGCGCCTCTGTGTTAGGTGGTGTAGGCTACGCTTGCATGGGGTTCACTCCATACTTGTAAAAGTAATGGAAAAAACTTTTTTTAAACTTCCAAGTCTGAAAAGAATGCCAAAATATTTTGCAAAAAGTCATGAAATTCTATCTTTAGTCATATGAAGGGGGAAGATGGTGAGAAAACGTACTTTTGAAAAAAAATCCGGATATTTTCTGAATGGGAGTTATACGACATTCTAATGGCAGCAGTTGACACGGTACAGTGGTGTAGTGGTTAGCACTCTCGCCTCCAAGACAGATCCCTCGGGTTCAACTCCACCCACTGGAGCCTCTGTGTTAGGTGGTGTAGGCTAAGCTTGCATGGGGTTCGCTCCATACTTGTAAAAGTAATGGAAGATTTTTTTTTTAAACTTCCAAGTCTGAAAAGAATGCCAAAATATTTTGCAAAAAGTCATGAAATTCTATCTTTAGTCATATGAAGGGGGAAGATGGTGAGAAAACGTACTTTTGAATAAAAATCTGAATTTTTTCTAAATCGGAGTCATAAGACATTCTAATTAAAGCAGTTGACACGGTACAGTGGTGTAGTGGTTAGCACTCTTGCCTCCAAGACAGATCCCTCGGGTTCGACTCCACCCACTGGCGCCTCGGTGTTAGGTGGTGTAGGCTAAGCCTGCATGCGGTTCACTCCATACTTGTAAAAGTAATGGAAGAAAAAAATTTTAAACTTCCAAGTCTGAAAAGAATGCGAAAATATTTTGCAAAAAGTCATGAAATTCTATCTTTAGTCATAAGAAGGGGGACGACAGTGAGAAAACGTACTTTTGAATATAAATCTGCATTTTTTCTAAATCGGAGTCATAAGACATTCTAATGGCAGCAGTTGACAGGGTACGGTGGAGTAGTGGTTAGCACTCTCGCCTCCCAGACAGATGCCTCGGGTTCAACTCCACCCAGTGGCGCCTTTGGTGTAGGCTAAGGCTGCATGGGGTTCACTCCATACTTGTAAAACTAATGGAAAAAACTTTTTTTAAACTTCCAAGTCTGAAAAGAATGCCAACATTTTTTGCAAAAAGTCATGAAATTCTATCTTTAGTCATATGAAGGGGGACGACGGTGAGAAAACGTACTTTTGAAAAAAATCCAGATATTTTCTAAATTGGAGTCATAAGACATTCTAATTAAAGCAGTTGACACGGTACAGTGGTGTAGTGGTTAGCACTCTCGCCTCCAAGACAGATGCCTCGGGTTCAACTCCACCCAGTGGCAAATCTGTCTTAGGTGGTGTAGGCTTAGCCTGCATAGGGTTCACTCCATGCTTTTAAAAGTAATGGAAAAACCTTTTTTTAAACTTCCAAGTCTGAAAAGAATGTGAAAATATTTTGCAAAAATCATGAAATTCTATTTTTAGTCATATGAAGGGGGACGACGGTGAGAAAACGTACTTTTGAATAAAAATCTGAATTTTTTCTAAATCGGAGTCATAAGACATTCTAATGGCAGCAGTTGACACTGTACAGTGGTGTAGTGGTTACCAATCTCGCCTCCAAGACAGATCCCTCGGGTTCAACTCCACCCACTGGCGCCTCTGTGTTAGGTGGTGTAGGCTACGCTTGCATGGGGTTCACTCCATACTTGTAAAAGTAATGGAAAAAACTTTTTTTAAACTTCCAAGTCTGAAAAGAATGCCAAAATATTTTGCAAAAAGTCATGAAATTCTATCTTTAGTCATATGAAGGGGGAAGATGGTGAGAAAACGTACTTTTGAGAAAAAATCCGGATATTTTCTGAATGGGAGTCATACGACATTCTAATGGCAGCAGTTGACACGGTACAGTGGTGTAGTGGTTAGCACTCTCGCCTCCAAGACAGATCCCTCGGGTTCAACTCCACCCACTGGAGCCTCTGTGTTAGGTGGTGTAGGCTAAGCTTGCATGGGGTTCGCTCCATACTTGTAAAAGTAATGGAAGATTTTTTTTTTAAACTTCCAAGTCTGAAAAGAATGCCAAAATATTTTGCAAAAAGTCATGAAATTCTATCTTTAGTCATATGAAGGGGGAAGATGGTGAGAAAACGTACTTTTGAATAAAAATCTGAATTTTTTCTAAATCGGAGTCATAAGACATTCTAATTAAAGCAGTTGACACGGTACAGTGGTGTAGTGGTTAGCACTCTTGCCTCCAAGACAGATCCCTCGGGTTCGACTCCACCCACTGGCGCCTCGGTGTTAGGTGGTGTAGGCTAAGCCTGCATGCGGTTCACTCCATACTTGTAAAAGTAATGGAACATTTTTTTTTTTAACTTCCAAGTCTGAAAAAAATGCCAAAATATTTTGCAAAAAGTCATTAAATTCTATCTTTAGTCATATGAAGGGGCACGATGGTGAGATTATGTACTTTTGAATAAAAATCCGGATATTTTCTAAATTGGAGTCATAAGACATTCTAAAGGCAGCAGTTGACACGGTAAAGTGGTGTAGTGGTTAGCACTCTCGCCTCCAAGACAGATGCCTCGGGTTCAACTCCACCCAGTGGCGAATCTGTCTTAGGTGGTGTAGGCTTAGCCTGCAGAGGGTTCACTCCATGCTTTTAAAAGTAATGGAAAAGACTTTTTTTAAACTTCCAAGTCTGAAAAGAATGCCAAAATATTTTGCAAAAAGTCATGGAATTCTATCTTTAGTCATATGAAGGGGGACGACGGTGAGAAAACGTACTTTTGAATAAAAATCCAGATATTTTCTAAATTGGAGTCATAAGACATTCTAATGGCAGCAGTTGACACGGTACAGTGGTGTAGTGGTTAGCACTCTCGCCTCCAAGACAGATGCCTCGGGTTCAACTCTGCCCAGTGGCGAATCTGTCTTAGGTGGTGTAGGCTTAGCCTGCAGAGGGTTCACTCCATGCTTTTAAAAGTAATGGAAAAGACTTTTTTTAAACTTCCAAGTCTGAAAAGAATGCCAAAATATTTTGCAAAAATCATGAAATTCTATTTTTAGTCATATGAAGGGGGACGACGGTGAGAAAACGTACTTTTGAATAAAAATCTGAATTTTTTCTAAATCGGAGTCATAAGACATTCTAATGGCAGCAGTTGACACTGTACAGTGGTGTAGTGGTTAGCAATCTCGCCTCCCAGACAGGTGCCTCGTGTTCAACTCTGCCCAGTGGCGCTTCTGTGTTAGGTGGTTTAGGCAAAGCCTGCATGGGGTTCACTCCATACTCGTAAAAGTAATGGAAAAAACTTTTTTTTAACTTCCAAGTCTGAAAAAAATGCCAAAATATTTTGCAAAAAGTCATTAAATTCTATCTTTAGTCATATGAAGGGGCACGATGGTGAGATTATGTACTTTTGAATAAAAATCCGGATATTTTCTAAATTGGAGTCATAAGACATTCTAATGGCAGCAGTTGACACGGTACAGTGGTGTAGTGGTTAGCACTCTCTCCTCCCAGACAGATGCCTTGGGTTCAACTCCACCCAGTGGCGCCTTTGGTGTAGGCTAAGTCTGCATGGGGTTCACGCCATACTTTTAAAACTAATGGAAAAAACTTTTTTTAAACTTCCAAGTCTGAAAAGAATGCCAACATTTTTTGCAAAAAGTCATGAAATTCTATCTTTAGTCATATGAAGGGGGACGACGGTGAGAAAACGTACTTTTGAAAAAAATCTGAATTTGTTCTAAATTGGAGTCATAAGACATTCTAATTAAAGCAGTTGACACAGTACAGTGGTGTAGTGGTTAGCACTCTCGCCTCCCAGACAGATGCCTCGGGTTCAACTCCACCCAGTGGCCCCTTTGGTGTAGGCTAAGCCTGCATGGGGTTCACTCCATACTTGAAAAAGTAATGGAAAAAACTTTTTTTAAACTTCAGAGTATGAAAAGAATGCCAAAATATTTAGCAAAAAGTCATGAAATTCTATCTTTAGTCATATGAAGGGGGAAGATGGTGAGAAAACGTACTTTTGAATAAAAATCTGAATTTTTTCTAAATTGGAGTCATAAGACCTTCTAATGGCAGCAGTTGACAGGGTACAGTGGAGTAGTGGTTAGCACTCTCGCCTCCCAGACAGATGCCTCGTGTTCAACTCTGCCCAGTGGCGCTTCTGTGTTAGGTTGTTTAGGCTAAGCCTGCATGGGGTTCACTCCATACTTGTAAAAGTAATGGAGAAAACTTTTTTTAAACTTCCAAGTCTGAAAAGAATGCCAAAATATTTTGCAAAAAGTCATGAAATTCTATCTTTAGTCATATGAAGGGGGACGACGGTGAGAAAACGTACTTTTGAAAAAAATCAGAATTTTTTCTAAATTGGAGTCATAAGACATTCTAATTAAAGCAGTTGACACGGTACAGTGGTGTAGTGGTTAGCACTCTCACCTCCAAGACAGATCCCTCGGGTTCAACTCCACCCACTGGCGCCTCTGTGTTAGGTGGTGTAGGCTAAGCTTGCATGGGGTTCACTCCATACTTGTAAAAGTAATGCAAGATTTTTTTTTTAAACTTCCGAGTCTAAAAAGAATGGCAAAATATTTAGCAAAAAGTCATGAAATTCTATCTTTAGTCATATGAAGGGGGAAGATGGTGAGAAAACGTACTTTTGAATAAAAATCCGGATATTTTCTAAATTGGAGTCATACGACATTCTAATGGCAGCAGTTGACACGGTACAGTGGTGTAGTGGTTAGCACTCTCGCCTCCCAGACAGATGCCTCGGGTTCAACTCCACCCAGTTGTGCCTTTGGTGTAGGCTAAGTCTACATGGGGTTCACGCCATACTTTTAAAACTAATGGAAAAAACTTTTTTTAAACTACCAAGTCTTAAAAGAATGCCAACATTTTTTGCAAAAAGTCATGAAATTCTATCTTTAGTCATATGAAGGGGGAAGATGGTGAGAAAACGTACTTTTGAATAAAAATCTGAATTTTTTCTAAATTGGAGTCATAAGACCTTCTAATGGCAGCAGTTGACAGGGTACAGTGGAGTAGTGGTTAGCACTCTCGCCTCCCACACAGATGCCTCGTGTTCAACTCTGCCCAGTGGCGCTTCTGTGTTAGGTGGTTTAGGCTAAGCCTGCATGGGGTTCACTCCATACTTGTAAAAGTAATGGAAAAAACTTTTTTTAAACTTCCAAGTCTGAAAAGAAGGCCAAAATATTTTGCAAAAAGTCATGAAATTCTATCTTTAGTCATATGAAGGGGGACGACGGTGAGAAAACGTACTTTTGAATAAAAATCAGGATATTTTCTAAATCGGAGTCATAAGACATTCTAATTAAAGCAGTTGACACGGTACAGTGGTGTAGTGGTTAGCACTCTCGCCTCCCAGACAGATGCCTCGGGTTCAACTCCACCCAGTGGCGCCTTTGGTGTAGGCTAAGCCTGCATGGGGTTCACTCCATGCTTGTAAAGGTAATGGAAAAAACTTTTTTTAAACTTCAAAGGCTGAAAAGAATGCGAAAATATTTTGCAAAAAGTCATGAAATTCTATCTTTAGTCATAAGAAGGGGGACGACGGTGAGAAAACGTACTTTTGAATATAAATCTGCATTTTTTCTAAATCGTAGTCATAAGACATTCTAATGGCAGCAGTTGACAGGGTACAGTGGAGTAGTGGTTAGCACTCTCGCCTCCCAGACAGATGCCTCGGGTTCAACTCCACCCAGTGGCGTCTCTTTGTTAGGTGGTTTAGGCTAAGCCTGCATGGGGTTCACTCCATACTTGTAAAAGTAATGGAAAAAACTTTTTTTTAACTTCCAAGTCTGAAAAAAATGCCAAAATATTTTGTAAAAATCATGAAATTCTATTTTTAGTCATATGAAGGGGAACGACGGTGAGAAAACGTACTTTTGAATAAAAATCTGAATTTTTTTCTAAATCGGAGTCATAAGACATTCTTATTAAAGCAGTTGACACGGTACAGTGGTGTAGTGGTTAGCACTCTCGCCTCCCAGACAGATGCCTCGGGTTCAACTCCACCCAGTGGCGCCTTTGGTGTAGGCTAAGCCTGCATGGGGTTCACTCCATGCTTGTAAAGGTAATGGAAAAAACTTTTTTTAAACTTCCAAGTCTGAAAAGAATGCCAAAATATTTTGCAAAAAGTCATGAAATTCTATCTTTAGTCATATGAAGGGGGACGACGGTGAGAAAACGTACTTTTGAATAAAAATCTGAATTTTTTCTAAATCGGAGTCATAAAACATTCTAATTAAAGCAGTTGACACGGTACAGTGGTGTAGTGGTTAGCACTCTCGCCTCCCAGACAGATGCCTAGGGTTCAACTCCACCCAGTGGCGAATCTGTCTTAGGTGGTGTAGGCTTAGCCTGCATAGGGTTCACTCCATACTTGTAAAAGTAATGGAAAAAACTTTTTTTAAACTTCCAAGTCTGAAAAGAATGGCAAAATATTTAGCAAAAAGTCATGAAATTCTATCTTTAGTCATATGAAGGGGGAAGATGGTGAGAAAACGTACTTTTGAATAAAAATCCGGATATTTTCTAAATTGGAGTCATACGACATTCTAATGGCAGCAGTTGACACGGTACAGTGGTGTAGTGGTTAGCACTCTCGCCTCCCAGACAGATGCCTCGGGTTCAACTCCACCCAGTGGCGCCTTTGGTGTAGGCTAAGTCTACATGGGGTTCACGCCATACTTTTAAAACTAATGGAAAAAACTTTTTTTAAACTTCCAAGTCTTAAAAGAATGCCAACATTTTGTGCAAAAAGTCATGAAATTCTATCTTTAGTCATATGAAGGGGGACGACGGTGAGAAAACGTACTTTTGAAAAAAATCTGAATTTTTTCTAAATATGGAGTCATAAGACATTCTAATTAAAGCAGTTGACACGGTACAGTGGTGTAGTGGTTAGCACTCTCGCCTCCAAGACAGATCCCTCGGGTTCAACTCCACCCACTGGCGCCTCTGTGTTAGGTGGTGTAGGCTAAGCTTGAATGGGGTTCACTCCATACTTGTAAAAGTAATGGAAGATTTTTTTTTTAAACTTCCAAGTCTGAAAAGAATGCCAAAATATTTTGCAAAAAGTCATGAAATTCTATCTTTAGTCATATGAAGGGGGAAGATGGTGAGAAAACGTACTTTTGAAAAAAATCTGAATTTTTTCTAAATTGGAGTCATAAGACATTCTAATTAAAGCAGTTGACACGGTACAGTGGTGTAGTGGTTAGCACTCTTGCCTCCAAGACAGATCCCTCGGGTTCAACTCCACCCACTGGCGCCTCTGTGTTAGGTGGTGTAGGCTAAGCTTGCATGGGGTTCACTCCATACTTGTAAAAGTAATGGAAGATTTTTTTTTAAACTTCCGAGTCTAAAAAGAATGGCAAAATATTTAGCAAAAAGTCATGAAATTCTATCTTTAGTCATATGAAGGGGGAAGATGGTGAGAAAACGTACTTTTGAATAAAAATCTGAATTTTTTCTAAATTGGAGTCATAAGACCTTCTAATGGCAGCAGTTGACAGGGTACAGTGGAGTAGTGGTTAGCACTCTCGCCTCCCACACAGATGCCTCGTGTTCAACTCTGCCCAGTGGCGCTTCTGTGTTAGGTGGTTTAGGCTAAGCCTGCATGGGGTTCACTCCATACTTGTAAAAGTAATGGAAAAAACTTTTTTTAAACTTCCAAGTCTGAAAAGAAGGCCAAAATATTTTGCAAAAAGTCATGAAATTCTATCTTTAGTCATATGAAGGGGGACGACGGTGAGAAAACGTACTTTTGAATAAAAATCAGGATATTTTCTAAATCGGAGTCATAAGACATTCTAATTAAAGCAGTTGACACGGTACAGTGGTGTAGTGGTTAGCACTCTTGCCTCCCAGACAGATGCCTCGGGTTCAACTCCACCCAGTGGCGTCTCTTTGTTAGGTTGTTTAGGCTAAGCCTGCATGGGGTTCACTCCATACTTGTAAAAGTAATGGAAAAAACTTTTTTTTAACTTCCAAGTCTGAGAAAAATGCCAAAATATTTTGCAAAAATCATGAAATTCTATTTTTAGTCATAAGAAGGGGGACGACGGTGAGAAAACGTACTTTTGAATAAAAATCTGAATTTTTTCTAAATCGGAGTCATAAGACATTCTAATTAAAGCAGTTGACATGGTACAGTGGTGTAGTGGTTAGCACTCTCGCCTCCCAGACAGATGCCTAGAGTTCAACTCCACCCAGTGGCGAATCTGTCTTAGGTGGTGTAGGCTTAGCCTGCATAGGGTTCACTCCATACTTGTAAAAGTAATGGAAAAAACTTTTTTTAAACTTCCAAGTCTGAAAAGAATGGCAAAATATTTAGCAAAAAGTCATGAAATTCTATCTTTAGTCATATGAAGGGGGAAGATGGTGAGAAAACGTACTTTTGAATAAAAATCCGGATATTTTCTAAATTGGAGTCATACGACATTCTAATGGCAGCAGTTGACACGGTACAGTGGTGTAGTGGTTAGCACTCTCCCCTCCCAGACAGATGCCTCGGGTTCAACTCCACCCACTGGCGCCTCTGTGTTAGGTGGTTTAGGCTAAGCCTGCATGGGGTTCACTCCATACTTGTAAAAGTAATGGAGAAAACTTTTTTTAAACTTCCAAGTCTGAAAAGAAGGCCAAAATATTTTGCAAAAAGTCATGAAATTCTATCTTTAGTCATATGAAGGGGGACGACGGTGAGAAAACGTACTTTTGAATAAAAATCAGGATATTTTCTAAATCGGAGTCATAAGACATTCTAATTAAAGCAGTTGACACGGTACAGTGGTGTAGTGGTTAGCACTCTTGCCTCCCAGACAGATGCCTCGGGTTCAACTCCACCCAGTGGCGCCTTTGGTGTAGGCTAAGCCTGCATGGGGTTCACTCCATGCTTGTAAAGGTAATGGAAAAAACTTTTTTTAAACTTCAAAGGCTGAAAAGAATGCGAAAATATTTTGCAAAAAGTCATGAAATTCTATCTTTAGTCATAAGAAGGGGGACGACGGTGAGAAAACGTACTTTTGAATATAAATCTGCATTTTTTCTAAATCGTAGTCATAAGACATTCTAATGGCAGCAGTTGACAGGGTACAGTGGAGTAGTGGTTAGCCCTCTCGCCTCCCAGACAGATGCCTCGGGTTCAACTCCACCCAGTGGCGTCTCTTTGTTAGGTTGTTTAGGCTAAGCCTGCATGGGGTTCACTCCATACTTGTAAAAGTAATGGAAAAAACTTTTTTTTAACTTCCAAGTCTGAGAAAAATGCCAAAATATTTTGCAAAAATCATGAAATTCTATTTTTAGTCATAAGAAGGGGGACGACGGTGAGAAAACGTACTTTTGAATAAAAATCTGAATTTTTTCTAAATCGGAGTCATAAGACATTCTAATTAAAGCAGTTGACATGGTACAGTGGTGTAGTGGTTAGCACTCTCGCCTCCCAGACAGATGCCTAGAGTTCAACTCCACCCAGTGGCGAATCTGTCTTAGGTGGTGTAGGCTTAGCCTGCATAGGGTTCACTCCATACTTGTAAAAGTAATGGAGAAAACTTTTTTTAAACTTCCGAGTCTAAAAAGAATGGCAAAATATTTAGCAAAAAGTCATGAAATTCTATCTTTAGTCATATGAAGGGGGAAGATGGTGAGAAAACGTACTTTTGAATAAAAATCTGAATTTTTTCTAAATTGGAGTCATAAGACCTTCTAATGGCAGCAGTTGACAGGGTACAGTGGAGTAGTGGTTAGCACTCTCGCCTCCCACACAGATGCCTCGTGTTCAACTCTGCCCAGTGGCGCTTCTGTGTTAGGTGGTTTAGGCTAAGCCTGCATGGGGTTCACTCCATACTTGTAAAAGTAATGGAAAAAACTTTTTTTAAACTTCCAAGTCTGAAAAGAAGGCCAAAATATTTTGCAAAAAGTCATGAAATTCTATCTTTAGTCATATGAAGGGGGACGACGGTGAGAAAACGTACTTTTGAATAAAAATCAGGATATTTTCTAAATCGGAGTCATAAGACATTCTAATTAAAGCAGTTGACACGGTACAGTGGTGTAGTGGTTAGCACTCTTGCCTCCCAGACAGATGCCTCGGGTTCAACTCCACCCAGTGGCGCCTTTGGTGTAGGCTAAGCCTGCATGGGGTTCACTCCATGCTTGTAAAGGTAATGGAAAAAACTTTTTTTAAACTTCAAAGGCTGAAAAGAATGCGAAAATATTTTGCAAAAAGTCATGAAATTCTATCTTTAGTCATAAGAAGGGGGACGACGGTGAGAAAACGTACTTTTGAATATAAATCTGCATTTTTTCTAAATCGTAGTCATAAGACATTCTAATGGCAGCAGTTGACAGGGTACAGTGGAGTAGTGGTTAGCACTCTCGCCTCCCAGACAGATGCCTCGGGTTCAACTCCACCCAGTGGCGTCTCTTTGTTAGGTTGTTTAGGCTAAGCCTGCATGGGGTTCACTCCATACTTGTAAAAGTAATGGAAAAAACTTTTTTTTAACTTCCAAGTCTGAGAAAAATGCCAAAATATTTTGCAAAAATCATGAAATTCTATTTTTAGTCATAAGAAGGGGGACGACGGTGAGAAAACGTACTTTTGAATAAAAATCTGAATTTTTTCTAAATCGGAGTCATAAGACATTCTAATTAAAGCAGTTGACATGGTACAGTGGTGTAGTGGTTAGCACTCTCGCCTCCCAGACAGATGCCTAGAGTTCAACTCCACCCAGTGGCGAATCTGTCTTAGGTGGTGTAGGCTTAGCCTGCATAGGGTTCACTCCATACTTGTAAAAGTAATGGAAAAAACTTTTTTTAAACTTCCAAGTCTGAAAAGAATGGCAAAATATTTAGCAAAAAGTCATGAAATTCTATCTTTAGTCATATGAAGGGGGAAGATGGTGAGAAAACGTACTTTTGAATAAAAATCCGGATATTTTCTAAATTGGAGTCGTACGACATTCTAATGGCAGCAGTTGACACGGTACAGTGGTGTAGTGGTTAGCACTCTCCCCTCCCAGACAGATGCCTCGGGTTCAACTCCACCCACTGGCGCCTCTGTGTTAGGTGGTTTAGGCTAAGCCTGCATGGGGTTCACTCCATACTTGTAAAAGTAATGGAGAAAACTTTTTTTAAACTTCCAAGTCTGAAAAGAAGGCCAAAATATTTTGCAAAAAGTCATGAAATTCTATCTTTAGTCATATGAAGGGGGACGACGGTGAGAAAACGTACTTTTGAATAAAAATCAGGATATTTTCTAAATCGGAGTCATAAGACATTCTAATTAAAGCAGTTGACACGGTACAGTGGTGTAGTGGTTAGCACTCTTGCCTCCCAGACAGATGCCTCGGGTTCAACTCCACCCAGTGGCGCCTTTGGTGTAGGCTAAGCCTGCATGGGGTTCACTCCATGCTTGTAAAGGTAATGGAAAAAACTTTTTTTAAACTTCAAAGGCTGAAAAGAATGCGAAAATATTTTGCAAAAAGTCATGAAATTCTATCTTTAGTCATAAGAAGGGGGACGACGGTGAGAAAACGTACTTTTGAATATAAATCTGCATTTTTTCTAAATCGTAGTCATAAGACATTCTAATGGCAGCAGTTGACAGGGTACAGTGGAGTAGTGGTTAGCCCTCTCGCCTCCCAGACAGATGCCTCGGGTTCAACTCCACCCAGTGGCGTCTCTTTGTTAGGTTGTTTAGGCTAAGCCTGCATGGGGTTCACTCCATACTTGTAAAAGTAATGGAAAAAACTTTTTTTTAACTTCCAAGTCTGAGAAAAATGCCAAAATATTTTGCAAAAATCATGAAATTCTATTTTTAGTCATAAGAAGGGGGACGACGGTGAGAAAACGTACTTTTGAATAAAAATCTGAATTTTTTCTAAATCGGAGTCATAAGACATTCTAATTAAAGCAGTTGACATGGTACAGTGGTGTAGTGGTTAGCACTCTCGCCTCCCAGACAGATGCCTAGAGTTCAACTCCACCCAGTGGCGAATCTGTCTTAGGTGGTGTAGGCTTAGCCTGCATAGGGTTCACTCCATACTTGTAAAAGTAATGGAGAAAACTTTTTTTAAACTTCCGAGTCTAAAAAGAATGGCAAAATATTTAGCAAAAAGTCATGAAATTCTATCTTTAGTCATATGAAGGGGGAAGATGGTGAGAAAACGTACTTTTGAATAAAAATCTGAATTTTTTCTAAATTGGAGTCATAAGACCTTCTAATGGCAGCAGTTGACAGGGTACAGTGGAGTAGTGGTTAGCACTCTCGCCTCCCACACAGATGCCTCGTGTTCAACTCTGCCCAGTGGCGCTTCTGTGTTAGGTGGTTTAGGCTAAGCCTGCATGGGGTTCACTCCATACTTGTAAAAGTAATGGAAAAAACTTTTTTTAAACTTCCAAGTCTGAAAAGAAGGCCAAAATATTTTGCAAAAAGTCATGAAATTCTATCTTTAGTCATATGAAGGGGGACGACGGTGAGAAAACGTACTTTTGAATAAAAATCAGGATATTTTCTAAATCGGAGTCATAAGACATTCTAATTAAAGCAGTTGACACGGTACAGTGGTGTAGTGGTTAGCACTCTTGCCTCCCAGACAGATGCCTCGGGTTCAACTCCACCCAGTGGCGCCTTTGGTGTAGGCTAAGCCTGCATGGGGTTCACTCCATGCTTGTAAAGGTAATGGAAAAAACTTTTTTTAAACTTCAAAGGCTGAAAAGAATGCGAAAATATTTTGCAAAAAGTCATGAAATTCTATCTTTAGTCATAAGAAGGGGGACGACGGTGAGAAAACGTACTTTTGAATATAAATCTGCATTTTTTCTAAATCGTAGTCATAAGACATTCTAATGGCAGCAGTTGACAGGGTACAGTGGAGTAGTGGTTAGCACTCTCGCCTCCCAGACAGATGCCTCGGGTTCAACTCCACCCAGTGGCGTCTCTTTGTTAGGTTGTTTAGGCTAAGCCTGCATGGGGTTCACTCCATACTTGTAAAAGTAATGGAAAAAACTTTTTTTTAACTTCCAAGTCTGAGAAAAATGCCAAAATATTTTGCAAAAATCATGAAATTCTATTTTTAGTCATAAGAAGGGGGACGACGGTGAGAAAACGTACTTTTGAATAAAAATCTGAATTTTTTCTAAATCGGAGTCATAAGACATTCTAATTAAAGCAGTTGACATGGTACAGTGGTGTAGTGGTTAGCACTCTCGCCTCCCAGACAGATGCCTAGAGTTCAACTCCACCCAGTGGCGAATCTGTCTTAGGTGGTGTAGGCTTAGCCTGCAAAGGGTTCACTCCATACTTGTAAAAGTAATGGAAAAAACTTTTTTTAAACTTCCAAGTCTGAAAAGAATGGCAAAATAATTAGCAAAAAGTCATGAAATTCTATCTTTAGTCATATGAAGGGGGAAGATGGTGAGAAAACGTACTTTTGAATAAAAATCCGGATATTTTCTAAATTGGAGTCATACGACATTCTAATGGCAGCAGTTGACACGGTACAGTGGTGTAGTGGTTAGCACTCTCCCCTCCCAGACAGATGCCTCGGGTTCAACTCCACCCACTGGCGCCTCTGTGTTAGGTGGTTTAGGCTAAGCCTGCATGGGGTTCACTCCATACTTGTAAAAGTAATGGAGAAAACTTTTTTTAAACTTCCAAGTCTGAAAAGAAGGCCAAAATATTTTGCAAAAAGTCATGAAATTCTATCTTTAGTCATATGAAGGGGGACGACGGTGAGAAAACGTACTTTTGAATAAAAATCAGGATATTTTCTAAATCGGAGTCATAAGACATTCTAATTAAAGCAGTTGACACGGTACAGTGGTGTAGTGGTTAGCACTCTTGCCTCCCAGACAGATGCCTCGGGTTCAACTCCACCCAGTGGCGCCTTTGGTGTAGGCTAAGCCTGCATGGGGTTCACTCCATGCTTGTAAAGGTAATGGAAAAAACTTTTTTTAAACTTCAAAGGCTGAAAAGAATGCGAAAATATTTTGCAAAAAGTCATGAAATTCTATCTTTAGTCATAAGAAGGGGGACGACGGTGAGAAAACGTACTTTTGAATATAAATCTGCATTTTTTCTAAATCGTAGTCATAAGACATTCTAATGGCAGCAGTTGACAGGGTACAGTGGAGTAGTGGTTAGCCCTCTCGCCTCCCAGACAGATGCCTCGGGTTCAACTCCACCCAGTGGCGTCTCTTTGTTAGGTTGTTTAGGCTAAGCCTGCATGGGGTTCACTCCATACTTGTAAAAGTAATGGAAAAAACTTTTTTTTAACTTCCAAGTCTGAGAAAAATGGCAAAATATTTAGCAAAAATCATGAAATTCTATTTTTAGTCATAAGAAGGGGGACGACGGTGAGAAAACGTACTTTTGAATAAAAATCCGGATATTTTCTAAATTGGAGTCATACGACATTCTAATGGCAGCAGTTGACACGGTACAGTGGTGTAGTGGTTAGCACTCTCCCCTCCCAGACAGATGCCTCGGGTTCAACTCCACCCACTGGCGCCTCTGTGTTAGGTGGTTTAGGCTAAGCCTGCATGGGGTTCACTCCATACTTGTAAAAGTAATGGAAAAAACTTTTTTTTAACTTCCAAGTCTGAAAAAAATGCCAAAATATTTTGCAAAAATCATGAAATTCTATTTTTAGTCATATGAAGGGGAACGACGGTGAGAAAACGTACTTTTGAATAAAAATCTGAATTTTTTCTAAATCGGAGTCATAAGACATTCTTATTAAAGCAGTTGACACGGTACAGTGGTGTAGTGGTTAGCACTCTCGCCTCCCAGACAGATGCCTCGGGTTCAACTCCACCCAGTGGCGCCTTTGGTGTAGGCTAAGGCTGCATGGGGTTCACTCCATACTTGTAAAACTAATGGAAAAAACTTTTTTTAAACTTCCAAGTCTGAAAAGAATGCCAACATTTTTTGCAAAAAGTCATGAAATTCTATCTTTAGTCATATGAAGGGGGACGACGGTGAAAAAACGTACTTTTGAAAAAAATCTGAATTTTTTCTAAATTGGAGTCATAAGACATTCTAATTAAAGCAGTTGACACGGTACAGTGGTGTAGTGGTTAGCACTCTCGCCTCCAAGACAGATCCCTCGGGTTCAACTCCACCCACTGGCGCCTCTGTGTTAGGTGGTGTAGGCTAAGCTTGCATGGGGTTCACTCCATACTTGTAAAAGTAATGGAAGATTTTTTTTTTAAACTTCCAAGTCTGAAAAGAATGCCAAAATATTTTGCAAAAAGTCATGAAATTCTATCTTTAGTCATATGAAGGGGGAAGATGGTGAGAAAACGTACTTTTGAATAAAAATCTGAATTTTTTCTAAATCGGAGTCATAAGACATTCTAATTAAAGCAGTTGACACGGTACAGTGGTGTAGTGGTTAGCACGCTCGCCTCCAAGACAGATCCCTCGGGTTCAACTCCACCCACTGGCGCCTCTGTGTTAGGTGGTGTAGGCTAAGCTTGCATGGGTTTCACTCCATACTTGTAAAAGTAATGCAAGATTTTTTTTTTAAACTTCCGAGTCTAAAAAGAATGGCAAAATATTTTGCAAAAAGTCATGAAATTCTATCTTTAGTCATATGAAGGGGGAAGATGGTGAGAAAACGTACTTTTGAATAAAAATCTGAATTTTTTCTAAATTGGAGTCATAAGACCTTCTAATGGCAGCAGTTGACAGGGTACAGTGGAGTAGTGGTTAGCACTCTCGCCTCCCAGACAGATGCCTCGTGTTCAACTCTGCCCAGTGGCGCTTCTGTGTTAGGTGGTTTAGGCTAAGCCTGCATGGGGTTCACTCCATACTTGTAAAAGTAATGGAAAAAACTTTTTTTAAACTTCCAAGTCTGAAAAGAATGCCAACATTTTTTGCAAAAAGTCATGAAATTCTATCTTTAGTCATATGAAGGGGGAAGATGGTGAGAAAACGTACTTTTGAATAAAAATCTGAATTTTTTCTAAATTGGAGTCATAAGACCTTCTAATGGCAGCAGGTGACAGGGTACAGTGGTGTAGTGGTTAGCACTCTCGCCTCCCAGACAGATGCCTCGGGTTCAACTCCACCCAGTGGCGCCTTTGGTGTAGGCTAAGCCTGCATGGGGTTCACTCCATGCTTGTAAAGGTAATGGAAAAAACTTTTTTTAAACTTCCAAGTCTGAAAAGAATGCCAAAATATTTTGCAAAAAGTCATGAAATTCTATCTTTAGTCATATGAAGGGGGACGACGGTGAGAAAACGTACTTTTGAATAAAAATCTGAATTTTTTCTAAATCGGAGTCATAAGACATTCTAATTAAAGCAGTTGACACGGTACAGTGGTGTAGTGGTTAGCACTCTCGCCTCCCAGACAGATGCCTAGGGTTCAACTCCACCCAGTGGCGAATCTGTCTTAGGTGGTGTAGGCTTAGCCTGCATAGGGTTCACTCCATACTTGTAAAAGTAATGGAAAAAACTTTTTTTAAACTTCCAAGTCTGAAAAGAATGGCAAAATATTTAGCAAAAAGTCATGAAATTCTATCTTTAGTCATATGAAGGGGGAAGATGGTGAGAAAACGTACTTTTGAATAAAAATCCGGATATTTTCTAAATTGGAGTCATACGACATTCTAATGGCAGCAGTTGACACGGTACAGTGGTGTAGTGGTTAGCACTCTCGCCTCCCAGACAGATGCCTCGGGTTCAACTCCACCCAGTGGCGCCTTTGGTTTAGGCTAAGCCTGCATGGGGTTCACTCCATACTTGTAAAAGTAATGGAAAAAACTTTTTTTTAACTTCCAAGTCTGAAAAAAATGCCAAAATATTTTGCAAAAATCATGAAATTCTATTTTTAGTCATATGAAGGGGAACGACGGTGAGAAAACGTACTTTTGAATAAAAATCTGAATTTTTTCTAAATCGGAGTCATAAGACATTCTTATTAAAGCAGTTGACACGGTACAGTGGTGTAGTGGTTAGCACTCTCGCCTCCCAGACAGATGCCTCGGGTTCAACTCCACCCAGTGGCGCCTTTGGTGTAGGCTAAGGCTGCATGGGGTTCACTCCATACTTGTAAAACTAATGGAAAAAACTTTTTTTAAACTTCCAAGTCTGAAAAGAATGCCAACATTTTTTGCAAAAAGTCATGAAATTCTATCTTTAGTCATATGAAGGGGGACGACGGTGAAAAAACGTACTTTTGAAAAAAATCTGAATTTTTTCTAAATTGGAGTCATAAGACATTCTAATTAAAGCAGTTGACACGGTACAGTGGTGTAGTGGTTAGCACTCTCGCCTCCAAGACAGATCCCTCGGGTTCAACTCCACCCACTGGCGCCTCTGTGTTAGGTGGTGTAGGCTAAGCTTGCATGGGGTTCACTCCATACTTGTAAAAGTAATGGAAGATTTTTTTTTTAAACTTCCAAGTCTGAAAAGAATGCCAAAATATTTTGCAAAAAGTCATGAAATTCTATCTTTAGTCATATGAAGGGGGAAGATGGTGAGAAAACGTACTTTTGAATAAAAATCTGAATTTTTTCTAAATCGGAGTCATAAGACATTCTAATTAAAGCAGTTGACACGGTACAGTGGTGTAGTGGTTAGCACTCTCGCCTCCAAGACAGATCCCTCGGGTTCAACTCCACCCACTGGCGCCTCTGTGTTAGGTGGTGTAGGCTAAGCTTGCATGGGGTTCACTCCATACTTGTAAAAGTAATGCAAGATTTTTTTTTTAAACTTCCGAGTCTAAAAAGAATGGCAAAATATTTTGCAAAAAGTCATGAAATTCTATCTTTAGTCATATGAAGGGGGAAGATGGTGAGAAAACGTACTTTTGAATAAAAATCTGAATTTTTTCTAAATTGGAGTCATAAGACCTTCTAATGGCAGCAGTTGACAGGGTACAGTGGAGTAGTGGTTAGCACTCTCGCCTCCCAGACAGATGCCTCGTGTTCAACTCTGCCCAGTGGCGCTTCTGTGTTAGGTGGTTTAGGCTAAGCCTGCATGGGGTTCACTCCATACTTGTAAAAGTAATGGAAAAAACTTTTTTTAAACTTCCAAGTCTGAAAAGAATGCCAACATTTTTTGCAAAAAGTCATGAAATTCTATCTTTAGTCATATGAAGGGGGAAGATGGTGAGAAAACGTACTTTTGAATAAAAATCTGAATTTTTTCTAAATTGGAGTCATAAGACCTTCTAATGGCAGCAGGTGACAGGGTACAGTGGTGTAGTGGTTAGCACTCTCGCCTCCCAGACAGATGCCTCGGGTTCAACTCCACCCAGTGGCGCCTTTGGTGTAGGCTAAGCCTGCATCGGGTTCACTCCATGCTTGTAAAGGTAATGGAAAAAACTTTTTTTAAACTTCCAAGTCTGAAAAGAATGCCAAAATATTTTGCAAAAAGTCATGAAATTCTATCTTTAGTCATATGAAGGGGGACGACGGTGAGAAAACGTACTTTTGAATAAAAATCTGAATTTTTTCTAAATCTGAGTCATAAGACATTCTAATTAAAGCAGTTGACACGGTACAGTGGTGTAGTGGTTAGCACTCTCGCCTCCCAGACAGATGCCTAGGGTTCAACTCCACCCAGTGGCGAATCTGTCTTAGGTGGTGTAGGCTTAGCCTGCATAGGGTTCACTCCATACTTGTAAAAGTAATGGAAAAAACTTTTTTTAAACTTCCAAGTCTGAAAAGAATGGCAAAATATTTAGCAAAAAGTCATGAAATTCTATCTTTAGTCATATGAAGGGGGAAGATGGTGAGAAAACGTACTTTTGAATAAAAATCCGGATATTTTCTAAATTGGAGTCATACGACATTCTAATGGCAGCAGTTGACACGGTACAGTGGTGTAGTGGTTAGCACTCTCGCCTCCCAGACAGATGCCTCGGGTTCAACTCCACCCAGTGGCGCCTTTGGTGTAGGCTAAGTCTGCATGGGGTTCACGCCATACTTTTAAAACTAATGGGAAAAACTTTTTTTAAACTTCCAAGTCTGAAAAGAATGCCAACATTTTTTGCAAAAAGTCATGAAATTCTATCTTTAGTCATATGAAGGGGGATGACGGTGAGAAAACGTACTTTTGAAAAAAATCTGAATTTTTTCTAAATTGGAGTCATAAGACATTCTAATTAAAGCAGTTGACACGGTACAGTGGTGTAGTGGTTAGCACTCTCGCCTCCAAGACAGATCCCTCGGGTTCAACTCCACCCACTGGCGCCTCTGTGTTAGGTGGTGTAGGCTAAGCTTGCATGGGGTTCACTCCATACTTGTAAAAGTAATGCAAGATTTTTTTTTTAAACTTCCGAGTCTAAAAAGAATGGCAAAATATTTAGCAAAAAGTCATGAAATTCTATCTTTAGTCATATGAAGGGGGAAGATGGTGAGAAAACGTACTTTTGAATAAAAATCAGAATTTTTTCTAAATTGGAGTCATAAGACATTCTAATTAAAGCAGTTGACACGGTACAGTGGTGTAGTGGTTAGCACTCTCGCCTCCAAGACAGATCCCTCGGGTTCAACTCCACCCACTGGCGCCTCTGTGTTAGGTGGTGTAGGCTAAGCTTGCATGGGGTTCACTCCATACTTGTAAAAGTAATGCAAGATTTTTTTTTTAAACTTCCGAGTCTAAAAAGAATGGCAAAATATTTAGCAAAAAGTGATGAAATTCTATCTTTAGTCATATGAAGGGGGAAGATAGTGAGAAAAGGTACTTTTGAATAAAAATCTGAATTTTTTCTAAATTGGAGTCATAAGACCTTCTAATGGCAGCAGTTGACAGGGTACAGTGGAGTAGTGGTTAGCACTCTCGCCTCCCAGACAGATGCCTCGTGTTCAACTCTGCCCAGTGGCGCTTCTGTGTTAGGTGGTTTAGGCTAAGCCTGCATGGGGTTCACTCCATACGTGTAAAAGTAATGGAAACATTTTTTTTTAAACTTCCAAGTCTGAAAAGAATGCCAAAATATTTTGCAAAAAGTCATGAAATTCTATCTTTAGTCATATGAAGGGGGAAGATGGTGAGAAAACGTACTTTTGAATAAAAATCCGGATATTTTCTAAATTGGAGTCATAAGACATTCTAATGGCAGCAGTTGACACGGTACAGTGGTGTAGTGGTCAGCACTCTCGCCTCCCAGACAGATGCCTCGGGTTCAACTCCACCCACTGGCGCCTCTGTGTTAGGTGGTGTGGGCTAAGCTTGCATGGGGTTCACTCCATACTTGTAAAAGTAATGGAAGATTTTTTTTTAAACTTCCAAGTCTGAAAAGAATGCCAAAATATTTTGCAAAAAGTCATGAAATTCTATCTTTAGTCATATGAAGGGGGAAGATGGTGAGAAAACGTACTTTTGAATAAAAATCTGAATTTTTTCTAAATTGGAGTCATAAGACATTCTAATGGCAGCAGTTGACAGGGTACAGTGTTGTAGTGGTTAGCACTCTCGCCTCCAAGACAGATCCCTCGGGTTCAACTCCACCCACTGGCGCCTCTGTGTTAGGTGGTGTAGGCTAAGCTTGCATGGGGTTCACTCCATACTTGTAAAAGTAATGGAAGATTTTTTTTTTTAAACTTCCAAGTCTGAAAAGAATGCCAAAATATTTTGGCAAAAAGTCATGAAATTCTATCTTTAGTCATATGAAGGGGGAAGATGGTGAGAAAACGTACTTTTGAATAAAAATCTGAATTTTTTCTAAATCGGAGTCATAAGACATTCTAATTAAAGCAGTTGACACGGTACAGTGGTGTAGTGGTTAGCACTCTCGCCTCCAAGACAGATCCCTCGGGTTCAACTCCACCCACTGGCGCCTCTGTGTTAGGTGGTGTAGGCTAAGCTTGCATGGGTTTCACTCCATACTTGTAAAAGTAATGGAAGATTTTTTTTTTAAACTTCCAAGTCTGAAAAGAATGCCAAAATATTTTGCAAAAAGTCATGAAATTCTATCTTTAGTCATATGAAGGGGGAAGATGGTGAGAAAACGTACTTTTGAATAAAAATCTGAATTTTTTCTAAATCGGAGTCATAAGACATTCTAATTAAAGCAGTTGACACGGTACAGTGGTGTAGTGGTTAGCACTCTCGCCTCCAAGACAGATCCCTCGGGTTCAACTCCACCCACTGGCGCCTCTGTGTTAGGTGGTGTAGGCTGAGCTTGCATGGGGTTCACTCCATACTTGTAAAAGTAATTCAAGTTTTTTTTTTTAAACTTCCGAGTCTAAAAAGAATGGCAAAATATTTAGCAAAAAGTCATGAAATTCTATCTTTAGTCATATGAAGGGGGAAGATGGTGAGAAAACGTACTTTTGAATAAAAATCTGAATTTTTTCTAAATCGGAGTCATACGACATTCTAATGGCAGCAGTTGACACGGTACAGTGGTGTAGTGGTTAGCACTCTCGCCTCCCAGACAGATGCCTCAGGTTCAACTCCATCCAGTGGCGCCTTTGGTGTAGGCTAAGCCTGCATGGGGTTCACGCCATACTTTTAAAACAAATGGAAAAAACTTTTTTTAAACTTCCAAGTCTGAAAAGAATGCCAACATTTTTTGCAAAAAGTCATGAAATTCTATCTTTAGTCATATGAAGGGGGAAGATGGTGAGAAAACGTACTTTTGAATAAAAATCTGAATTTTTTCTAAATTGGAGTCATAAGACCTTCTAATGGCAGCAGGTGACAGGGTACAGTGGAGTAGTGGTTAGCACTCTCGCCTCCCAGAGAGATGCCTCGTGTTCAACTCTGCCCAGTGGCGCTTCTGTGTTAGGTGGTTTAGGCTAAGCCTGCATGGGGTTCACTCCATACTTGTAAAAGTAATGGAAAAAAACTTTTTTTAAACTTCCAAGTCTGAAAAGAATGCCAACATTTTTTGCAAAAAGTCATGAAATTCTATCTTTAGTCATATGAAGGGGGAAGATGGTGAGAAAACGTACTTTTGAATAAAAATCTGAATTTTTTCTAAATTCGAGTCATAAGACCTTCTAATGGCAGCAGGTGACAGGGTACAGTGGTGTAGTGGTTAGCACTCTCGCCTCCCAGACAGATGCCTCGGGTTCAACTCCACCCAGTGGCGCCTTTGGTGTAGGCTAAGCCTGCATGGGGTTCACTCCATGCTTGTAAAGGTAATGGAAAAAAGGGTTAGGGTTAGGGGTTAAAGGGGTTGGGACAGCGGTCCTAAGACCACTGTCAGTGCACGGTCCATCGTCAGGCCCGGCTCCGAGGACCCAAAAGTAAACACAGAATCAAGTTTCCCTTAGTCCCAGTTACCCACAGACATGGCGCCTCCGCTTTCTCCATCACTTTGATGTCGCGTCATCACCTCCGTCCGGGTCCGGGTACCTCTGCTCGCCTTAGCCGTGGTGCTGGTGCAGGTGCCTTCTCCCTCCGTGATGTGGACCGGAAGAACTGCGCTCCTCACCTCAGCATCAGCAGCCTCGCAGTCACCCATGGCACCCGGCTCGCTCACGTCCATAATCTGCTCACTCGTTGCTCCGCCATCGTTTATTTTCTCCAGCAGGAACATGGGAACAGGCACAAAACAACACCGCAACGTTTCGGTCTCAACTAGACCTTCTTCAGGCAGGTTTAAAAAGTGTGCATTTAACAAAACAGCGGAGCTCGTGCCGGGGACTCCTTTCCCTCCGGACACGCTGGCGAAAATGACGTGAGTCGGCGGCGCAGTGATATCGGAGGTGCGGACCGGCGTGATCCGGCACCGCTGGATCTATTTTATCTCAAACTCAACACAACACATCATGGTATTTAGCGTTAGCAGGTATTGTATCATTAAAACAATATATCCGCCCTATTCTCGACCGTCCATATCCCCGTGGATTCATAATTATGTATACATTGTCAAGAATAAGCATTGTTTAAATAAAAACGATCACAATCCTGTACACATGAGTGGTGGAATCCTTCAAAGCATGACACAAAGTTAGTATTCAATGCCTGTCAGTAATATTAAACTGAAATTTCACATCCTCTTATTGTGTTCACAGTGCAAAACATCATAAAACAATATATTGGCCGTACTCTCAATCGTGCTTCTTTCTGTGGATCCGTAATTGTGCTTCAATAGAGCGTCGTCCTTAAAGAATAGTGCATACATTTCTAAGAGTCAGCATTGTTTAAAAGATTGTAATCCTGTACACACAAGTGATGGAATATAATAGCATGACACCAGGTAGGCATTCTATGCATGTCAGTAAATTATAACTTGACTATTAAGATTTGTGAAGGAGTGAGATGTCATAGATCCGCTATAAAATGTGTTGTTTTATTCTGTCCATGCATTAAAGGGCCAGATTAGGCTTGCAAATAATACATGTACTAATGTTGTGTTTAGGAAAAGGGGACCAGGTTAGGTCACAGCCTCCCTCCAACAATAGAAAACTGTGTGGTTGTGTTTAGGAGAAGGGGACCTGATTAGGTCACAGCCTCGCTCCAACAATAGAAAACTGTGTGGTTGTGTTTAGGGCTAGGTGATGGAGAGACTGCATAAACAAATGGGGGAACCCCCGGGGCTAGACCCAAGAGGCACAGGCTGGTTAGGGGTTAAAGGGGTTGGGACAGCGGTCCTAAGACCACTGTCAGTGCACGGTCCATCGTCAGGCCCGGCTCCGAGGACCCAAAAGTAAACACAGAATCAAGTTTCCCTTAGTCCCAGTTACCCACAGACATGGCGCCTCCGCTTTCTCCATCACTTTGATGTCGCGTCATCACCTCCGTCCGGGTCCGGGTACCTCTGCTCGCCTTAGCCGTGGTGCTGGTGCAGGTGCCTTCTCCCTCCGTGATGTGGACCGGAAGAACTGCGCTCCTCACCTCAGCATCAGCAGCCTCGCAGTCACCCATGGCACCCGGCTCGCTCACGTCCATAATCTGCTCACTCGTTGCTCCGCCATCGTTTATTTTCTCCAGCAGGAACATGGGAACAGGCACAAAACAACACCGCAACGTTTCGGTCTCAACTAGACCTTCTTCAGGCAGGTTTAAAAAGTGTGCATTGGGTTAGGGTTAGGGTTAGGGTTAGGGTTAGGGGGTTAGGTTGTGTGGTGAACGCGGTCCTCCGAAGGGGGCCACGGGGGTACTGGCACAAGGGGGACCATGGTTAAAAAGGGTTTTTTTTAGAAAAATTAAAACTGGAATAAAACAGATAAAAAGCAGGGGGAGAGGTTTAAAAAGAAGGGGGGAAAAAATGAGGAATAAAACAAGGCTGTATAATAGGCTGGCAGAGGCAGTGGTGGCTGGGCAGGAGGAGAGGGAGGGAAATAAATCGTCAAAAATAAGGGATAAAAAGAGATAAGAATGTGAGCTAAAAGGGAGGGGGGGGGGGAAAAGAAAAAAGAAAGGGGAGGGGGGCTGTTTTGGTGGGGGAAGGAATATGAGTGGAATGGGAAAAAGAAAGATAAACTGAAACACCGGTGTTCCCTGAGAAAAGAAGGGCATTTAAAATTCATATGCATAGTACAAATACACCACATCTAGATTTAAAAAAAATAAATAAATAAATAGCTAAATATTCACATGTCAGGAAAATAAGTTAAATACACCACATCTAGGAAAAAAAGATTTATAAAAGATAAATAAATATAGATAAGGATAAATATATAAATGAATGAAAATATAAGAAGAGTAAATAAATATAAAATATATATAAAAAAATGGAAGTAGAAAGAATTCATATTGAGACAAAAGTGCTCAAGGGATGGGGAAGGTAAGAAAACATGCAAAAAACGGGAACACTGGGGGAAGATAAGTGCCGTAAGGGTGTTAAAGTTTATCCAAGGGTTCCTTCCGAATGTATAGGTCGGCTTTCAATTCGTCCTGCAAGGGAGATTCCAGAAGGAAGGTTAAAAGGTGAGTGGTTTGGAAAAAGGAGGGGGGCAAGTTAATTAGGAGTGTAGGGGGGTGGGAAGTTAAAAGACAGACTGGGTTAGTACTTCTCATTGAGGCCAAAGGGGTCTATAGTTCCCAGTCTGTGGATCCATCTCCTCTCTGCCGCTTGCCGTTGTGTTGTGCTCCACTGCCTGCTGCCCTCGAGGCCCAAACTGTGGAGGCCAAGCGAGCCATGGAGTTTAAAATGATTATAAAGGACGCTGGTGCCTTTGCCACTCTTGATCAAGTTAAAATGCTGCTTTATGCGGAGGTGCAGTTCATTCTTGGTCTCCCCCACATACAGCTTGTGGCAGGTCCCGCACCTGATGGCATAGATGACGTTACAGTCAATAGGTCGTAGGACCTGCCCGATGTTGTAGCCAATTCTAGACTGGGGGTTAAAAATGTGGGGAAGACGAATAAAACAGATCTCCGATTCTCGAGACGCTTCCTTTTTATTTTCTTTTTTATTTAAATTAGTGTGAACCAGGAAATCCTTAAGGTTCTTGTTCCGGCGAAAGGCGGAGATCACACGAGTGTCCTCCAGTGCGGCACAGCGTTCCCTCGTCCCCTGGAAGTTCTGCTTCACGGTCTTCAAGAACTTGTGCGTGCAGCTATTATAAGTTAGAACCAGAGGGACGAGGGACTGGGTTGGTGGTTGTTGGTTGCTGTCGCCGCTCCTGAAGGATTCGGCAACCTCCGCCTTGATCGTTCTAAGGAAGCGCCTCGAGTAGCCCCTGGACCTCAATGCTTTAAAAAGGGTGACGGTTGCCTCCTCCACATGGGCAGGGAGGGTGCAAATCCTGTGGAACCGGATCAACTGGGATTTGATGAGACCTCTGTACGTGTGTTTGGGGTGGTAACTCGATTTGTGTAAAAGGGCGTGACGGTCCGTGTCTTTAAAGTATACCTTAGTGGCCAGAGTTTTGGTCTGGTCGTCGGAGGTCCGAAAGAAGGCAATCGTATCAAGGAACTCAACTGCCAGATGTTGAAGGTTGTGTTTGAGTTTGATTTTAGGGTGATGTGCATTTAAAGTGTCCAAAAATGTGTGAAACTGTTCCTCAGTGTGGTCCCAGACGCCGAAGATGTCGTCCAAGTACCGGAAGTAGATGAGGGGCTTGTATTGGAGTTTGGTGAAGGC
Organism: Gasterosteus aculeatus; assembly: GCF_964276395.1. Taxonomy (NCBI): domain Eukaryota; kingdom Metazoa; phylum Chordata; class Actinopteri; order Perciformes; family Gasterosteidae; genus Gasterosteus; species Gasterosteus aculeatus. The sequence continues at coordinate 99,640 of NC_135696.1, read as the reverse complement.
TGCTCTCTCCCAATGGGCCAGGTATATATCCGCATAGGCCGGGGAATACTTCCGGCCCATAGCGCACCCACACAACTGGAGATAATATTTGTTATTAAATGAGAAATCGTTCCGAGTCAGGGTGATGTGTAGTAGTTGCAACAGTTCTTTATCTGGTCTGGCCGGGTCGGGGTGCTGTTTAAAAATGTCCTGAATGGCAATGAGGCCTAATGAAGTTTCAATATTCGTGTAGAGGGAGTCTATGTCTATGGAGAAAAGAAAACTATGACCGGGTACTTTAACATTATTGATTATCTGGACGAATTGATATGTGTCTTTAAGATAACTGGGGTGTAATTTGGAGAGAGGGTTGATATAATGATCAATGTATTCTGTGATATTGTAGGACTCGGAACCGCAATCGCTGACTATGGGGCGGCCGACCGGAACAACAAAGGGGACCGTCCAGGTTTCCGGAGGCTTATGAATCTTGGGGAGCAAGTAGAAGAGGCGGGGCCTGGGTTCCTCCGGACCGTCCAAATACTGTTTCTGTTTTGAGTTGATATAATGATTGTTTAAAAGGCTATGTGTGATGTCTCGAATTTTAATGTTGTGTAGCTATTTGTAATGAATGTGTGAGTGGTGCATAATATGTGTGGTTTTTTAATTGTCTGTCTGCTTCTAATATGTAATTATGTCTGTCCTGTAAAACTATTTGGCCCCCTTTGTCCGCTGGTTTGATGACTATGTGTTTGCTATTGCCCAATGTTTTAAGAATGTGTTTGTGTTGTAAGCTAATGTTGGACTGTGTGTGCATATGGGGGCTCCATTTTGTCAGTGCTAGCAAGTTGTCCTGAATGAGTTGGTTGATTTCTGGTGAGATGGTGTTTGGGGACGGTTCCCAGGAGGACGGTCCGGTAAAGGGTACAGGCTCCCGCCTCGGGGCTCCCCAGAAGTGATCTAGCAGTTTAAGCCTCCTGTGAAAAGTGTGGAGATCCCCCCTGAGCTCCGGCCGGGTTGGAGGTTTGGGAGTGGGGATGAAGGTGAGTCCTGGGTTAGGGTTAGGGTTAGGGTTAGGGTTAGGGTTAGGTTGTGTGGTGAACGCGGTCCTCCGAAGGGGGCCACGGGGGTACTGGCACAAGGGGGACCATGGTTAAAAAGGGTTTTTTTTAGAAAAATTAAAACTGGAATAAAACAGATAAAAAGCAGGGGGAGAGGTTTAAAAAGAAGGGGGGAAAAAAATGAGGAATAAAACAAGGCTGTATAATAGGCTGGCAGAAGCAGTGGTGGCTGGGCAGGAGGAGAGGGAGGGAAATAAATCGTCAAAAATAAGGGATAAAAAGAGATAAGAATGTGAGCTAAAAGGGAGGGGGGGGGGGGGGGGGAAGAAAAAGAAAGGGGAGGGGGGCTGTTTTGGTGGGGGAAGGAATATGAGTGGAATGGGAAAAAGAAAGATAAACTGAAACACCGGTGTTCCCTGAGAAAAGAAGGGCATTTAAAATTCATATGCATAGTACAAATACACCACATCTAGATTTAAAAAAAAAATAAAAAAAAAAATAAAAATAAAAATAAATAAATAAATAAATAAATAGCTAAATATTCACATGTCAGGAAAATAAGTTAAATACACCACATCTAGGAAAAAAAGATTTATAAAAGATAAATAAATATAGATAAGGATAAATATATAAATAAATGAAAATATAAGAAGAATAAATAAATATAAAATATATATAAAAAAATGGAAGTAGAAAGAATTCATATTGAGACAAAAGTGCTCAAGGGATGGGGAAGGTAAGAAAAAATGCAAAAAACGGGAACACTGGGGGAGGATAAGTGCCGTAAGGGTGTTAAAGTTTATCCAAGGGTTCCTTCCAAATGTATAGGTCGGCTTTCAATTCGTCCTGCAAGGGAGACTCCAGAAGGAAGGTTAAAAGGTGAGTGGTTTGGAAAAAGGAGGGGGGCAAGTTAATTAGGAGTGTAGGGGGGTGGGAAGTTAAAAGACAGACTGGGTTAGTACTTCTCATTGAGGCCAAAGGGGTCTATAGTTCCCAGTCTGTGGATCCATCTCCTCTCTGCCGCTTGCCGTTGTGTTGTGCTCCACTGCCTGCTGCCCTCGAGGCCCAAACTGTGGAGGCCAAGCGAGCCATGGAGTTTAAAATGATTATAAAGGACGCTGGTGCCTTTGCCACTCTTGATCAAGTTAAAATGCTGCTTTATGCGGAGGTGCAGTTCATTCTTGGTCTCCCCCACATACAGCTTGTGGCAGGTCCCGCACCTGATGGCATAGATGACGTTGCAGTCAATAGGTCGTAGGACCTGCCCGATGTTGTAGCCAATTCTAGACTGGGGGTTAAAAATGTGGGGAAGACGAATAAAACAGATCTCCGATTCTCGAGACGCTTCCTTTTTATTTTCTTTTTTATTTAAATTAGTGTGAACCAGGAAATCCTTAAGGTTCTTGTTCCGGCGAAAGGCGGAGATCACACGAGTGTCCTCCAGTGCGGCACAGCGTTCCCTCGTCCCCTGGAAGTTCTGCTTCACGGTCTTCAAGAACTTGTGCGTGCAGCTATTATAAGTTAGAACCAGAGGGACGAGGGACTGGGTTGGTGGTTGTTGTGGGTTAGGGTTAGGGTTAGGGTTAGGGTTAGGGTTAGGTTAGGGTTAGGGTTAGGGTTAGGGTTTAGGGTTAGGGTTAGGGTTGGGTTAGGGTTAGGGTTAGGGTTAGGGTTAGGGTTAGGTTGTGTGGTGAACGCGGTCCTCCGAAGGGGGCCACGGGGGTACTGGCACAAGGGGGATGGGCGATTATGTGTGTGTGCCTTATGTAGGGTTCTCCCTGAAAGGGGGAGAAGGGGTCGAGGGCCATGGCGAAGGCCCCCACCCCCTCTCAACCCGGGAGGAGAACCCAGCAGAGAAAAGCGGTTTTGGAGGGGAAGGGACATGGTTAAGAGCCGGAAAGGGGAGGAAAGAAAAGGGGGAAAGGGGGAAGAAAAAAGGGTAATGGGGTGAGTGAGGGGAAAGATGGCCGAAAAGTGACAAGGTTGAAACCGGTTTGATCCACAGGAAAAGCAGGGGAGACAACCAGAAAGAGATACTTTTATTAACAATAAAAAATGGAGGAGATAAAAAACCAGAAATCAATAAAGGAATAAAATACCATACACAATTAAGGAAGCAAGAAAAAATAATCAGGCGTGAAAAAAAGGAAGGTGGAACTTACAGGTCTTAAAATGATTTTTTCGTTGCTGTTTGAAGTAAACCTTTAAAAAACCAGGGTGTTAAAAAGTGGGAGGGGGAGGCCGTGCAGGAGAAATAGGCTTATCCCCCTCAGGTTCAAAACTTCATAAAAAGACCGTATTACTGTTCAGGGTTGGGGTAAAAGAGGCTTTAAAGTAAGGTTAAAAAGTGAGTCTCTGGTGTGCACACCTTGAAAAAAGATTGTTTGTGGGACTCACCGTTCAGCGTCAATACCCAGGAGGTTCCATTGTTAAAAAAGTGAGGTAAAATCCATTCCTTGGAAAAAATAAAAAGTGGTTTAAAAACCAAGTAACAGTTTTTGGTAAAGGAAAGGTAAAAAGATAAAACACTAAGAGGATAAAATCCCGACGTTTCGCCGTGTAGGCTTCTTCAGGAGAATGTGAGGGGGCCACCTGATCAGCAGTGGTTTAAAAAGAAAAGTTTGGGGGCTGGACATCCCTCAGCGTGAGTAGGATTGGTCCAGCTCATTCTTCCATCAGGTGGCATGGGATGAAGGGGGCCCAAGGGGGCGAGGAACACAAATAGGGATGAGATTGTACTTGTTTGTGTAAAACCTTCAAAAGGGTTAATTGTGTATTGTAAAATAAGAGAAATGATCAAAAGAAAGGAATATAAGATGAAGAATAATATGAAAAAAAATAAATAAAAGTAAAACAACATTTTATTGAAAAGAAATTAAATATCCACAAACAAAAAGCGATAAAGTAAAGAAATTAGGGTTCCGACTTCCCAATGATCTAAAATGGAAGTGTTGGGTGGTTAGGGTTAGGGCCAAGGGTCCGAGTGGTTAAGTTTAGGATAAGAAATAAGGGAGTGGGTTACTTGAAGGATAAACCCAGGTTAATGGTAAGAAACTACAAGGGACTACAAAGATGGCGGGTGGGGCCCCTGATAAAAACTACAAGGGACTACAGAGATGGCTGTTGAGTCCGGGAAGGATAAAAACCACAAGGGACTGGAAAAATGGCAATTGGGTCCAGGGTCGGAGAAGGGTCGGTCACCAGCGTCGAAGGTAAAAGAAATAAAAAAAGGCGGGGGTTTCAGGGAAGGTAAAAGGAATTTAAGATGATAAAAATAAAGGAATAAAAGACATTTAAAAAAAAGGGGGGGGGGGAGGGGAGAGGGAATAAGACCAAAAGAATAACGGATAAGATAAAGAGGTATGATATACATGCGACTCTTTAAATTCATAAGTAAGGTCCCCCTAGGCACTGACAGGGTTAGGTTGTGTGGTGAACGCGGTCCTCCGAAGGGGGCCACGGGGGTACTGGCACAAGGGGGAGGGCGATGGGGTTAGGGTTAGGGTTAGGGTTAGGGTTAGGGTTAGGGTTAGGGAATAAATAGTTTTGGATGGACCTGCGAGCAGGACCATCTGTGCACTGTCCAGCACTGCCTCACAGCCCGCAGCTCTTAGTCCTCATTTAAGCCCTTAGGATACCTGGTTTTTAATTTATTGATCCAGCCCCTCTCCGCTCTCCTCCTCTGGGGAGCGCTCCATCCGGGGTTCATCTGGATCACACACACAGACACAGATTTCCAACCGTGCGAAATAAAATGTGCCACAAGTGGCGTCAGTGTTTTTTTCTTTTTAATGATGTTGTGTTTGTGTTGTGTGAAGCGGGTCGCGATGGTGTTCCCCGTCTCCCCCACATATTGTAATCCACATTGTACACACGTGATGAGGTAAACACAGTTCTTAGACTTGGTGTTTCCCCTGGCTGAGTTCAGGAAAACGTCTCCCGTGCTGTGGCTTTGCAGCCATTTTCTGTGTTTATAAAAGGCATCACTCTGACCTCTCCCCTTAGTGCTGTGCAGAGGTTTTAATTTGGCCTTTACCAGATAGTCCAGTAAATTCTTGTTTCTCCTGTAGGCCGGGATGATCCTGTGGTCCTGCAGGACAGAAGACCCTGTGGTGTGGGAGAGGAATCTCCTTCTGCATCCTCTGACCAATGCCATGGTGGAAGGTGAATATGTGGTGACAAAGGGGAGACTGGAGCCCACAGTAATAGGCTTCTTCTCTAGAAATGACCTCTGGCATTTTCTAAGAAAGGTCCTAGAGTACCCCCTGGTGGACAAAGCGTGAAAGAGCACCCCGACTGCAACACGGAAATCCTCTTCTCTGCTGCATATTCTGTGAAACCTCAACAGTTGGGATTTGATTAAGCCAGCATATGTGTGCTTTGGGTGGAAGCTGGTCTTGAAGAGCAGAGCATGTGTGTCTGTCTCCTTAAAAAATACCTTAATGTCCAATGTGTGGGTTTCCTTAAATGTGTTACTTTTAAACGTTGTGGTGTCCAGAAAGTCAACAGAAGTCAAATTGTCGGTGGATTTAATTTTAATAGACTGATTGTGATTGTTGAGGGTGCACAGAAACACTTCAAAATCCTCCCTCGAGTGGGGCCACACACCCCAGATGTCGTCCAAATATCTATAATAATGCAGTGGCTTTTTAGGACATATTTTCAGGACTGATTCCTCCCACTCAGCCATAAAAATGTTAGCGTATGCGGGAGCAAACTTCTTCCCCATCGCTGTACCCTTGATTTGAAGGAAAAATTCCCCATTAAATTCAAAATCATTTTGGGTCAGATTGATCTCCAGTAACTGTAATAATTCTTTTTCTGGTCGCTTTTTGTCGGGGTGTTTCCGAAATGAATTCTTAACGGCCTGCATGCCTTCTTTTATGTCAATGTTTGTATAGAGACTATCAATATCAATGGTGAATAAAATTGAGTTGTCCGGAATGCGGAGTCTTTTAATTATCTCTACAAAGTGGTACGTGTCCTTTATGTAACTCGGGTGTGTGGTCGACAGAGGATTCAAAAAGTGGTCGAGGTACTCTGCAGTGTGATAAGTCTCACTGCTGCAGTCAGACACGATGGGCCTGCCGGGAGGGATTTCATGTGGTTTACTCCACTTGGCAGGGTCCTTGTGTATTTTGGGCAGCATATAGAATAATCTGGCTCTAGGTACAGCGTCACCCATTAAATAATGCTTTTGTTTCAGATTAATAAACTTCTTCTCATGTAGAGTTAGGATGATTTTATTTACAATCGGGACAGTGTTTGGATAAATGGGGTGGGTCAATTTGGTGTAGTATTTGGGATCATTAAGCTGTCTGTAGCCTTCCCATAAATATTGCTCCCTGTCCAAGATCACTATAGAGCTGCCCTTATCTGCTGGTTTAATAACTATGTGTTTGTTATTAACTAGTTCATCAAGTGCCCGCACTTCCTCCCTACTGAGGTTAGGAGGCACGTGATGAATTTTGAAGCGTGTGTTAAAATACCGAATGTCTGATTGTATTAGAGCAGTTATGGTGTGTGGTATTTGTGCCTGTACAGGAGCCCAGGACGATTTATAAATGAACGGGAGTCGTTCACACTCTCTCGAGTTTTCAAAATAAGCCGCCAGCTTTAACCTCCTGTGATACTGCTGTAGATCAAAGCGGCTCTGCTCCACAATCTGTTTATTAGTTCCCTTAGTGGGAATGAAATTTAACCCCCTGCCAAGGAGAGTGCGCTGTGCTTCAGTGAGTTTAAAGTGCTTAGTGAGGTTGATGACTAACTTATCCCCCTCCTGAGTAGGCAGGTTTATGGGGACAATTAGTTTAAGTAGTGAACCCAATTGTCAAATATGCGGGCAGCTGTGGCTCGGGTCCAGTGGATGTGATCCGGACCTGTGTGAAAGAGACCTGCTGGCAGCGCTGGGATGTACTCACACATTCTCGCAATAGCAGTGTTCAGATGTGTGAGGCGCAGTTTCTCCTTCGGGGGAAGATCTCCGGAGAAGTTGACCTGTGGCACAAAAACGTCAGCAGATGGAAAAGTCAGTCTAACGCTTCGGAGGGCCCTCTGCAGCTGTTTGATGGCCGTCTCCTGCGTTTTTTGGACACGGTTGTTAATGCCGAAGGCCAAAATGACCTTCTGCACCGTGACCTCAGAGGTCGTCTTGTTCATCAGGAGATCTGCGTTCCTGAAGGTGCCCCCTGGAAAAGCATCCACCTGCAGATCCTCGATGTTGTGGGCTGGCAGTTTGTACACATTGGAGTCTCCAATGATGCGCCACTTCTTGGTCACATGGAGACTCCAATCCTGTGCCTTCCGCGCGGTGGACTGGTGTCTGCATGGTCGCTGAGCTCCCTGCGGTGTCTGCAGGCCGGAAGTGGGAGTGGCCACCGGCCGGATCAGCTGGGTCTGCACCGCTGTCCTCAACCTGGTGGTGCTGATGGGCGTTAAGGGAACGTGCCTCACGTCCCTCTGCATTCGGGACCACGGCTCTCTCGCCTCCTGCTGCACCAGCTCCTCCAGGTTCCTCTGGGAGAACTCCACCTCGTCCGTGTTCGGGGCCACACACGGATTGCGCGGTGCGAAGGACCATACAGCAGATATTGAGGGCGTCGCTGCCGCCGGTGGAGGTGTCGGCGGTGATGTCGCTGCTGATGATGGCGCTGTTGCTGCCGCCTCCTCCGCCTCCGTCTCTGCTGCTGCTGCCTCCTCCGCCTCCGTCTCTGCTGCTGCTGCTGCCTCTGCTGAAGCCACTGACGACGAGCTGGGTGAAAGTTCTATTGTGAACTGTGGTCTGCGAAAGTTCAGTCTCTGTGGCCGGGGCAGCTGGGAAGACGGAGTGGGTGAAACCACCTGCTGTGAGCCCCCTGCCGACTGTGGCGTGTCGGGGGAGAGGGTGTCAGAGTTGAAACTAACCTCGATCGGGAAGTCTAACAGGTTCTGGATCAGTGGAGGAGTGCTGGGCCGCCGTTCTGCCGTCACTGGTGAGGAGGGCGTCACCAGCGCCGCCGCTGGAGCATGCGGTCCCGCGTGGACCTGGGCCGCCGTCGTGGTGATGACAGGTGCCACAGGTGCTGCTGCTGCTGCTGCTGCTGCGGCGGGCTGAGGTGAGTCTGGGCGTCTCTGGGCCTCGATAGTGTGTGTGGGCGGTGCGTTTACCGGTTCCGCTCTGGCCACAGGTCTCACTCGCCTCAGGGGGTGACTCGCCGGGTCAGTCTGGGCCGCTGGTGCTGCTGTTGTCGCCGGCGCCGCCGCTGCAGGGGCCTGTATTGGCTCATCTACCGCCAGACCGGCCATCCAGTCCACAACTGTCTCTCTGGCCTCTTTTAATGTGTCCGGGCCGAGTCTGCGGCCAAACTGCCTTTTGGCCCAGGCTGCCGCCACCTCGAACGGGTCACTCCACTCAGGACTATTGAGTCTGTGAAGGTTCCGGATTTCCTCCTTTATCACAGACTCATAGTGGTCCTGTAAAATGACCAACGCAGTGTGCTCCCAGTTCTTAGCGTTGCCTTCAATAAGCATCTGCGTGGCCGTGTTGGGAATAGCCGGCTTAATGAATGCGGCTAACTGCTGGGTCATTCTAGAGATCGTGACCGGTGGGTGTGTTATAACAATGTTAGAAAAGTGATGTGCCGCTTTAATGATCTTATGGAGGATCCGGCATTTAACAGTGAAAAGTGGGTCGTCAGATCTGGGCCTATTCTGAGCGCCCTCATTGTTCTGGTTCTGGTTTCGCTGGTACCGTGTGTTATTGTTATTTAAGTTGCTATTGTTATTGCTATTATTATTATAGGGGGCGCGTTGAAAGCGGGAGTCAAAGGACCGGGGCTGTGCGGGTCTTGGACGGGGACCGCGGTTAGCGGGACGTCCCGTGTACCTGTCATCCTGGCCGCCATCATAGCGCCACCGCGGGGCGCCTCCCCGATCCGCGGGTCTCCGGACAGCGTTCGCGTAGGTGTCGCGTGGATAGCGGGGCTGCTGTCGCTGGAAACGTGGCGGTGCGTTCTGCTGAAAGCGGGGCTGTTGCGGCTGGAACTGTTGCGGGGCTCGGCGCTGGTCCTGTGGCGGAGCGTGCTGATTGCGGCGCCTACCGCGTCTGCCGTACTGCACCAGCGTCCACTCGCCTTCATCCTCCCGGCCACGCCCGTACATGTCGCTAGCTAGTGAAGCCTCGTGTTCACTAGCCACGAAAAAAAGGCGAAGGAAAAGTTGTTCTTTTTACCTTTTATTAAATGGAACAATAGCAACAAAAATAAAACAATAAACGGAACAAGTTTAAACAGTTTAGCAACGTTTCGGATATAAAGAATATCCTTCCTCAGGCTATAAAACTTGTAAAAAAGTGTGAGCTAAAGATGCGCGCTGTTGTTGTCGCTCTGGTCAGCTCGGTGACATGACGGTCCGGCTGGGGCGTCGCCAATATGGCGGCCGTGACCTTTCCCCTCTCCGGTGTAGCTGACCAATAGCTGCGCTGAACTACAAATCTCTAGGTGCATCGCATACAGTGAGACGTTCAATGCACCCGTCTCACAATCCGAAATACCAGCATCGTCGAAACCAGAAACATGAATCACTTAGTAATACAGCAAAAACATGATAATAACATCAGCAAACATCATACATTGAATTATTAAAATTAGAAACAGTAATGGAATATGGAATAATACACACATTTTTTCCAATAAGCAGAAATATTTACAATACAACCACACATGATGAAGGGTTAAGATTAGGCATAGGTTATGGAGTGGTTGTGTTTAGGAAAAAATAACCGGGTGGGCTGTATAGGATTAGGTTTAGGCATGGGTTATGGAGTGGTTGTGTTTAGGACAAAATGACAGGGTGGGCTGTATAAGAGAACCGTAGAGACCGCAGGCTGCTCAGCAGGCGGCACGGGCCGGTTAGGGAATAAATAGTTTTGGATGGACCTGCGAGCAGGACCATCTGTGCACTGTCCAGCACTGCCTCACAGCCCGCAGCTCTTAGTCCTCATTTAAGCCCTTAGGATACCTGGTTTTTAATTTATTGATCCAGCCCCTCTCCGCTCTCCTCCTCTGGGGAGCGCTCCATCCGGGGTTCATCTGGATCACACACACAGACACAGATTTCCAACCGTGCGAAATAAAATGTGCCACAAGTGGCGTCAGTGTTTTTTTCTTTTTAATGATGTTGTGTTTGTGTTGTGTGAAGCGGGTCGCGATGGTGTTCCCCGTCTCCCCCACATATTGTAATCCACATTGTACACACGTGATGAGGTAAACACAGTTCTTAGACTTGGTGTTTCCCCTGGCTGAGTTCAGGAAAACGTCTCCCGTGCTGTGGCTTTGCAGCCATTTTCTGTGTTTATAAAAGGCATCACTCTGACCTCTCCCCTTAGTGCTGTGCAGAGGTTTTAATTTGGCCTTTACCAGATAGTCCAGTAAATTCTTGTTTCTCCTGTAGGCCGGGATGATCCTGTGGTCCTGCAGGACAGAAGACCCTGTGGTGTGGGAGAGGAATCTCCTTCTGCATCCTCTGACCAATGCCATGGTGGAAGGTGAATATGTGGTGACAAAGGGGAGACTGGAGCCCACAGTAATAGGCTTCTTCTCTAGAAATGACCTCTGGCATTTTCTAAGAAAGGTCCTAGAGTACCCCCTGGTGGACAAAGCGTGAAAGAGCACCCCGACTGCAACACGGAAATCCTCTTCTCTGCTGCATATTCTGTGAAACCTCAACAGTTGGGATTTGATTAAGCCAGCATATGTGTGCTTTGGGTGGAAGCTGGTCTTGAAGAGCAGAGCATGTGTGTCTGTCTCCTTAAAAAATACCTTAATGTCCAATGTGTGGGTTTCCTTAAATGTGTTACTTTTAAACGTTGTGGTGTCCAGAAAGTCAACAGAAGTCAAATTGTCGGTGGATTTAATTTTAATAGACTGATTGTGATTGTTGAGGGTGCACAGAAACACTTCAAAATCCTCCCTCGAGTGGGGCCACACACCCCAGATGTCGTCCAAATATCTATAATAATGCAGTGGCTTTTTAGGACATATTTTCAGGACTGATTCCTCCCACTCAGCCATGAAAATGTTAGCGTATGCGGGAGCAAACTTCTTCCCCATCGCTGTACCCTTGATTTGAAGGAAAAATTCCCCATTAAATTCAAAATCATTTTGGGTCAGATTGATCTCCAGTAACTGTAATAATTCTTTTTCTGGTCGCTTTTTGTCGGGGTGTTTCCGAAATGAATTCTTAACGGCCTGCATGCCTTCTTTTATGTCAATGTTTGTATAGAGACTATCAATATCAATGGTGAATAAAATTGAGTTGTCCGGAATGCGGAGTCTTTTAATTATCTCTACAAAGTGGTACGTGTCCTTTATGTAACTCGGGTGTGTGGTCGACAGAGGATTCAAAAAGTGGTCGAGGTACTCTGCAGTGTGATAAGTCTTACTGCTGCAGTCAGACACGATGGGCCTGCCGGGAGGGATTTCATGTGGTTTACTCCACTTGGCAGGGTCCTTGTGTATTTTGGGCAGCATATAGAATAATCTGGCTCTAGGTACAGCGTCACCCATTAAATAATGCTTTTGTTTCAGATTAATAAACTTCTTCTCATGTAGAGTTAGGATGATTTTATTTACAATCGGGACAGTGTTTGGATAAATGGGGTGGGTCAATTTGGTGTAGTATTTGGGATCATTAAGCTGTCTGTAGCCTTCCCATAAATATTGCTCCCTGTCCAAGATCACTATAGAGCTGCCCTTATCTGCTGGTTTAATAACTATGTGTTTGTTATTAACTAGTTCATCAAGTGCCCGCACTTCCTCCCTACTGAGGTTAGGAGGCACGTGATGAATTTTGAAGCGTGTGTTAAAATACCGAATGTCTGATTGTATTAGAGCAGTTATGGTGTGTGGTATTTGTGCCTGTACAGGAGCCCAGGACGATTTATAAATGAACGGGAGTCGTTCACACTCTCTCGAGTTTTCAAAATAAGCCGCCAGCTTTAACCTCCTGTGATACTGCTGTAGATCAAAGCGGCTCTGCTCCACAATCTGTTTATTAGTTCCCTTAGTGGGAATGAAATTTAACCCCCTGCCAAGGAGAGTGCGCTGTGCTTCAGTGAGTTTAAAGTGCTTAGTGAGGTTGATGACTAACTTATCCCCCTCCTGAGTAGGCAGGTTTATGGGGACAATTAGTTTAAGTAGTGAACCCAATTGTCAAATATGCGGGCAGCTGTGGCTCGGGTCCAGTGGATGTGATCCGGACCTGTGTGAAAGAGACCTGCTGGCAGCGCTGGGATGTACTCACACATTCTCGCAATAGCAGTGTTCAGATGTGTGAGGCGCAGTTTCTCCTTCGGGGGAAGATCTCCGGAGAAGTTGACCTGTGGCACAAAAACGTCAGCAGATGGAAAAGTCAGTCTAACGCTTCGGAGGGCCCTCTGCAGCTGTTTGATGGCCGTCTCCTGCGTTTTTTGGACACGGTTGTTAATGCCGAAGGCCAAAATGACCTTCTGCACCGTGACCTCAGAGGTCGTCTTGTTCATCAGGAGATCTGCGTTCCTGAAGGTGCCCCCTGGAAAAGCATCCACCTGCAGATCCTCGATGTTGTGGGCTGGCAGTTTGTACACATTGGAGTCTCCAATGATGAGCCACTTCTTGGTCACATGGAGACTCCAATCCTGTGCCTTCCGCGCGGTGGACTGGTGTCTGCATGGTCGCTGAGCTCCCTGCGGTGTCTGCAGGCCGGAAGTGGGAGTGGCCACCGGCCGGATCAGCTGGGTCTGCACCGCTGTCCTCAACCTGGTGGTGCTGATGGGCGTTAAGGGAACGTGCCTCACGTCCCTCTGCATTCGGGACCACGGCTCTCTCGCCTCCTGCTGCACCAGCTCCTCCAGGTTCCTCTGGGAGAACTCCACCTCGTCCGTGTTCGGGGCCACACACGGATTGCGCGGTGCGAAGGACCATACAGCAGATATTGAGGGCGTCGCTGCCGCCGGTGGAGGTGTCGGCGGTGATGTCGCTGCTGATGATGGCGCTGTTGCTGCCGCCTCCTCCGCCTCCGTCTCTGCTGCTGCTGCCTCCTCCGCCTCCGTCTCTGCTGCTGCTGCTGCCTCTGCTGAAGCCACTGACGACGAGCTGGGTGAAAGTTCTATTGTGAACTGTGGTCTGCGAAAGTTCAGTCTCTGTGGCCGGGGCAGCTGGGAAGACGGAGTGGGTGAAACCACCTGCTGTGAGCCCCCTGCCGACTGTGGCGTGTCGGGGGAGAGGGTGTCAGAGTTGAAACTAACCTCGATCGGGAAGTCTAACAGGTTCTGGATCAGTGGAGGAGTGCTGGGCCGCCGTTCTGCCGTCACTGGTGAGGAGGGCGTCACCAGCGCCGCCGCTGGAGCATGCGGTCCCGCGTGGACCTGGGCCGCCGTCGTGGTGATGACAGGTGCCACAGGTGCTGCTGCTGCTGCTGCTGCTGCGGCGGGCTGAGGTGAGTCTGGGCGTCTCTGGGCCTCGATAGTGTGTGTGGGCGGTGCGTTTACCGGTTCCGCTCTGGCCACAGGTCTCACTCGCCTCAGGGGGTGACTCGCCGGGTCAGTCTGGGCCGCTGGTGCTGCTGTTGTCGCCGGCGCCGCCGCTGCAGGGGCCTGTATTGGCTCATCTACCGCCAGACCGGCCATCCAGTCCACAACTGTCTCTCTGGCCTCTTTTAATGTGTCCGGGCCGAGTCTGCGGCCAAACTGCCTTTTGGCCCAGGCTGCCGCCACCTCGAACGGGTCACTCCACTCAGGACTATTGAGTCTGTGAAGGTTCCGGATTTCCTCCTTTATCACAGACTCATAGTGGTCCTGTAAAATGACCAACGCAGTGTGCTCCCAGTTCTTAGCGTTGCCTTCAATAAGCATCTGCGTGGCCGTGTTGGGAATAGCCGGCTTAATGAATGCGGCTAACTGCTGGGTCATTCTAGAGATCGTGACCGGTGGGTGTGTTATAACAATGTTAGAAAAGTGATGTGCCGCTTTAATGATCTTATGGAGGATCCGGCATTTAACAGTGAAAAGTGGGTCGTCAGATCTGGGCCTATTCTGAGCGCCCTCATTGTTCTGGTTCTGGTTTCGCTGGTACCGTGTGTTATTGTTATTTAAGTTGCTATTGTTATTGCTATTATTATTATAGGGGGCGCGTTGAAAGCGGGAGTCAAAGGACCGGGGCTGTGCGGGTCTTGGACGGGGACCGCGGTTAGCGGGACGTCCCGTGTACCTGTCATCCTGGCCGCCATCATAGCGCCACCGCGGGGCGCCTCCCCGATCCGCGGGTCTCCGGACAGCGTTCGCGTAGGTGTCGCGTGGATAGCGGGGCTGCTGTCGCTGGAAACGTGGCGGTGCGTTCTGCTGAAAGCGGGGCTGTTGCGGCTGGAACTGTTGCGGGGCTCGGCGCTGGTCCTGTGGCGGAGCGTGCTGATTGCGGCGCCTACCGCGTCTGCCGTACTGCACCAGCGTCCACTCGCCTTCATCCTCCCGGCCACGCCCGTACATGTCGCTAGCTAGTGAAGCCTCGTGTTCACTAGCCACGAAAAAAAGGCGAAGGAAAAGTTGTTCTTTTTACCTTTTATTAAATGGAACAATAGCAACAAAAATAAAACAATAAACGGAACAAGTTTAAACAGTTTAGCAACGTTTCGGATATAAAGAATATCCTTCCTCAGGCTATAAAACTTGTAAAAAAGTGTGAGCTAAAGATGCGCGCTGTTGTTGTCGCTCTGGTCAGCTCGGTGACATGACGGTCCGGCTGGGGCGTCGCCAATATGGCGGCCGTGACCTTTCCCCTCTCCGGTGTAGCTGACCAATAGCTGCGCTGAACTACAAATCTCTAGGTGCATCGCATACAGTGAGACGTTCAATGCACCCGTCTCACAATCCGAAATACCAGCATCGTCGAAACCAGAAACATGAATCACTTAGTAATACAGCAAAAACATGATAATAACATCAGCAAACATCATACATTGAATTATTAAAATTAGAAACAGTAATGGAATATGGAATAATACACACATTTTTTCCAATAAGCAGAAATATTTACAATACAACCACACATGATGAAGGGTTAAGATTAGGCATAGGTTATGGAGTGGTTGTGTTTAGGAAAAAATAACCGGGTGGGCTGTATAGGATTAGGTTTAGGCATGGGTTATGGAGTGGTTGTGTTTAGGACAAAATGACAGGGTGGGCTGTATAAGAGAACCGTAGAGACCGCAGGCTGCTCAGCAGGCGGCACGGGCCGGTTAGGGAATAAATAGTTTTGGATGGACCTGCGAGCAGGACCATCTGTGCACTGTCCAGCACTGCCTCACAGCCCGCAGCTCTTAGTCCTCATTTAAGCCCTTAGGATACCTGGTTTTTAATTTATTGATCCAGCCCCTCTCCGCTCTCCTCCTCTGGGGAGCGCTCCATCCGGGGTTCATCTGGATCACACACACAGACACAGATTTCCAACCGTGCGAAATAAAATGTGCCACAAGTGGCGTCAGTGTTTTTTTCTTTTTAATGATGTTGTGTTTGTGTTGTGTGAAGCGGGTCGCGATGGTGTTCCCCGTCTCCCCCACATATTGTAATCCACATTGTACACACGTGATGAGGTAAACACAGTTCTTAGACTTGGTGTTTCCCCTGGCTGAGTTCAGGAAAACGTCTCCCGTGCTGTGGCTTTGCAGCCATTTTCTGTGTTTATAAAAGGCATCACTCTGACCTCTCCCCTTAGTGCTGTGCAGAGGTTTTAATTTGGCCTTTACCAGATAGTCCAGTAAATTCTTGTTTCTCCTGTAGGCCGGGATGATCCTGTGGTCCTGCAGGACAGAAGACCCTGTGGTGTGGGAGAGGAATCTCCTTCTGCATCCTCTGACCAATGCCATGGTGGAAGGTGAATATGTGGTGACAAAGGGGAGACTGGAGCCCACAGTAATAGGCTTCTTCTCTAGAAATGACCTCTGGCATTTTCTAAGAAAGGTCCTAGAGTACCCCCTGGTGGACAAAGCGTGAAAGAGCACCCCGACTGCAACACGGAAATCCTCTTCTCTGCTGCATATTCTGTGAAACCTCAACAGTTGGGATTTGATTAAGCCAGCATATGTGTGCTTTGGGTGGAAGCTGGTCTTGAAGAGCAGAGCATGTGTGTCTGTCTCCTTAAAAAATACCTTAATGTCCAATGTGTGGGTTTCCTTAAATGTGTTACTTTTAAACGTTGTGGTGTCCAGAAAGTCAACAGAAGTCAAATTGTCGGTGGATTTAATTTTAATAGACTGATTGTGATTGTTGAGGGTGCACAGAAACACTTCAAAATCCTCCCTCGAGTGGGGCCACACACCCCAGATGTCGTCCAAATATCTATAATAATGCAGTGGCTTTTTAGGACATATTTTCAGGACTGATTCCTCCCACTCAGCCATAAAAATGTTAGCGTATGCGGGAGCAAACTTCTTCCCCATCGCTGTACCCTTGATTTGAAGGAAAAATTCCCCATTAAATTCAAAATCATTTTGGGTCAGATTGATCTCCAGTAACTGTAATAATT
The DNA here is from genome assembly GCF_964276395.1 of Gasterosteus aculeatus. Taxonomy (NCBI): domain Eukaryota; kingdom Metazoa; phylum Chordata; class Actinopteri; order Perciformes; family Gasterosteidae; genus Gasterosteus; species Gasterosteus aculeatus. Next base: position 83,067 of record NC_135696.1, on the reverse strand, counting down.
CTTTTTCTGGTCGCTTTTTGTCGGGGTGTTTCCGAAATGAATTCTTAACGGCCTGCATGCCTTCTTTTATGTCAATGTTTGTATAGAGACTATCAATATCAATGGTGAATAAAATTGAGTTGTCCGGAATGCGGAGTCTTTTAATTATCTCTACAAAGTGGTACGTGTCCTTTATGTAACTCGGGTGTGTGGTCGACAGAGGATTCAAAAAGTGGTCGAGGTACTCTGCAGTGTGATAAGTCTCACTGCTGCAGTCAGACACGATGGGCCTGCCGGGAGGGATTTCATGTGGTTTACTCCACTTGGCAGGGTCCTTGTGTATTTTGGGCAGCATATAGAATAATCTGGCTCTAGGTACAGCGTCACCCATTAAATAATGCTTTTGTTTCAGATTAATAAACTTCTTCTCATGTAGAGTTAGGATGATTTTATTTACAATCGGGACAGTGTTTGGATAAATGGGGTGGGTCAATTTGGTGTAGTATTTGGGATCATTAAGCTGTCTGTAGCCTTCCCATAAATATTGCTCCCTGTCCAAGATCACTATAGAGCTGCCCTTATCTGCTGGTTTAATAACTATGTGTTTGTTATTAACTAGTTCATCAAGTGCCCGCACTTCCTCCCTACTGAGGTTAGGAGGCACGTGATGAATTTTGAAGCGTGTGTTAAAATACCGAATGTCTGATTGTATTAGAGCAGTTATGGTGTGTGGTATTTGTGCCTGTACAGGAGCCCAGGACGATTTATAAATGAACGGGAGTCGTTCACACTCTCTCGAGTTTTCAAAATAAGCCGCCAGCTTTAACCTCCTGTGATACTGCTGTAGATCAAAGCGGCTCTGCTCCACAATCTGTTTATTAGTTCCCTTAGTGGGAATGAAATTTAACCCCCTGCCAAGGAGAGTGCGCTGTGCTTCAGTGAGTTTAAAGTGCTTAGTGAGGTTGATGACTAACTTATCCCCCTCCTGAGTAGGCAGGTTTATGGGGACAATTAGTTTAAGTAGTGAACCCAATTGTCAAATATGCGGGCAGCTGTGGCTCGGGTCCAGTGGATGTGATCCGGACCTGTGTGAAAGAGACCTGCTGGCAGCGCTGGGATGTACTCACACATTCTCGCAATAGCAGTGTTCAGATGTGTGAGGCGCAGTTTCTCCTTCGGGGGAAGATCTCCGGAGAAGTTGACCTGTGGCACAAAAACGTCAGCAGATGGAAAGGTCAGTCTAACGCTTCGGAGGGCCCTCTGCAGCTGTTTGATGGCCGTCTCCTGCGTTTTTTGGACACGGTTGTTAATGCCGAAGGCCAAAATGACCTTCTGCACCGTGACCTCAGAGGTCGTCTTGTTCATCAGGAGATCTGCGTTCCTGAAGGTGCCCCCTGGAAAAGCATCCACCTGCAGATCCTCGATGTTGTGGGCTGGCAGTTTGTACACATTGGAGTCTCCAATGATGAGCCACTTCTTGGTCACATGGAGACTCCAATCCTGTGCCTTCCGCGCGGTGGACTGGTGTCTGCATGGTCGCTGAGCTCCCTGCGGTGTCTGCAGGCCGGAAGTGGGAGTGGCCACCGGCCGGATCAGCTGGGTCTGCACCGCTGTCCTCAACCTGGTGGTGCTGATGGGCGTTAAGGGAACGTGCCTCACGTCCCTCTGCATTCGGGACCACGGCTCTCTCGCCTCCTGCTGCACCAGCTCCTCCAGGTTCCTCTGGGAGAACTCCACCTCGTCCGTGTTCGGGGCCACACACGGATTGCGCGGTGCGAAGGACCATACAGCAGATATTGAGGGCGTCGCTGCCGCCGGTGGAGGTGTCGGCGGTGATGTCGCTGCTGATGATGGCGCTGTTGCTGCCGCCTCCTCCGCCTCCGTCTCTGCTGCTGCTGCCTCCTCCGCCTCCGTCTCTGCTGCTGCTGCTGCCTCTGCTGAAGCCACTGACGACGAGCTGGGTGAAAGTTCTATTGTGAACTGTGGTCTGCGAAAGTTCAGTCTCTGTGGCCGGGGCAGCTGGGAAGACGGAGTGGGTGAAACCACCTGCTGTGAGCCCCCTGCCGACTGTGGCGTGTCGGGGGAGAGGGTGTCAGAGTTGAAACTAACCTCGATCGGGAAGTCTAACAGGTTCTGGATCAGTGGAGGAGTGCTGGGCCGCCGTTCTGCCGTCACTGGTGAGGAGGGCGTCACCAGCGCCGCCGCTGGAGCATGCGGTCCCGCGTGGACCTGGGCCGCCGTCGTGGTGATGACAGGTGCCACAGGTGCTGCTGCTGCTGCTGCTGCTGCGGCGGGCTGAGGTGAGTCTGGGCGTCTCTGGGCCTCGATAGTGTGTGTGGGCGGTGCGTTTACCGGTTCCGCTCTGGCCACAGGTCTCACTCGCCTCAGGGGGTGACTCGCCGGGTCAGTCTGGGCCGCTGGTGCTGCTGTTGTCGCCGGCGCCGCCGCTGCAGGGGCCTGTATTGGCTCATCTACCGCCAGACCGGCCATCCAGTCCACAACTGTCTCTCTGGCCTCTTTTAATGTGTCCGGGCCGAGTCTGCGGCCAAACTGCCTTTTGGCCCAGGCTGCCGCCACCTCGAACGGGTCACTCCACTCAGGACTATTGAGTCTGTGAAGGTTCCGGATTTCCTCCTTTATCACAGACTCATAGTGGTCCTGTAAAATGACCAACGCAGTGTGCTCCCAGTTCTTAGCGTTGCCTTCAATAAGCATCTGCGTGGCCGTGTTGGGAATAGCCGGCTTAATGAATGCGGCTAACTGCTGGGTCATTCTAGAGATCGTGACCGGTGGGTGTGTTATAACAATGTTAGAAAAGTGATGTGCCGCTTTAATGATCTTATGGAGGATCCGGCATTTAACAGTGAAAAGTGGGTCGTCAGATCTGGGCCTATTCTGAGCGCCCTCATTGTTCTGGTTCTGGTTTCGCTGGTACCGTGTGTTATTGTTATTTAAGTTGCTATTGTTATTGCTATTATTATTATAGGGGGCGCGTTGAAAGCGGGAGTCAAAGGACCGGGGCTGTGCGGGTCTTGGACGGGGACCGCGGTTAGCGGGACGTCCCGTGTACCTGTCATCCTGGCCGCCATCATAGCGCCACCGCGGGGCGCCTCCCCGATCCGCGGGTCTCCGGACAGCGTTCGCGTAGGTGTCGCGTGGATAGCGGGGCTGCTGTCGCTGGAAACGTGGCGGTGCGTTCTGCTGAAAGCGGGGCTGTTGCGGCTGGAACTGTTGCGGGGCTCGGCGCTGGTCCTGTGGCGGAGCGTGCTGATTGCGGCGCCTACCGCGTCTGCCGTACTGCACCAGCGTCCACTCGCCTTCATCCTCCCGGCCACGCCCGTACATGTCGCTAGCTAGTGAAGCCTCGTGTTCACTAGCCACGAAAAAAAGGCGAAGGAAAAGTTGTTCTTTTTACCTTTTATTAAATGGAACAATAGCAACAAAAATAAAACAATAAACGGAACAAGTTTAAACAGTTTAGCAACGTTTCGGATATAAAGAATATCCTTCCTCAGGCTATAAAACTTGTAAAAAAGTGTGAGCTAAAGATGCGCGCTGTTGTTGTCGCTCTGGTCAGCTCGGTGACATGACGGTCCGGCTGGGGCGTCGCCAATATGGCGGCCGTGACCTTTCCCCTCTCCGGTGTAGCTGACCAATAGCTGCGCTGAACTACAAATCTCTAGGTGCATCGCATACAGTGAGACGTTCAATGCACCCGTCTCACAATCCGAAATACCAGCATCGTCGAAACCAGAAACATGAATCACTTAGTAATACAGCAAAAACATGATAATAACATCAGCAAACATCATACATTGAATTATTAAAATTAGAAACAGTAATGGAATATGGAATAATACACACATTTTTTCCAATAAGCAGAAATATTTACAATACAACCACACATGATGAAGGGTTAAGATTAGGCATAGGTTATGGAGTGGTTGTGTTTAGGAAAAAATAACCGGGTGGGCTGTATAGGATTAGGTTTAGGCATGGGTTATGGAGTGGTTGTGTTTAGGACAAAATGACAGGGTGGGCTGTATAAGAGAACCGTAGAGACCGCAGGCTGCTCAGCAGGCGGCACGGGCCGGTTAGGGAATAAATAGTTTTGGATGGACCTGCGAGCAGGACCATCTGTGCACTGTCCAGCACTGCCTCACAGCCCGCAGCTCTTAGTCCTCATTTAAGCCCTTAGGATACCTGGTTTTTAATTTATTGATCCAGCCCCTCTCCGCTCTCCTCCTCTGGGGAGCGCTCCATCCGGGGTTCATCTGGATCACACACACAGACACAGATTTCCAACCGTGCGAAATAAAATGTGCCACAAGTGGCGTCAGTGTTTTTTTCTTTTTAATGATGTTGTGTTTGTGTTGTGTGAAGCGGGTCGCGATGGTGTTCCCCGTCTCCCCCACATATTGTAATCCACATTGTACACACGTGATGAGGTAAACACAGTTCTTAGACTTGGTGTTTCCCCTGGCTGAGTTCAGGAAAACGTCTCCCGTGCTGTGGCTTTGCAGCCATTTTCTGTGTTTATAAAAGGCATCACTCTGACCTCTCCCCTTAGTGCTGTGCAGAGGTTTTAATTTGGCCTTTACCAGATAGTCCAGTAAATTCTTGTTTCTCCTGTAGGCCGGGATGATCCTGTGGTCCTGCAGGACAGAAGACCCTGTGGTGTGGGAGAGGAATCTCCTTCTGCATCCTCTGACCAATGCCATGGTGGAAGGTGAATATGTGGTGACAAAGGGGAGACTGGAGCCCACAGTAATAGGCTTCTTCTCTAGAAATGACCTCTGGCATTTTCTAAGAAAGGTCCTAGAGTACCCCCTGGTGGACAAAGCGTGAAAGAGCACCCCGACTGCAACACGGAAATCCTCTTCTCTGCTGCATATTCTGTGAAACCTCAACAGTTGGGATTTGATTAAGCCAGCATATGTGTGCTTTGGGTGGAAGCTGGTCTTGAAGAGCAGAGCATGTGTGTCTGTCTCCTTAAAAAATACCTTAATGTCCAATGTGTGGGTTTCCTTAAATGTGTTACTTTTAAACGTTGTGGTGTCCAGAAAGTCAACAGAAGTCAAATTGTCGGTGGATTTAATTTTAATAGACTGATTGTGATTGTTGAGGGTGCACAGAAACACTTCAAAATCCTCCCTCGAGTGGGGCCACACACCCCAGATGTCGTCCAAATATCTATAATAATGCAGTGGCTTTTTAGGACATATTTTCAGGACTGATTCCTCCCACTCAGCCATAAAAATGTTAGCGTATGCGGGAGCAAACTTCTTCCCCATCGCTGTACCCTTGATTTGAAGGAAAAATTCCCCATTAAATTCAAAATCATTTTGGGTCAGATTGATCTCCAGTAACTGTAATAATTCTTTTTCTGGTCGCTTTTTGTCGGGGTGTTTCCGAAATGAATTCTTAACGGCCTGCATGCCTTCTTTTATGTCAATGTTTGTATAGAGACTATCAATATCAATGGTGAATAAAATTGAGTTGTCCGGAATGCGGAGTCTTTTAATTATCTCTACAAAGTGGTACGTGTCCTTTATGTAACTCGGGTGTGTGGTCGACAGAGGATTCAAAAAGTGGTCGAGGTACTCTGCAGTGTGATAAGTCTCACTGCTGCAGTCAGACACGATGGGCCTGCCGGGAGGGATTTCATGTGGTTTACTCCACTTGGCAGGGTCCTTGTGTATTTTGGGCAGCATATAGAATAATCTGGCTCTAGGTACAGCGTCACCCATTAAATAATGCTTTTGTTTCAGATTAATAAACTTCTTCTCATGTAGAGTTAGGATGATTTTATTTACAATCGGGACAGTGTTTGGATAAATGGGGTGGGTCAATTTGGTGTAGTATTTGGGATCATTAAGCTGTCTGTAGCCTTCCCATAAATATTGCTCCCTGTCCAAGATCACTATAGAGCTGCCCTTATCTGCTGGTTTAATAACTATGTGTTTGTTATTAACTAGTTCATCAAGTGCCCGCACTTCCTCCCTACTGAGGTTAGGAGGCACGTGATGAATTTTGAAGCGTGTGTTAAAATACCGAATGTCTGATTGTATTAGAGCAGTTATGGTGTGTGGTATTTGTGCCTGTACAGGAGCCCAGGACGATTTATAAATGAACGGGAGTCGTTCACACTCTCTCGAGTTTTCAAAATAAGCCGCCAGCTTTAACCTCCTGTGATACTGCTGTAGATCAAAGCGGCTCTGCTCCACAATCTGTTTATTAGTTCCCTTAGTGGGAATGAAATTTAACCCCCTGCCAAGGAGAGTGCGCTGTGCTTCAGTGAGTTTAAAGTGCTTAGTGAGGTTGATGACTAACTTATCCCCCTCCTGAGTAGGCAGGTTTATGGGGACAATTAGTTTAAGTAGTGAACCCAATTGTCAAATATGCGGGCAGCTGTGGCTCGGGTCCAGTGGATGTGATCCGGACCTGTGTGAAAGAGACCTGCTGGCAGCGCTGGGATGTACTCACACATTCTCGCAATAGCAGTGTTCAGATGTGTGAGGCGCAGTTTCTCCTTCGGGGGAAGATCTCCGGAGAAGTTGACCTGTGGCACAAAAACGTCAGCAGATGGAAAGGTCAGTCTAACGCTTCGGAGGGCCCTCTGCAGCTGTTTGATGGCCGTCTCCTGCGTTTTTTGGACACGGTTGTTAATGCCGAAGGCCAAAATGACCTTCTGCACCGTGACCTCAGAGGTCGTCTTGTTCATCAGGAGATCTGCGTTCCTGAAGGTGCCCCCTGGAAAAGCATCCACCTGCAGATCCTCGATGTTGTGGGCTGGCAGTTTGTACACATTGGAGTCTCCAATGATGAGCCACTTCTTGGTCACATGGAGACTCCAATCCTGTGCCTTCCGCGCGGTGGACTGGTGTCTGCATGGTCGCTGAGCTCCCTGCGGTGTCTGCAGGCCGGAAGTGGGAGTGGCCACCGGCCGGATCAGCTGGGTCTGCACCGCTGTCCTCAACCTGGTGGTGCTGATGGGCGTTAAGGGAACGTGCCTCACGTCCCTCTGCATTCGGGACCACGGCTCTCTCGCCTCCTGCTGCACCAGCTCCTCCAGGTTCCTCTGGGAGAACTCCACCTCGTCCGTGTTCGGGGCCACACACGGATTGCGCGGTGCGAAGGACCATACAGCAGATATTGAGGGCGTCGCTGCCGCCGGTGGAGGTGTCGGCGGTGATGTCGCTGCTGATGATGGCGCTGTTGCTGCCGCCTCCTCCGCCTCCGTCTCTGCTGCTGCTGCCTCCTCCGCCTCCGTCTCTGCTGCTGCTGCTGCCTCTGCTGAAGCCACTGACGACGAGCTGGGTGAAAGTTCTATTGTGAACTGTGGTCTGCGAAAGTTCAGTCTCTGTGGCCGGGGCAGCTGGGAAGACGGAGTGGGTGAAACCACCTGCTGTGAGCCCCCTGCCGACTGTGGCGTGTCGGGGGAGAGGGTGTCAGAGTTGAAACTAACCTCGATCGGGAAGTCTAACAGGTTCTGGATCAGTGGAGGAGTGCTGGGCCGCCGTTCTGCCGTCACTGGTGAGGAGGGCGTCACCAGCGCCGCCGCTGGAGCATGCGGTCCCGCGTGGACCTGGGCCGCCGTCGTGGTGATGACAGGTGCCACAGGTGCTGCTGCTGCTGCTGCTGCTGCGGCGGGCTGAGGTGAGTCTGGGCGTCTCTGGGCCTCGATAGTGTGTGTGGGCGGTGCGTTTACCGGTTCCGCTCTGGCCACAGGTCTCACTCGCCTCAGGGGGTGACTCGCCGGGTCAGTCTGGGCCGCTGGTGCTGCTGTTGTCGCCGGCGCCGCCGCTGCAGGGGCCTGTATTGGCTCATCTACCGCCAGACCGGCCATCCAGTCCACAACTGTCTCTCTGGCCTCTTTTAATGTGTCCGGGCCGAGTCTGCGGCCAAACTGCCTTTTGGCCCAGGCTGCCGCCACCTCGAACGGGTCACTCCACTCAGGACTATTGAGTCTGTGAAGGTTCCGGATTTCCTCCTTTATCACAGACTCATAGTGGTCCTGTAAAATGACCAACGCAGTGTGCTCCCAGTTCTTAGCGTTGCCTTCAATAAGCATCTGCGTGGCCGTGTTGGGAATAGCCGGCTTAATGAATGCGGCTAACTGCTGGGTCATTCTAGAGATCGTGACCGGTGGGTGTGTTATAACAATGTTAGAAAAGTGATGTGCCGCTTTAATGATCTTATGGAGGATCCGGCATTTAACAGTGAAAAGTGGGTCGTCAGATCTGGGCCTATTCTGAGCGCCCTCATTGTTCTGGTTCTGGTTTCGCTGGTACCGTGTGTTATTGTTATTTAAGTTGCTATTGTTATTGCTATTATTATTATAGGGGGCGCGTTGAAAGCGGGAGTCAAAGGACCGGGGCTGTGCGGGTCTTGGACGGGGACCGCGGTTAGCGGGACGTCCCGTGTACCTGTCATCCTGGCCGCCATCATAGCGCCACCGCGGGGCGCCTCCCCGATCCGCGGGTCTCCGGACAGCGTTCGCGTAGGTGTCGCGTGGATAGCGGGGCTGCTGTCGCTGGAAACGTGGCGGTGCGTTCTGCTGAAAGCGGGGCTGTTGCGGCTGGAACTGTTGCGGGGCTCGGCGCTGGTCCTGTGGCGGAGCGTGCTGATTGCGGCGCCTACCGCGTCTGCCGTACTGCACCAGCGTCCACTCGCCTTCATCCTCCCGGCCACGCCCGTACATGTCGCTAGCTAGTGAAGCCTCGTGTTCACTAGCCACGAAAAAAAGGCGAAGGAAAAGTTGTTCTTTTTACCTTTTATTAAATGGAACAATAGCAACAAAAATAAAACAATAAACGGAACAAGTTTAAACAGTTTAGCAACGTTTCGGATATAAAGAATATCCTTCCTCAGGCTATAAAACTTGTAAAAAAGTGTGAGCTAAAGATGCGCGCTGTTGTTGTCGCTCTGGTCAGCTCGGTGACATGACGGTCCGGCTGGGGCGTCGCCAATATGGCGGCCGTGACCTTTCCCCTCTCCGGTGTAGCTGACCAATAGCTGCGCTGAACTACAAATCTCTAGGTGCATCGCATACAGTGAGACGTTCAATGCACCCGTCTCACAATCCGAAATACCAGCATCGTCGAAACCAGAAACATGAATCACTTAGTAATACAGCAAAAACATGATAATAACATCAGCAAACATCATACATTGAATTATTAAAATTAGAAACAGTAATGGAATATGGAATAATACACACATTTTTTCCAATAAGCAGAAATATTTACAATACAACCACACATGATGAAGGGTTAAGATTAGGCATAGGTTATGGAGTGGTTGTGTTTAGGAAAAAATAACCGGGTGGGCTGTATAGGATTAGGTTTAGGCATGGGTTATGGAGTGGTTGTGTTTAGGACAAAATGACAGGGTGGGCTGTATAAGAGAACCGTAGAGACCGCAGGCTGCTCAGCAGGCGGCACGGGCCGGTTAGGGAATAAATAGTTTTGGATGGACCTGCGAGCAGGACCATCTGTGCACTGTCCAGCACTGCCTCACAGCCCGCAGCTCTTAGTCCTCATTTAAGCCCTTAGGATACCTGGTTTTTAATTTATTGATCCAGCCCCTCTCCGCTCTCCTCCTCTGGGGAGCGCTCCATCCGGGGTTCATCTGGATCACACACACAGACACAGATTTCCAACCGTGCGAAATAAAATGTGCCACAAGTGGCGTCAGTGTTTTTTTCTTTTTAATGATGTTGTGTTTGTGTTGTGTGAAGCGGGTCGCGATGGTGTTCCCCGTCTCCCCCACATATTGTAATCCACATTGTACACACGTGATGAGGTAAACACAGTTCTTAGACTTGGTGTTTCCCCTGGCTGAGTTCAGGAAAACGTCTCCCGTGCTGTGGCTTTGCAGCCATTTTCTGTGTTTATAAAAGGCATCACTCTGACCTCTCCCCTTAGTGCTGTGCAGAGGTTTTAATTTGGCCTTTACCAGATAGTCCAGTAAATTCTTGTTTCTCCTGTAGGCCGGGATGATCCTGTGGTCCTGCAGGACAGAAGACCCTGTGGTGTGGGAGAGGAATCTCCTTCTGCATCCTCTGACCAATGCCATGGTGGAAGGTGAATATGTGGTGACAAAGGGGAGACTGGAGCCCACAGTAATAGGCTTCTTCTCTAGAAATGACCTCTGGCATTTTCTAAGAAAGGTCCTAGAGTACCCCCTGGTGGACAAAGCGTGAAAGAGCACCCCGACTGCAACACGGAAATCCTCTTCTCTGCTGCATATTCTGTGAAACCTCAACAGTTGGGATTTGATTAAGCCAGCATATGTGTGCTTTGGGTGGAAGCTGGTCTTGAAGAGCAGAGCATGTGTGTCTGTCTCCTTAAAAAATACCTTAATGTCCAATGTGTGGGTTTCCTTAAATGTGTTACTTTTAAACGTTGTGGTGTCCAGAAAGTCAACAGAAGTCAAATTGTCGGTGGATTTAATTTTAATAGACTGATTGTGATTGTTGAGGGTGCACAGAAACACTTCAAAATCCTCCCTCGAGTGGGGCCACACACCCCAGATGTCGTCCAAATATCTATAATAATGCAGTGGCTTTTTAGGACATATTTTCAGGACTGATTCCTCCCACTCAGCCATAAAAATGTTAGCGTATGCGGGAGCAAACTTCTTCCCCATCGCTGTACCCTTGATTTGAAGGAAAAATTCCCCATTAAATTCAAAATCATTTTGGGTCAGATTGATCTCCAGTAACTGTAATAATTCTTTTTCTGGTCGCTTTTTGTCGGGGTGTTTCCGAAATGAATTCTTAACGGCCTGCATGCCTTCTTTTATGTCAATGTTTGTATAGAGACTATCAATATCAATGGTGAATAAAATTGAGTTGTCCGGAATGCGGAGTCTTTTAATTATCTCTACAAAGTGGTACGTGTCCTTTATGTAACTCGGGTGTGTGGTCGACAGAGGATTCAAAAAGTGGTCGAGGTACTCTGCAGTGTGATAAGTCTCACTGCTGCAGTCAGACACGATGGGCCTGCCGGGAGGGATTTCATGTGGTTTACTCCACTTGGCAGGGTCCTTGTGTATTTTGGGCAGCATATAGAATAATCTGGCTCTAGGTACAGCGTCACCCATTAAATAATGCTTTTGTTTCAGATTAATAAACTTCTTCTCATGTAGAGTTAGGATGATTTTATTTACAATCGGGACAGTGTTTGGATAAATGGGGTGGGTCAATTTGGTGTAGTATTTGGGATCATTAAGCTGTCTGTAGCCTTCCCATAAATATTGCTCCCTGTCCAAGATCACTATAGAGCTGCCCTTATCTGCTGGTTTAATAACTATGTGTTTGTTATTAACTAGTTCATCAAGTGCCCGCACTTCCTCCCTACTGAGGTTAGGAGGCACGTGATGAATTTTGAAGCGTGTGTTAAAATACCGAATGTCTGATTGTATTAGAGCAGTTATGGTGTGTGGTATTTGTGCCTGTACAGGAGCCCAGGACGATTTATAAATGAACGGGAGTCGTTCACACTCTCTCGAGTTTTCAAAATAAGCCGCCAGCTTTAACCTCCTGTGATACTGCTGTAGATCAAAGCGGCTCTGCTCCACAATCTGTTTATTAGTTCCCTTAGTGGGAATGAAATTTAACCCCCTGCCAAGGAGAGTGCGCTGTGCTTCAGTGAGTTTAAAGTGCTTAGTGAGGTTGATGACTAACTTATCCCCCTCCTGAGTAGGCAGGTTTATGGGGACAATTAGTTTAAGTAGTGAACCCAATTGTCAAATATGCGGGCAGCTGTGGCTCGGGTCCAGTGGATGTGATCCGGACCTGTGTGAAAGAGACCTGCTGGCAGCGCTGGGATGTACTCACACATTCTCGCAATAGCAGTGTTCAGATGTGTGAGGCGCAGTTTCTCCTTCGGGGGAAGATCTCCGGAGAAGTTGACCTGTGGCACAAAAACGTCAGCAGATGGAAAGGTCAGTCTAACGCTTCGGAGGGCCCTCTGCAGCTGTTTGATGGCCGTCTCCTGCGTTTTTTGGACACGGTTGTTAATGCCGAAGGCCAAAATGACCTTCTGCACCGTGACCTCAGAGGTCGTCTTGTTCATCAGGAGATCTGCGTTCCTGAAGGTGCCCCCTGGAAAAGCATCCACCTGCAGATCCTCGATGTTGTGGGCTGGCAGTTTGTACACATTGGAGTCTCCAATGATGAGCCACTTCTTGGTCACATGGAGACTCCAATCCTGTGCCTTCCGCGCGGTGGACTGGTGTCTGCATGGTCGCTGAGCTCCCTGCGGTGTCTGCAGGCCGGAAGTGGGAGTGGCCACCGGCCGGATCAGCTGGGTCTGCACCGCTGTCCTCAACCTGGTGGTGCTGATGGGCGTTAAGGGAACGTGCCTCACGTCCCTCTGCATTCGGGACCACGGCTCTCTCGCCTCCTGCTGCACCAGCTCCTCCAGGTTCCTCTGGGAGAACTCCACCTCGTCCGTGTTCGGGGCCACACACGGATTGCGCGGTGCGAAGGACCATACAGCAGATATTGAGGGCGTCGCTGCCGCCGGTGGAGGTGTCGGCGGTGATGTCGCTGCTGATGATGGCGCTGTTGCTGCCGCCTCCTCCGCCTCCGTCTCTGCTGCTGCTGCCTCCTCCGCCTCCGTCTCTGCTGCTGCTGCTGCCTCTGCTGAAGCCACTGACGACGAGCTGGGTGAAAGTTCTATTGTGAACTGTGGTCTGCGAAAGTTCAGTCTCTGTGGCCGGGGCAGCTGGGAAGACGGAGTGGGTGAAACCACCTGCTGTGAGCCCCCTGCCGACTGTGGCGTGTCGGGGGAGAGGGTGTCAGAGTTGAAACTAACCTCGATCGGGAAGTCTAACAGGTTCTGGATCAGTGGAGGAGTGCTGGGCCGCCGTTCTGCCGTCACTGGTGAGGAGGGCGTCACCAGCGCCGCCGCTGGAGCATGCGGTCCCGCGTGGACCTGGGCCGCCGTCGTGGTGATGACAGGTGCCACAGGTGCTGCTGCTGCTGCTGCTGCTGCGGCGGGCTGAGGTGAGTCTGGGCGTCTCTGGGCCTCGATAGTGTGTGTGGGCGGTGCGTTTACCGGTTCCGCTCTGGCCACAGGTCTCACTCGCCTCAGGGGGTGACTCGCCGGGTCAGTCTGGGCCGCTGGTGCTGCTGTTGTCGCCGGCGCCGCCGCTGCAGGGGCCTGTATTGGCTCATCTACCGCCAGACCGGCCATCCAGTCCACAACTGTCTCTCTGGCCTCTTTTAATGTGTCCGGGCCGAGTCTGCGGCCAAACTGCCTTTTGGCCCAGGCTGCCGCCACCTCGAACGGGTCACTCCACTCAGGACTATTGAGTCTGTGAAGGTTCCGGATTTCCTCCTTTATCACAGACTCATAGTGGTCCTGTAAAATGACCAACGCAGTGTGCTCCCAGTTCTTAGCGTTGCCTTCAATAAGCATCTGCGTGGCCGTGTTGGGAATAGCCGGCTTAATGAATGCGGCTAACTGCTGGGTCATTCTAGAGATCGTGACCGGTGGGTGTGTTATAACAATGTTAGAAAAGTGATGTGCCGCTTTAATGATCTTATGGAGGATCCGGCATTTAACAGTGAAAAGTGGGTCGTCAGATCTGGGCCTATTCTGAGCGCCCTCATTGTTCTGGTTCTGGTTTCGCTGGTACCGTGTGTTATTGTTATTTAAGTTGCTATTGTTATTGCTATTATTATTATAGGGGGCGCGTTGAAAGCGGGAGTCAAAGGACCGGGGCTGTGCGGGTCTTGGACGGGGACCGCGGTTAGCGGGACGTCCCGTGTACCTGTCATCCTGGCCGCCATCATAGCGCCACCGCGGGGCGCCTCCCCGATCCGCGGGTCTCCGGACAGCGTTCGCGTAGGTGTCGCGTGGATAGCGGGGCTGCTGTCGCTGGAAACGTGGCGGTGCGTTCTGCTGAAAGCGGGGCTGTTGCGGCTGGAACTGTTGCGGGGCTCGGCGCTGGTCCTGTGGCGGAGCGTGCTGATTGCGGCGCCTACCGCGTCTGCCGTACTGCACCAGCGTCCACTCGCCTTCATCCTCCCGGCCACGCCCGTACATGTCGCTAGCTAGTGAAGCCTCGTGTTCACTAGCCACGAAAAAAAGGCGAAGGAAAAGTTGTTCTTTTTACCTTTTATTAAATGGAACAATAGCAACAAAAATAAAACAATAAACGGAACAAGTTTAAACAGTTTAGCAACGTTTCGGATATAAAGAATATCCTTCCTCAGGCTATAAAACTTGTAAAAAAGTGTGAGCTAAAGATGCGCGCTGTTGTTGTCGCTCTGGTCAGCTCGGTGACATGACGGTCCGGCTGGGGCGTCGCCAATATGGCGGCCGTGACCTTTCCCCTCTCCGGTGTAGCTGACCAATAGCTGCGCTGAACTACAAATCTCTAGGTGCATCGCATACAGTGAGACGTTCAATGCACCCGTCTCACAATCCGAAATACCAGCATCGTCGAAACCAGAAACATGAATCACTTAGTAATACAGCAAAAACATGATAATAACATCAGCAAACATCATACATTGAATTATTAAAATTAGAAACAGTAATGGAATATGGAATAATACACACATTTTTTCCAATAAGCAGAAATATTTACAATACAACCACACATGATGAAGGGTTAAGATTAGGCATAGGTTATGGAGTGGTTGTGTTTAGGAAAAAATAACCGGGTGGGCTGTATAGGATTAGGTTTAGGCATGGGTTATGGAGTGGTTGTGTTTAGGACAAAATGACAGGGTGGGCTGTATAAGAGAACCGTAGAGACCGCAGGCTGCTCAGCAGGCGGCACGGGCCGGTTAGGGAATAAATAGTTTTGGATGGACCTGCGAGCAGGACCATCTGTGCACTGTCCAGCACTGCCTCACAGCCCGCAGCTCTTAGTCCTCATTTAAGCCCTTAGGATACCTGGTTTTTAATTTATTGATCCAGCCCCTCTCCGCTCTCCTCCTCTGGGGAGCGCTCCATCCGGGGTTCATCTGGATCACACACACAGACACAGATTTCCAACCGTGCGAAATAAAATGTGCCACAAGTGGCGTCAGTGTTTTTTTCTTTTTAATGATGTTGTGTTTGTGTTGTGTGAAGCGGGTCGCGATGGTGTTCCCCGTCTCCCCCACATATTGTAATCCACATTGTACACACGTGATGAGGTAAACACAGTTCTTAGACTTGGTGTTTCCCCTGGCTGAGTTCAGGAAAACGTCTCCCGTGCTGTGGCTTTGCAGCCATTTTCTGTGTTTATAAAAGGCATCACTCTGACCTCTCCCCTTAGTGCTGTGCAGAGGTTTTAATTTGGCCTTTACCAGATAGTCCAGTAAATTCTTGTTTCTCCTGTAGGCCGGGATGATCCTGTGGTCCTGCAGGACAGAAGACCCTGTGGTGTGGGAGAGGAATCTCCTTCTGCATCCTCTGACCAATGCCATGGTGGAAGGTGAATATGTGGTGACAAAGGGGAGACTGGAGCCCACAGTAATAGGCTTCTTCTCTAGAAATGACCTCTGGCATTTTCTAAGAAAGGTCCTAGAGTACCCCCTGGTGGACAAAGCGTGAAAGAGCACCCCGACTGCAACACGGAAATCCTCTTCTCTGCTGCATATTCTGTGAAACCTCAACAGTTGGGATTTGATTAAGCCAGCATATGTGTGCTTTGGGTGGAAGCTGGTCTTGAAGAGCAGAGCATGTGTGTCTGTCTCCTTAAAAAATACCTTAATGTCCAATGTGTGGGTTTCCTTAAATGTGTTACTTTTAAACGTTGTGGTGTCCAGAAAGTCAACAGAAGTCAAATTGTCGGTGGATTTAATTTTAATAGACTGATTGTGATTGTTGAGGGTGCACAGAAACACTTCAAAATCCTCCCTCGAGTGGGGCCACACACCCCAGATGTCGTCCAAATATCTATAATAATGCAGTGGCTTTTTAGGACATATTTTCAGGACTGATTCCTCCCACTCAGCCATAAAAATGTTAGCGTATGCGGGAGCAAACTTCTTCCCCATCGCTGTACCCTTGATTTGAAGGAAAAATTCCCCATTAAATTCAAAATCATTTTGGGTCAGATTGATCTCCAGTAACTGTAATAATTCTTTTTCTGGTCGCTTTTTGTCGGGGTGTTTCCGAAATGAATTCTTAACGGCCTGCATGCCTTCTTTTATGTCAATGTTTGTATAGAGACTATCAATATCAATGGTGAATAAAATTGAGTTGTCCGGAATGCGGAGTCTTTTAATTATCTCTACAAAGTGGTACGTGTCCTTTATGTAACTCGGGTGTGTGGTCGACAGAGGATTCAAAAAGTGGTCGAGGTACTCTGCAGTGTGATAAGTCTCACTGCTGCAGTCAGACACGATGGGCCTGCCGGGAGGGATTTCATGTGGTTTACTCCACTTGGCAGGGTCCTTGTGTATTTTGGGCAGCATATAGAATAATCTGGCTCTAGGTACAGCGTCACCCATTAAATAATGCTTTTGTTTCAGATTAATAAACTTCTTCTCATGTAGAGTTAGGATGATTTTATTTACAATCGGGACAGTGTTTGGATAAATGGGGTGGGTCAATTTGGTGTAGTATTTGGGATCATTAAGCTGTCTGTAGCCTTCCCATAAATATTGCTCCCTGTCCAAGATCACTATAGAGCTGCCCTTATCTGCTGGTTTAATAACTATGTGTTTGTTATTAACTAGTTCATCAAGTGCCCGCACTTCCTCCCTACTGAGGTTAGGAGGCACGTGATGAATTTTGAAGCGTGTGTTAAAATACCGAATGTCTGATTGTATTAGAGCAGTTATGGTGTGTGGTATTTGTGCCTGTACAGGAGCCCAGGACGATTTATAAATGAACGGGAGTCGTTCACACTCTCTCGAGTTTTCAAAATAAGCCGCCAGCTTTAACCTCCTGTGATACTGCTGTAGATCAAAGCGGCTCTGCTCCACAATCTGTTTATTAGTTCCCTTAGTGGGAATGAAATTTAACCCCCTGCCAAGGAGAGTGCGCTGTGCTTCAGTGAGTTTAAAGTGCTTAGTGAGGTTGATGACTAACTTATCCCCCTCCTGAGTAGGCAGGTTTATGGGGACAATTAGTTTAAGTAGTGAACCCAATTGTCAAATATGCGGGCAGCTGTGGCTCGGGTCCAGTGGATGTGATCCGGACCTGTGTGAAAGAGACCTGCTGGCAGCGCTGGGATGTACTCACACATTCTCGCAATAGCAGTGTTCAGATGTGTGAGGCGCAGTTTCTCCTTCGGGGGAAGATCTCCGGAGAAGTTGACCTGTGGCACAAAAACGTCAGCAGATGGAAAGGTCAGTCTAACGCTTCGGAGGGCCCTCTGCAGCTGTTTGATGGCCGTCTCCTGCGTTTTTTGGACACGGTTGTTAATGCCGAAGGCCAAAATGACCTTCTGCACCGTGACCTCAGAGGTCGTCTTGTTCATCAGGAGATCTGCGTTCCTGAAGGTGCCCCCTGGAAAAGCATCCACCTGCAGATCCTCGATGTTGTGGGCTGGCAGTTTGTACACATTGGAGTCTCCAATGATGAGCCACTTCTTGGTCACATGGAGACTCCAATCCTGTGCCTTCCGCGCGGTGGACTGGTGTCTGCATGGTCGCTGAGCTCCCTGCGGTGTCTGCAGGCCGGAAGTGGGAGTGGCCACCGGCCGGATCAGCTGGGTCTGCACCGCTGTCCTCAACCTGGTGGTGCTGATGGGCGTTAAGGGAACGTGCCTCACGTCCCTCTGCATTCGGGACCACGGCTCTCTCGCCTCCTGCTGCACCAGCTCCTCCAGGTTCCTCTGGGAGAACTCCACCTCGTCCGTGTTCGGGGCCACACACGGATTGCGCGGTGCGAAGGACCATACAGCAGATATTGAGGGCGTCGCTGCCGCCGGTGGAGGTGTCGGCGGTGATGTCGCTGCTGATGATGGCGCTGTTGCTGCCGCCTCCTCCGCCTCCGTCTCTGCTGCTGCTGCCTCCTCCGCCTCCGTCTCTGCTGCTGCTGCTGCCTCTGCTGAAGCCACTGACGACGAGCTGGGTGAAAGTTCTATTGTGAACTGTGGTCTGCGAAAGTTCAGTCTCTGTGGCCGGGGCAGCTGGGAAGACGGAGTGGGTGAAACCACCTGCTGTGAGCCCCCTGCCGACTGTGGCGTGTCGGGGGAGAGGGTGTCAGAGTTGAAACTAACCTCGATCGGGAAGTCTAACAGGTTCTGGATCAGTGGAGGAGTGCTGGGCCGCCGTTCTGCCGTCACTGGTGAGGAGGGCGTCACCAGCGCCGCCGCTGGAGCATGCGGTCCCGCGTGGACCTGGGCCGCCGTCGTGGTGATGACAGGTGCCACAGGTGCTGCTGCTGCTGCTGCTGCTGCGGCGGGCTGAGGTGAGTCTGGGCGTCTCTGGGCCTCGATAGTGTGTGTGGGCGGTGCGTTTACCGGTTCCGCTCTGGCCACAGGTCTCACTCGCCTCAGGGGGTGACTCGCCGGGTCAGTCTGGGCCGCTGGTGCTGCTGTTGTCGCCGGCGCCGCCGCTGCAGGGGCCTGTATTGGCTCATCTACCGCCAGACCGGCCATCCAGTCCACAACTGTCTCTCTGGCCTCTTTTAATGTGTCCGGGCCGAGTCTGCGGCCAAACTGCCTTTTGGCCCAGGCTGCCGCCACCTCGAACGGGTCACTCCACTCAGGACTATTGAGTCTGTGAAGGTTCCGGATTTCCTCCTTTATCACAGACTCATAGTGGTCCTGTAAAATGACCAACGCAGTGTGCTCCCAGTTCTTAGCGTTGCCTTCAATAAGCATCTGCGTGGCCGTGTTGGGAATAGCCGGCTTAATGAATGCGGCTAACTGCTGGGTCATTCTAGAGATCGTGACCGGTGGGTGTGTTATAACAATGTTAGAAAAGTGATGTGCCGCTTTAATGATCTTATGGAGGATCCGGCATTTAACAGTGAAAAGTGGGTCGTCAGATCTGGGCCTATTCTGAGCGCCCTCATTGTTCTGGTTCTGGTTTCGCTGGTACCGTGTGTTATTGTTATTTAAGTTGCTATTGTTATTGCTATTATTATTATAGGGGGCGCGTTGAAAGCGGGAGTCAAAGGACCGGGGCTGTGCGGGTCTTGGACGGGGACCGCGGTTAGCGGGTTAGGGTTAGGGGGTTAGGGTTAGGGTTAGGGTTAGGGTTAGGGTTAGGGTTAGGGTTAGGGGTTAAGGGGTTGGGACAGCGGTCCTAAGACCACTGTCAGTGCACGGTCCATCGTCAGGCCCGGCTCCGAGGACCCAAAAGTAAACACAGAATCAAGTTTCCCTTAGTCCCAGTTACCCACAGACATGGCGCCTCCGCTTTCTCCATCACTTTGATGTCGCGTCATCACCTCCGTCCGGGTCCGTGTACCTCTGCTCGCCTTAGCCGTGGTGCTGGTGCAGGTGCCTTCTCCCTCCGTGATGTGGACCGGAAGAACTGCGCTCCTCACCTCAGCATCAGCAGCCTCGCAGTGACCCATGGCACCCGGCTCGCTCACGTCCATAATCTGCTCACTTGTTGCTCCGCCATCGTTTATTTTCTCCAGCAGGAACATGGGAACAAGCACAAAACAACACCGCAACGTTTCGGTCTCAACTAGACCTTCTTCAGGCAGGTTTAAAAAGTGTGCATTTAACAAAACAGCGGAGCTCGTGCCGGGGACTCCTTTCCCTCCGGACACGCTGGCGAAAATGACGTGAGTCGGCGGCGCAGTGATATCGGAGGTGCGGACCGGCGTGATCCGGCACCGCTGGATCTATTTTATCTCAAACTCAACACAACACATCATGATATTTAGCGTTAGCAGGTATTGTATCATTAAAACAATATATCCGCCCTATTCTCGACCGACCATATCCCCGTGGATTTATAATTATGTATACATTGTCAAGAATAAGCATTGTTTAAATAAAAACGATCACAATCCTGTACACATGAGTGGTGGAATCCTTCAAAGCATGACACAAAGTTAGTATTCAATGCCTGTCAGTAATATTAAACTGAAATTTCACATCCTCTTATTGTGTTCACAGTGCAAAACATCATAAAACAATATATTGGCCGTACTCTCAATCGTGCTTCTTTCTGTGGATCCGTAATTGTGCTTCAATAGAGCGTCGTCCTTAAAGAATAGTGCATACATTTCTAAGAGTCAGCATTGTTTAAAAGATTGTAATCCTGTACACACAAGTGATGGAATATAATAGCATGACACCAGGTAGGCATTCTATGCATGTCAGTAAATTATAACTTGACTATTAAGATTTGTGAAGGAGTGAGATGTCATAGATCCGCTATAAAATGTGTTGTTTTATTCTGTCCATGCATTAAAGGGCCAGATTAGGCTTGCAAATAATACATGTACTAATGTTGTGTTTAGGAAAAGGGGACCAGGTTAGGTCACAGCCTCCCTCCAACAATAGAAAACTGTGTGGTTGTGTTTAGGAGAAGGGGACCTGATTAGGTCACAGCCTCGCTCCGACAATAGAAAACTGTGTGGTTGTGTTTAGGGCTAGGTGATGGAGAGACTGCATAAACAAATGGGGGAACCCCCGGGGCTAGACCCAAGAGGCACAGGCTGGTTAGGGGTTAAGGGGTTGGGTTAGGGTTAGGGTTAGGGTTAGGGTTAGGGATTAAAAGATTGTGAAAGTCCTGCGAACAGGACCATCGATGCACAGTCCAGCACCACCCCACTGTCTGCACCTCTCAACCCTCATTGAGGCCTTTAGGATGCAAGGTGTCCAGCTTGTTGATCCACAGCCTCTCAGCTCTCCTCCTCAGGGGAGCACTCCACCTGGGGTTGCACTGGAGAATGCTAGTGGATAAGGATTTCCATCCATGTACTGTGAAATGAGCCACTAATGGCGTCTGTACTTTTTTTCTGTTTGTGATGTTATATTTGTGTTGTGCCATCCTGGTGGCGATGCTGTTGCCCGTCTCCCCCACATACTGCAGGCCACAAGTCTGGCACATAATAAGATAAACACAATTTTTACATTTGACATGACCCCGAACCATAATGTGGAAGACCTCTTTTGTGCTATGGCTCTGGAGCCATGTCCGCTGCTTAAAATAGTCCACCGGGTTCCTGACTTGTGGAATATATAGAGGTCTTATTTTAGCTTTAACCAAAAAATCCTGCAGATTTCTATTTCTCCGGAAAGCCGGAATAATTCTAAAATCCTGCAGGACGTCCTTGTCTCTGGTGTGGTGAAGGAATCTTTCCCTGCAGCCTCTAACCAAGTCTCTGGTGGACGGTGAGTATGTGGTCACAAAGGTGAGGCTTGAACCAACCATGATGGGCTTTTTAACAAGGAAATTCCTCTGGCACTTTCTAAGGAAAGAGCGAGAGTACCCTCTGCTGGACAGAGCGCGAAACAACACTTTGACAGCAGAATAAAAGTCCACCTCTCTGCTGCAAATTCTATGGAACCTCAACAGCTGAGATTTGATTAAACCAGCGTAAGTGTGTCCGGGATGAAAGCTGGTTTTAAAAAGAAGTGCATGGGTGTCTGTTTCTTTAAAGAAAACTTTAATGTCCAGTCTATGGGTTTCCTTGAATGTAGTGTCTTTAAATGTTGTAGTGTCCAAAAAATCAACTGATGTGGGGCTGCTAGTGGATTTAATGGTGATGGATGGATTAAAGCTGTTGAGGATTCCAAGAAAGATGTCAAAATCCTCTCGCGAGTGAGGCCACACACCCCAGATGTCGTCCAAATATCTGTAGTATTGTGACGGTTTTTTGGGACACATTTTCAGGACTGAGTCCTCCCACTCAGCCATAAAAATATTGGCGTATGCGGGGGCAAACTTCTTCCCCATCGCCGTACCCTTAATTTGCAGAAAAAATTCCCCATTAAATTCAAAATCATTTTGGGTCAGATTAATTTCCAGTAGCTGTAAGAGCTCTTTCTCTGGTCTCTTTTTGTTGGGGTGTTTCCGAAATGCATTTTTAACGGCCTGTATGCCTTCTTTAATGTCAATATTAGTGTAAAGACTATCAATATCAATGGTAAATAAAATGGAGTTATCCGAAATTTGGAGTCCTCTGATTATGTCCACGAAGTGGTACGTGTCCTTAATGTAACTAGGATGTGTGGTCGAGAGAGGATTAAGAAAGTGGTCGATGTACTCAGCCGTACGGTAGGTCTCGCTGCTACAGTCGGAGACAATAGGACGACCGGGGGGGATCACATACGGTTTGCTCCACTTAGCAGGGTCTTTGTGGATCTTGGGCAACATATAAAAGAGTCTGGGCCTCGGTACCGTGTCCCCCATGAGATAATGTTTTTGTTTTAAGGTGACGAATTTTTTCTCATGTAGGGTGTTTATTATCGTGATCACTTTTGGAATAGTGTTTAAATAGATGGGTTCGGCCAATTTGGTGTAATATTTTGTGTCGTTCAATTGTCTATAACCCTCCCATAAGTATTGTTCTCTGTCCAGAATAACTATGGCGCTGCCCTTGTCTGCTGGCTTAATGACTATGTGTTTGTTATTAGACAGGTGCTCGAGTGCACTCACTTCCTCCCTACTGAGGTTAGGAGGCACCTGGCGACCCCTGAAATGTTTGTCGAAATGTGTGATGTCGGCTTGAATGAGGTCACGAATAATTATGGGGATATGTGTCAGTGGAGGAGACCAGGTAGATTTATTGATAAACGGCAGGGGTTCCGACTCCTTAGAGAGCTCGAAATAAGCCGCCAACTTAAGTTTTCGATGATATTGTTGTAGATCAAAACGACTCTGTGGTAAAAGATTTTTGTTAATTCCTTTTGTAGGAATAAAATTTAAACCCCTGCTGAGTAGAGCAAACTGCGTGTCAGTGAGTTTGAAATCTTTGGTGAGGTTTAGAACCGTCTTATCCCCCTCCTGAGTAGGCAGGCTTGTGGGGACTATTAGTTTAGGTAGTGAACCCAGTGATCAAAAATGCGACTGGCTGTGCCCCGAGACCAATGAATATTGTCCCCACCTGTGCTGAAAAGACTCGTAGGCAGGGCCGGAATGTACTCATACCTGCTGGATATGGCCGAGTTCAAGTGTGTGAGCCGCAGTTTCTCCTTCTGAGGAAGACCACTGGAGAAGTTTATCTGCGACACAAAAATCTCAGCAGAAGGAAAAGTGCGCCTCACATTGTTCATGGCACTTTGCAGCTGTTTTAAAGCAGTCTCACGGGTCTTTTGGACCCGGTTATTAAGGCCCACAGCCACAATAACTTTTTCAACGTCTACCTGAGCGGTGGTTTTGTCCATCAGCAGCTCCACGTTCCGGAACGTAGCACCAGGAAAGCCGTCGATTTGCAGGTGCTCGTTTGTATATGCAGGCAGTTTGCAGACATTGGAGTCTCCAATGATTAACCATTTCCTGGTTACATGGAGACTCCACTCCTGGGCCTTTCTCAGGGTCGTCTGGTGCCTGGTGGGCCGTTGTAGTCGGCGCCGGGTCGGTGCGTCCGGACCGGGAGCCGGAGTGGACGACGTGTGCAGCAGGTGGGTCTGCACCGCAGCACGAAGTCTGCGGACGGGCGTCAGGGGGACACGGCTCAGCTCCTCCTGCATCCGGGACAGTGATCGCGGCTTCTCCTGCTGCAATAGTTGAGTCACGTTCTGTTGAGAGAGCTCCATCACAACATCATCGTTAGGGGCCACAGCTGGGTTGTGACGCCTGAGGGACCAAGCAGTGGGGTGTGGGGTCGTTGCGAGCGCTGGAGAGGACTCTGATGAGGCCACTGAAGCCGAGCTCGACACAGGATCACGTCTGCTACCACGTAGTCTCTGATCCCTCTGTGGCAGTGGTGCAGGCAATTGTGTGTCAGGGGCGTGTGGGGACCCCCGTTGTGAGCCCTCACCTTGAAGCGGAGAGAGAGGGGAGAGGGTGCCCAGGCTGAAACACGGATCGATGATGGAGTCCATGATGTTGGAGGCTCTCTCTGGAGTGCTGGGGGGCGGAGGCAGTGATGCAGACGAGGAAGAGGGCGTCACCAAAATCAGGTCTGCCTCCGCCGGTGCCGAGTGGATTTGGGCCACCTCGGTCTGGGTCGCCGTTGTCGTCGGCGCTGCTCTGCGCGGCTGTGGAGGTCTCGTGGCAGCTGCAGGGGGCCCCAATGGCTCCTCGGCTGCTGCGCGGAGCTGCGTCGGCTCCCTCTGGGACTGGGTGACAGCGGCACGTGGTGTTTGTGGTGCTGCAGCGGTGGGTTGCCCTGGTTGTGGGTCTCGCTGAACCTCAGCGGCGGGTGTGGGCGACGCCCCCGCCGGCCGTGTTGTGTCCCCGGGTCTCAGGCGCCTCAGGGGGTGTGTTACCGGATCGGGCTGGACCACCACGGCAGCTGGCGCTGCCACCACAGGGGGGGGCGGTTGCGGTTCCTCCACCAACAGCACGGCCATCCAGTCAGCAACAGCCTCCTTAGCCTCCGACAGCGTCTGCGGGTTCAGTCTGCGACCAAAGTCTTTTCTGGCCCAGGCTGAGGCCACCTCAAAAGGGGCATCCCACACGGGGCTGTTAAGCCGATAGAGATTGAGAATCTCACTTTTCATAATAGTCTCATAATGATCTTGGAGGATCACCAATGTGGTGTGCTCCCAGTTTTGGGCGTTGCCCCCTAAGAGGGCCTGTGTGGCTGCGTTGGGGATTGCAGGCTTGATGAAAGCGGCTAATTGTTGCGTCATTTTAGCAATATTAGCCGGAGGGTTTTTTCCGGCAGTGTTTGTGAAATGATGGGCCACTTTAATAATCTTGTGCAGAATTCTACACTTGTGTGTAAATAGCGGGTCATCCGACATGGGTCGCTCCGGAGCGCCCTGAATGTTCTGATTCTGAACGGGACGGTAGTTACTAACGTTGTAATTAAAATCGTTACCATTGTCTCTGGGCCGTTGGAAACGGGAGGCAAAAAGACGGGGTTGGGGGGGTCTCTGGCGGGGTCCCGGGTTGTTGGGGCGACCCGCGTACCTTGTGTTATGGCCGTAGTCGTAGCGCCGTTGAGGACCTCCTCTCCACTGTTGCGCTGGCCGAGTAGCATCTGCGTACGAAGCGCGCTGGAAACGGGGCCTCTGCTGCCGATGTTGTGGATGCGGAGGCTGGCGGTACTGCGGAGGCTGTTGAGCCCGCGGTCGTGGCTGGGCTGGTGGAGGTCCCCGCTGTGCTTGCGTACGGAAGCGGTTATTACCTCCGCGACGTCTCCCGTAGCGAACCACCGTCCAATCCCCCTCGTCATCATACTCGTCTTCGTACATGTTTAAGCTAGCAGCCTCGTGGTGGCTAACTTAGCACGAAAAAAAACGGCAAGAGAAAAGGTGTCTTTTTACCTTTTATTATTCTCGAACAAAGTGGTAACAAAAATAAAACAACAAACGGAACAAGTCTAAATAGAACTATAGAAATAGCGACGTTTCGAATACGAAAGTATTCTTCTTCAGGCTTGTTATAAGGTGCTTGTTCAGAGAGGCAATGACGGGAGCAAGTGTTACTCCTAAGGACCTCTCGCTAAAAACAAAGTCCGGCTCCCTTTAGCGTTAGCCAACATGGCGGCCGTGAACTTTGCCTTATATGGTCCTACCGACCAATCACTCCGCGAAAACAGGCGGCGGGATACCAGGGTGCCCTCCGCTTATCACGCAGTAATAAGCACTCGTCCCGATATAATATAATATATTATATATAAAAATATAGAACCGTCCCATAAAACAGAACTAAGAAATACACAGTGGTAAACAAGGAATAAACTCAAATGGCATTGCATAACAGAATAAAAGCATTGAGAAATAAAATATCCCTTAGAATTTCGAATGGAGTAGTATGTAACAAAATAGGGCCTCAGTCCCTTCAATAAAAACTGTACATACAAAGAATTCTCAAAACCACACTTAAATAACTGAATAATTATTCATATATATATGTAAATATAAAGATGAGTGGTCACATCAAGAACGCCCACAAACATGAAAGATGTATTCGGAGAGGAACACATAATATACAAGGAACATGTGTTATGCAAATAAACCGTACATAATAACCCATTATAGAGCAAAAAGCATATTTACACATGTTGTTGACGTTGGCAGTCATAAATCAAAAAGGAATAATGTGACCTGTTATAACTAGCTGTAAATCAAACTCACGCCATTACCAAAGAAACCACAAGAAAAATCTCTGATCACCCGTAATGAAGAGCTTTCAATAGGGGATGGGTTCCCTGGTTAGGGTTAGGCGTGGGAGATAAGTGGTTAAGGTTAGGCGTGGGAGATGAGTGGTTGGGTTTAGGGTAAAGTGACAGGGTAGGCTGCATGAAGGAAAAGGAGAACACAGACTGCGAGGCAGGCGGCACGGGCTGGTTAGGGATTAAAAGATTGTGAAAGTCCTGCGAACAGGACCATCGATGCACAGTCCAGCACCACCCCACTGTCTGCACCTCTCAACCCTCATTGAGGCCTTTAGGATGCAAGGTGTCCAGCTTGTTGATCCACAGCCTCTCAGCTCTCCTCCTCAGGGGAGCACTCCACCTGGGGTTGCACTGGAGAATGCTAGTGGATAAGGATTTCCATCCATGTACTGTGAAATGAGCCACTAATGGCGTCTGTACTTTTTTTCTGTTTGTGATGTTATATTTGTGTTGTGCCATCCTGGTGGCGATGCTGTTGCCCGTCTCCCCCACATACTGCAGGCCACAAGTCTGGCACATAATAAGATAAACACAATTTTTACATTTGACATGACCCCGAACCATAATGTGGAAGACCTCTTTTGTGCTATGGCTCTGGAGCCATGTCCGCTGCTTAAAATAGTCCACCGGGTTCCTGACTTGTGGAATATATAGAGGTCTTATTTTAGCTTTAACCAAAAAATCCTGCAGATTTCTATTTCTCCGGAAAGCCGGAATAATTCTAAAATCCTGCAGGACGTCCTTGTCTCTGGTGTGGTGAAGGAATCTTTCCCTGCAGCCTCTAACCAAGTCTCTGGTGGACGGTGAGTATGTGGTCACAAAGGTGAGGCTTGAACCAACCATGATGGGCTTTTTAACAAGGAAATTCCTCTGGCACTTTCTAAGGAAAGAGCGAGAGTACCCTCTGCTGGACAGAGCGCGAAACAACACTTTGACAGCAGAATAAAAGTCCACCTCTCTGCTGCAAATTCTATGGAACCTCAACAGCTGAGATTTGATTAAACCAGCGTAAGTGTGTCCGGGATGAAAGCTGGTTTTAAAAAGAAGTGCATGGGTGTCTGTTTCTTTAAAGAAAACTTTAATGTCCAGTCTATGGGTTTCCTTGAATGTAGTGTCTTTAAATGTTGTAGTGTCCAAAAAATCAACTGATGTGGGGCTGCTAGTGGATTTAATGGTGATGGATGGATTAAAGCTGTTGAGGATTCCAAGAAAGATGTCAAAATCCTCTCGCGAGTGAGGCCACACACCCCAGATGTCGTCCAAATATCTGTAGTATTGTGACGGTTTTTTGGGACACATTTTCAGGACTGAGTCCTCCCACTCAGCCATAAAAATATTGGCGTATGCGGGGGCAAACTTCTTCCCCATCGCCGTACCCTTAATTTGCAGAAAAAATTCCCCATTAAATTCAAAATCATTTTGGGTCAGATTAATTTCCAGTAGCTGTAGGAGCTCTTTCTCTGGTCTCTTTTTGTTGGGGTGTTTCCGAAATGCATTTTTAACGGCCTGTATGCCTTCTTTAATGTCAATATTAGTGTAAAGACTATCAATATCAATGGTAAATAAAATGGAGTTATCCGAAATTTGGAGTCCTCTGATTATGTCCACGAAGTGGTACGTGTCCTTAATGTAACTAGGATGTGTGGTCGAGAGAGGATTAAGAAAGTGGTCGATGTACTCAGCCGTACGGTAGGTCTCGCTGCTACAGTCGGAGACAATAGGACGACCGGGGGGGATCACATACGGTTTGCTCCACTTAGCAGGGTCTTTGTGGATCTTGGGCAACATATAAAAGAGTCTGGGCCTCGGTACCGTGTCCCCCATGAGATAATGTTTTTGTTTTAAGGTGACGAATTTTTTCTCATGTAGGGTGTTTATTATCGTGATCACTTTTGGAATAGTGTTTAAATAGATGGGTTCGGCCAATTTGGTGTAATATTTTGTGTCGTTCAATTGTCTATAACCCTCCCATAAGTATTGTTCTCTGTCCAGAATAACTATGGCGCTGCCCTTGTCTGCTGGCTTGATGACTATGTGTTTGTTATTAGACAGGTGCTCAAGTGCACTCACTTCCTCCCTACTGAGGTTAGGAGGCACCTGGCGACCCCTGAAATGTTTATCGAAATGTGTGATGTCGGCTTGAATGAGGTCACGAATAATTATGGGGATATGTGTCAGTGGAGGAGACCAGGTAGATTTATTGATAAACGGCAGGGGTTCCGACTCCTTAGAGAGCTCGAAATAAGCCGCCAACTTAAGTTTTCGATGATATTGTTGTAGATCAAAACGACTCTGTGGTAAAAGATTTTTGTTAATTCCTTTTGTAGGAATAAAATTTAAACCCCTGCTGAGTAGAGCAAACTGCGTGTCAGTGAGTTTGAAATCTTTGGTGAGGTTTAGAACCGTCTTATCCCCCTCCTGAGTAGGCAGGCTTGTGGGGACTATTAGTTTAGGTAGTGAACCCAGTGATCAAAAATGCGACTGGCTGTGCCCCGAGACCAATGAATATTGTCCCCACCTGTGCTGAAAAGGGTTAGGGTTAGGGTTAGGGGTGAAAGGGTTGGGACAGCGGTCCGAAGACCACTGTCGGTGCACGGTCCATCAAACCGGACAGGTCCCGCAGTCCCGAACATCCACGCAGCCTCCTGTTGTCCTCCGTCTCCAGCCTCCAGTTTTCTATTATTAAACTGTTATTTATTTGTTAAAAGTAAACACGAAGCCGTCACCTTCATCAGCAGCCGTCCGTGTTGCGGTTTAGCTGACGCTGCACCTGGAGCGGTCTCAGCGGCGTGGCTCGGTTAGCAGGTCATCGTGTGTGCGTCGTCTCTCTCCTCTCTCCGGTCCCCTTGCTTCGATGTTATTGCATCGTCATACGTCGTGCCGCATTCGCGTTCGCCTCATGTTGTGCGTAGTACGCCTCAATGTCTATGGACTCGCTAGCGGGCTGTGCTAGGATAGCCTCAGTTAGCTTATGGGCCCGCTTAGCATTAGCATTTAGCTCCAGCATGACTTAGCTTTTAGCAAAAAAAACGGAGAAAGGATTGTTCTTTGCCGTTTATTTTTCTTGAGCCCGACAAAACATGAGAATCGTCTTACTGTACATCCAACGTTTCGACCAGGTTTAGGTCTTCTTCAGGGACAATAAACAGCAGTTAGCGGCTACATAACGGGAGCCAAGGACGGGGAGATGTTACTCCACCAACGGTCCAGGAGAGAGAGAGAGAAGAAGAAGCGGAGCCAATGATAATAGAGCTGGGTATGACGACATCCGGTCACCTTCCGGTGTCTCATCTAAAAACACCCTGATAGATACAAACCACTGAAGAATGGGTCCATTGCCCTTCAATGTTGCCTTCAAGCATAAAGTCATCCCTATTGGCGTTATCAATACAGTGCATTATAATAATTATACATTTGTCATACCTTCACCAGAGTTGCAAACATTACTAGGAATCAAATTGTGCTTCATTTTGAGCTACGTCCTGTATATAAATATGCATAACATTCTGGGAGTTAACTTTGTCTCTTAAATAATTGCAAACAGTATTGTACACACAGATGAAGAATCCTAATAGCAGGAATACATATTAAAGTATGAAATAGTCCATGTTAGTGGATTGCAGGTGAGTCACTGTGGTTGTGATTAGGGCTTAAAACCTCTGTGGTTAGGCTTAGGGACAGGAACATCGGGGACCGCACAGACGTCCAGCGAAGACAGGACCCAGACCGGCGAGGCACTGGCTGGTTAGGGGTGAAAGGGTTGGGACAGCGGTCCGAAGACCACTGTCGGTGCACGGTCCATCAAACCGGACAGGTCCCGCAGTCCCGAACATCCACGCAGCCTCCTGTTGTCCTCCATCTCCAGCCTCCAGTTTTCTATTATTAAACTGTTATTTATTTGTTAAAAGTAAACACGAAGCCGTCACCTTCATCAGCAGCCGTCCGTGTTGCGGTTTAGCTGACGCTGCACCTGGAGCGGTCTCAGCGGCGTGGCTCGGTTAGCAGGTCATCGTGTGTGCGTCGTCTCTCTCCTCTCTCCGGTCCCCTTGCTTCGATGTTATTGCATCGTCATACGTCGTGCCGCATTCGCGTTCGCCTCATGTTGTGCGTAGTACGCCTCAATGTCTATGGACTCGCTAGCGGGCTGTGCTAGGATAGCCTCAGTTAGCTTATGGGCCCGCTTAGCATTAGCATTTAGCTCCAGCATGACTTAGCTTTTAGCAAAAAAAACGGAGAAAGGATTGTTCTTTGCCGTTTATTTTTCTTGAGCCCGACAAAACATGAGAATCGTCTTACTGTACATCCAACGTTTCGACCAGGTTTAGGTCTTCTTCAGGGACAATAAACAGCAGTTAGCGGCTACATAACGGGAGCCAAGGACGGGGAGATGTTACTCCACCAACGGTCCAGGAGAGAGAGAGAGAAGAAGAAGCGGAGCCAATGATAATAGAGCTGGGTATGACGACATCCGGTCACCTTCCGGTGTCTCATCTAAAAACACCCTGATAGATACAAACCACTGAAGAATGGGTCCATTGCCCTTCAATGTTGCCTTCAAGCATAAAGTCATCCCTATTGGCGTTATCAATACAGTGCATTATAATAATTATACATTTGTCATACCTTCACCAGAGTTGCAAACATTACTAGGAATCAAATTGTGCTTCATTTTGAGCTACGTCCTGTATATAAATATGCATAACATTCTGGGAGTTAACTTTGTCTCTTAAATAATTGCAAACAGTATTGTACACACAGATGAAGAATCCTAATAGCAGGAATACATATTAAAGTATGAAATAGTCCATGTTAGTGGATTGCAGGTGAGTCACTGTGGTTGTGATTAGGGCTTAAAACCTCTGTGGTTAGGCTTAGGGACAGGAACATCGGGGACCGCACAGACGTCCAGCGAAGACAGGACCCAGACCGGCGAGGCACTGGCTGGTTAGGGGTGAAAGGGTTGGGACAGCGGTCCGAAGACCACTGTCGGTGCACGGTCCATCAAACCGGACAGGTCCCGCAGTCCCGAACATCCACGCAGCCTCCTGTTGTCCTCCGTCTCCAGCCTCCAGTTTTCTATTATTAAACTGTTATTTATTTGTTAAAAGTAAACACGAAGCCGTCACCTTCATCAGCAGCCGTCCGTGTTGCGGTTTAGCTGACGCTGCACCTGGAGCGGTCTCAGCGGCGTGGCTCGGTGAGCAGGTCATCGTGTGTGCGTCGTCTCTCTCCTCTCTCCGGTCCCCTTGCTTCGATGTTATTGCATCGTCATACGTCGTGCCGCATTCGCGTTCGCCTCATGTTGTGCGTAGTACGCCTCAATGTCTATGGACTCGCTAGCGGGCTGTGCTAGGATAGCCTCAGTTAGCTTATGGGCCCGCTTAGCATTAGCATTTAGCTCCAGCATGACTTAGCTTTTAGCAAAAAAAACGGAGAAAGGATTGTTCTTTGCCGTTTATTTTTCTTGAGCCCGACAAAACATGAGAATCGTCTTACTGTACATCCAACGTTTCGACCAGGTTTAGGTCTTCTTCAGGGACAATAAACAGCAGTTAGCGGCTACATAACGGGAGCCAAGGACGGGGAGATGTTACTCCACCAACGGTCCAGGAGAGAGAGAGAGAAGAAGAAGCGGAGCCAATGATAATAGAGCTGGGTATGACGACATCCGGTCACCTTCCGGTGTCTCATCTAAAAACACCCTGATAGATACAAACCACTGAAGAATGGGTCCATTGCCCTTCAATGTTGCCTTCAAGCATAAAGTCATCCCTATTGGCGTTATCAATACAGTGCATTATAATAATTATACATTTGTCATACCTTCACCAGAGTTGCAAACATTACTAGGAATCAAATTGTGCTTCATTTTGAGCTACGTCCTGTATATAAATATGCATAACATTCTGGGAGTTAACTTTGTCTCTTAAATAATTGCAAACAGTATTGTACACACAGATGAAGAATCCTAATAGCAGGAATACATATTAAAGTATGAAATAGTCCATGTTAGTGGATTGCAGGTGAGTCACTGTGGTTGTGATTAGGGCTTAAAACCTCTGTGGTTAGGCTTAGGGACAGGAACATCGGGGACCGCACAGACGTCCAGCGAAGACAGGACCCAGACCGGCGAGGCACTGGCTGGTTAGGGGTGAAAGGGTTGGGACAGCGGTCCGAAGACCACTGTCGGTGCACGGTCCATCAAACCGGACAGGTCCCGCAGTCCCGAACATCCACGCAGCCTCCTGTTGTCCTCCGTCTCCAGCCTCCAGTTTTCTATTATTAAACTGTTATTTATTTGTTAAAAGTAAACACGAAGCCGTCACCTTCATCAGCAGCCGTCCGTGTTGCGGTTTAGCTGACGCTGCACCTGGAGCGGTCTCAGCGGCGTGGCTCGGTGAGCAGGTCATCGTGTGTGCGTCGTCTCTCTCCTCTCTCCGGTCCCCTTGCTTCGATGTTATTGCATCGTCATACGTCGTGCCGCATTCGCGTTCGCCTCATGTTGTGCGTAGTACGCCTCAATGTCTATGGACTCGCTAGCGGGCTGTGCTAGGATAGCCTCAGTTAGCTTATGGGCCCGCTTAGCATTAGCATTTAGCTCCAGCATGACTTAGCTTTTAGCAAAAAAAACGGAGAAAGGATTGTTCTTTGCCGTTTATTTTTCTTGAGCCCGACAAAACATGAGAATCGTCTTACTGTACATCCAACGTTTCGACCAGGTTTAGGTCTTCTTCAGGGACAATAAACAGCAGTTAGCGGCTACATAACGGGAGCCAAGGACGGGGAGATGTTACTCCACCAACGGTCCAGGAGAGAGAGAGAGAAGAAGAAGCGGAGCCAATGATAATAGAGCTGGGTATGACGACATCCGGTCACCTTCCGGTGTCTCATCTAAAAACACCCTGATAGATACAAACCACTGAAGAATGGGTCCATTGCCCTTCAATGTTGCCTTCAAGCATAAAGTCATCCCTATTGGCGTTATCAATACAGTGCATTATAATAATTATACATTTGTCATACCTTCACCAGAGTTGCAAACATTACTAGGAATCAAATTGTGCTTCATTTTGAGCTACGTCCTGTATATAAATATGCATAACATTCTGGGAGTTAACTTTGTCTCTTAAATAATTGCAAACAGTATTGTACACACAGATGAAGAATCCTAATAGCAGGAATACATATTAAAGTATGAAATAGTCCATGTTAGTGGATTGCAGGTGAGTCACTGTGGTTGTGATTAGGGCTTAAAACCTCTGTGGTTAGGCTTAGGGACAGGAACATCGGGGACCGCACAGACGTCCAGCGAAGACAGGACCCAGACCGGCGAGGCACTGGCTGGTTAGGGGTGAAAGGGTTGGGACAGCGGTCCGAAGACCACTGTCGGTGCACGGTCCATCAAACCGGACAGGTCCCGCAGTCCCGAACATCCACGCAGCCTCCTGTTGTCCTCCGTCTCCAGCCTCCAGTTTTCTATTATTAAACTGTTATTTATTTGTTAAAAGTAAACACGAAGCCGTCACCTTCATCAGCAGCCGTCCGTGTTGCGGTTTAGCTGACGCTGCACCTGGAGCGGTCTCAGCGGCGTGGCTCGGTGAGCAGGTCATCGTGTGTGCGTCGTCTCTCTCCTCTCTCCGGTCCCCTTGCTTCGATGTTATTGCATCGTCATACGTCGTGCCGCATTCGCGTTCGCCTCATGTTGTGCGTAGTACGCCTCAATGTCTATGGACTCGCTAGCGGGCTGTGCTAGGATAGCCTCAGTTAGCTTATGGGCCCGCTTAGCATTAGCATTTAGCTCCAGCATGACTTAGCTTTTAGCAAAAAAACGGAGAAAGGATTGTTCTTTGCCGTTTATTTTTCTTGAGCCCGACAAAACATGAGAATCGTCTTACTGTACATCCAACGTTTCGACCAGGTTTAGGTCTTCTTCAGGGACAATAAACAGCAGTTAGCGGCTACATAACGGGAGCCAAGGACGGGGAGATGTTACTCCACCAACGGTCCAGGAGAGAGAGAGAGAAGAAGAAGCGGAGCCAATGATAATAGAGCTGGGTATGACGACATCCGGTCACCTTCCGGTGTCTCATCTAAAAACACCCTGATAGATACAAACCACTGAAGAATGGGTCCATTGCCCTTCAATGTTGCCTTCAAGCATAAAGTCATCCCTATTGGCGTTATCAATACAGTGCATTATAATAATTATACATTTGTCATACCTTCACCAGAGTTGCAAACATTACTAGGAATCAAATTGTGCTTCATTTTGAGCTACGTCCTGTATATAAATATGCATAACATTCTGGGAGTTAACTTTGTCTCTTAAATAATTGCAAACAGTATTGTACACACAGATGAAGAATCCTAATAGCAGGAATACATATTAAAGTATGAAATAGTCCATGTTAGTGGATTGCAGGTGAGTCACTGTGGTTGTGATTAGGGCTTAAAACCTCTGTGGTTAGGCTTAGGGACAGGAACATCGGGGACCGCACAGACGTCCAGCGAAGACAGGACCCAGACCGGCGAGGCACTGGCTGGTTAGGGGTGAAAGGGTTGGGACAGCGGTCCGAAGACCACTGGGTTAGGGTTAGGGTTAGGGGTTAGGGTTAGGGGTGAAAGGGTTGGGACAGCGGTCCGAAGACCACTGTCGGTGCACGGTCCATCAAACCGGACAGGTCCCGCAGTCCCGAACATCCACGCAGCCTCCTGTTGTCCTCCGTCTCCAGCCTCCAGTTTTCTATTATTAAACTGTTATTTATTTGTTAAAAGTAAACACGAAGCCGTCACCTTCATCAGCAGCCGTCCGTGTTGCGGTTTAGCTGACGCTGCACCTGGAGCGGTCTCAGCGGCGTGGCTCGGTTAGCAGGTCATCGTGTGTGCGTCGTCTCTCTCCTCTCTCCGGTCCCCTTGCTTCGATGTTATTGCATCGTCATACGTCGTGCCGCATTCGCGTTCGCCTCATGTTGTGCGTAGTACGCCTCAATGTCTATGGACTCGCTAGCGGGCTGTGCTAGGATAGCCTCAGTTAGCTTATGGGCCCGCTTAGCATTAGCATTTAGCTCCAGCATGACTTAGCTTTTAGCAAAAAAAACGGAGAAAGGATTGTTCTTTGCCGTTTATTTTTCTTGAGCCCGACAAAACATGAGAATCGTCTTACTGTACATCCAACGTTTCGACCAGGTTTAGGTCTTCTTCAGGGACAATAAACAGCAGTTAGCGGCTACATAACGGGAGCCAAGGACGGGGAGATGTTACTCCACCAACGGTCCAGGAGAGAGAGAGAGAAGAAGAAGCGGAGCCAATGATAATAGAGCTGGGTATGACGACATCCGGTCACCTTCCGGTGTCTCATCTAAAAACACCCTGATAGATACAAACCACTGAAGAATGGGTCCATTGCCCTTCAATGTTGCCTTCAAGCATAAAGTCATCCCTATTGGCGTTATCAATACAGTGCATTATAATAATTATACATTTGTCATACCTTCACCAGAGTTGCAAACATTACTAGGAATCAAATTGTGCTTCATTTTGAGCTACGTCCTGTATATAAATATGCATAACATTCTGGGAGTTAACTTTGTCTCTTAAATAATTGCAAACAGTATTGTACACACAGATGAAGAATCCTAATAGCAGGAATACATATTAAAGTATGAAATAGTCCATGTTAGTGGATTGCAGGTGAGTCACTGTGGTTGTGATTAGGGCTTAAAACCTCTGTGGTTAGGCTTAGGGACAGGAACATCGGGGACCGCACAGACGTCCAGCGAAGACAGGACCCAGACCGGCGAGGCACTGGCTGGTTAGGGGTGAAAGGGTTGGGACAGCGGTCCGAAGACCACTGTCGGTGCACGGTCCATCAAACCGGACAGGTCCCGCAGTCCCGAACATCCACGCAGCCTCCTGTTGTCCTCCGTCTCCAGCCTCCAGTTTTCTATTATTAAACTGTTATTTATTTGTTAAAAGTAAACACGAAGCCGTCACCTTCATCAGCAGCCGTCCGTGTTGCGGTTTAGCTGACGCTGCACCTGGAGCGGTCTCAGCGGCGTGGCTCGGTTAGCAGGTCATCGTGTGTGCGTCGTCTCTCTCCTCTCTCCGGTCCCCTTGCTTCGATGTTATTGCATCGTCATACGTCGTGCCGCATTCGCGTTCGCCTCATGTTGTGCGTAGTACGCCTCAATGTCTATGGACTCGCTAGCGGGCTGTGCTAGGATAGCCTCAGTTAGCTTATGGGCCCGCTTAGCATTAGCATTTAGCTCCAGCATGACTTAGCTTTTAGCAAAAAAAACGGAGAAAGGATTGTTCTTTGCCGTTTATTTTTCTTGAGCCCGACAAAACATGAGAATCGTCTTACTGTACATCCAACGTTTCGACCAGGTTTAGGTCTTCTTCAGGGACAATAAACAGCAGTTAGCGGCTACATAACGGGAGCCAAGGACGGGGAGATGTTACTCCACCAACGGTCCAGGAGAGAGAGAGAGAAGAAGAAGCGGAGCCAATGATAATAGAGCTGGGTATGACGACATCCGGTCACCTTCCGGTGTCTCATCTAAAAACACCCTGATAGATACAAACCACTGAAGAATGGGTCCATTGCCCTTCAATGTTGCCTTCAAGCATAAAGTCATCCCTATTGGCGTTATCAATACAGTGCATTATAATAATTATACATTTGTCATACCTTCACCAGAGTTGCAAACATTACTAGGAATCAAATTGTGCTTCATTTTGAGCTACGTCCTGTATATAAATATGCATAACATTCTGGGAGTTAACTTTGTCTCTTAAATAATTGCAAACAGTATTGTACACACAGATGAAGAATCCTAATAGCAGGAATACATATTAAAGTATGAAATAGTCCATGTTAGTGGATTGCAGGTGAGTCACTGTGGTTGTGATTAGGGCTTAAAACCTCTGTGGTTAGGCTTAGGGACAGGAACATCGGGGACCGCACAGACGTCCAGCGAAGACAGGACCCAGACCGGCGAGGCACTGGCTGGTTAGGGGTGAAAGGGTTGGGACAGCGGTCCGAAGACCACTGTCGGTGCACGGTCCATCAAACCGGACAGGTCCCGCAGTCCCGAACATCCACGCAGCCTCCTGTTGTCCTCCGTCTCCAGCCTCCAGTTTTCTATTATTAAACTGTTATTTATTTGTTAAAAGTAAACACGAAGCCGTCACCTTCATCAGCAGCCGTCCGTGTTGCGGTTTAGCTGACGCTGCACCTGGAGCGGTCTCAGCGGCGTGGCTCGGTTAGCAGGTCATCGTGTGTGCGTCGTCTCTCTCCTCTCTCCGGTCCCCTTGCTTCGATGTTATTGCATCGTCATACGTCGTGCCGCATTCGCGTTCGCCTCATGTTGTGCGTAGTACGCCTCAATGTCTATGGACTCGCTAGCGGGCTGTGCTAGGATAGCCTCAGTTAGCTTATGGGCCCGCTTAGCATTAGCATTTAGCTCCAGCATGACTTAGCTTTTAGCAAAAAAAACGGAGAAAGGATTGTTCTTTGCCGTTTATTTTTCTTGAGCCCGACAAAACATGAGAATCGTCTTACTGTACATCCAACGTTTCGACCAGGTTTAGGTCTTCTTCAGGGACAATAAACAGCAGTTAGCGGCTACATAACGGGAGCCAAGGACGGGGAGATGTTACTCCACCAACGGTCCAGGAGAGAGAGAGAGAAGAAGAAGCGGAGCCAATGATAATAGAGCTGGGTATGACGACATCCGGTCACCTTCCGGTGTCTCATCTAAAAACACCCTGATAGATACAAACCACTGAAGAATGGGTCCATTGCCCTTCAATGTTGCCTTCAAGCATAAAGTCATCCCTATTGGCGTTATCAATACAGTGCATTATAATAATTATACATTTGTCATACCTTCACCAGAGTTGCAAACATTACTAGGAATCAAATTGTGCTTCATTTTGAGCTACGTCCTGTATATAAATATGCATAACATTCTGGGAGTTAACTTTGTCTCTTAAATAATTGCAAACAGTATTGTACACACAGATGAAGAATCCTAATAGCAGGAATACATATTAAAGTATGAAATAGTCCATGTTAGTGGATTGCAGGTGAGTCACTGTGGTTGTGATTAGGGCTTAAAACCTCTGTGGTTAGGCTTAGGGACAGGAACATCGGGGACCGCACAGACGTCCAGCGAAGACAGGACCCAGACCGGCGAGGCACTGGCTGGTTAGGGGTGAAAGGGTTGGGACAGCGGTCCGAAGACCACTGTCGGTGCACGGTCCATCAAACCGGACAGGTCCCGCAGTCCCGAACATCCACGCAGCCTCCTGTTGTCCTCCGTCTCCAGCCTCCAGTTTTCTATTATTAAACTGTTATTTATTTGTTAAAAGTAAACACGAAGCCGTCACCTTCATCAGCAGCCGTCCGTGTTGCGGTTTAGCTGACGCTGCACCTGGAGCGGTCTCAGCGGCGTGGCTCGGTTAGCAGGTCATCGTGTGTGCGTCGTCTCTCTCCTCTCTCCGGTCCCCTTGCTTCGATGTTATTGCATCGTCATACGTCGTGCCGCATTCGCGTTCGCCTCATGTTGTGCGTAGTACGCCTCAATGTCTATGGACTCGCTAGCGGGCTGTGCTAGGATAGCCTCAGTTAGCTTATGGGCCCGCTTAGCATTAGCATTTAGCTCCAGCATGACTTAGCTTTTAGCAAAAAAAACGGAGAAAGGATTGTTCTTTGCCGTTTATTTTTCTTGAGCCCGACAAAACATGAGAATCGTCTTACTGTACATCCAACGTTTCGACCAGGTTTAGGTCTTCTTCAGGGACAATAAACAGCAGTTAGCGGCTACATAACGGGAGCCAAGGACGGGGAGATGTTACTCCACCAACGGTCCAGGAGAGAGAGAGAGAAGAAGAAGCGGAGCCAATGATAATAGAGCTGGGTATGACGACATCCGGTCACCTTCCGGTGTCTCATCTAAAAACACCCTGATAGATACAAACCACTGAAGAATGGGTCCATTGCCCTTCAATGTTGCCTTCAAGCATAAAGTCATCCCTATTGGCGTTATCAATACAGTGCATTATAATAATTATACATTTGTCATACCTTCACCAGAGTTGCAAACATTACTAGGAATCAAATTGTGCTTCATTTTGAGCTACGTCCTGTATATAAATATGCATAACATTCTGGGAGTTAACTTTGTCTCTTAAATAATTGCAAACAGTATTGTACACACAGATGAAGAATCCTAATAGCAGGAATACATATTAAAGTATGAAATAGTCCATGTTAGTGGATTGCAGGTGAGTCACTGTGGTTGTGATTAGGGCTTAAAACCTCTGTGGTTAGGCTTAGGGACAGGAACATCGGGGACCGCACAGACGTCCAGCGAAGACAGGACCCAGACCGGCGAGGCACTGGCTGGTTAGGGGTGAAAGGGTTGGGACAGCGGTCCGAAGACCACTGTCGGTGCACGGTCCATCAAACCGGACAGGTCCCGCAGTCCCGAACATCCACGCAGCCTCCTGTTGTCCTCCGTCTCCAGCCTCCAGTTTTCTATTATTAAACTGTTATTTATTTGTTAAAAGTAAACACGAAGCCGTCACCTTCATCAGCAGCCGTCCGTGTTGCGGTTTAGCTGACGCTGCACCTGGAGCGGTCTCAGCGGCGTGGCTCGGTTAGCAGGTCATCGTGTGTGCGTCGTCTCTCTCCTCTCTCCGGTCCCCTTGCTTCGATGTTATTGCATCGTCATACGTCGTGCCGCATTCGCGTTCGCCTCATGTTGTGCGTAGTACGCCTCAATGTCTATGGACTCGCTAGCGGGCTGTGCTAGGATAGCCTCAGTTAGCTTATGGGCCCGCTTAGCATTAGCATTTAGCTCCAGCATGACTTAGCTTTTAGCAAAAAAAACGGAGAAAGGATTGTTCTTTGCCGTTTATTTTTCTTGAGCCCGACAAAACATGAGAATCGTCTTACTGTACATCCAACGTTTCGACCAGGTTTAGGTCTTCTTCAGGGACAATAAACAGCAGTTAGCGGCTACATAACGGGAGCCAAGGACGGGGAGATGTTACTCCACCAACGGTCCAGGAGAGAGAGAGAGAAGAAGAAGCGGAGCCAATGATAATAGAGCTGGGTATGACGACATCCGGTCACCTTCCGGTGTCTCATCTAAAAACACCCTGATAGATACAAACCACTGAAGAATGGGTCCATTGCCCTTCAATGTTGCCTTCAAGCATAAAGTCATCCCTATTGGCGTTATCAATACAGTGCATTATAATAATTATACATTTGTCATACCTTCACCAGAGTTGCAAACATTACTAGGAATCAAATTGTGCTTCATTTTGAGCTACGTCCTGTATATAAATATGCATAACATTCTGGGAGTTAACTTTGTCTCTTAAATAATTGCAAACAGTATTGTACACACAGATGAAGAATCCTAATAGCAGGAATACATATTAAAGTATGAAATAGTCCATGTTAGTGGATTGCAGGTGAGTCACTGTGGTTGTGATTAGGGCTTAAAACCTCTGTGGTTAGGCTTAGGGACAGGAACATCGGGGACCGCACAGACGTCCAGCGAAGACAGGACCCAGACCGGCGAGGCACTGGCTGGTTAGGGGTGAAAGGGTTGGGACAGCGGTCCGAAGACCACTGTCGGTGCACGGTCCATCAAACCGGACAGGTCCCGCAGTCCCGAACATCCACGCAGCCTCCTGTTGTCCTCCGTCTCCAGCCTCCAGTTTTCTATTATTAAACTGTTATTTATTTGTTAAAAGTAAACACGAAGCCGTCACCTTCATCAGCAGCCGTCCGTGTTGCGGTTTAGCTGACGCTGCACCTGGAGCGGTCTCAGCGGCGTGGCTCGGTTAGCAGGTCATCGTGTGTGCGTCGTCTCTCTCCTCTCTCCGGTCCCCTTGCTTCGATGTTATTGCATCGTCATACGTCGTGCCGCATTCGCGTTCGCCTCATGTTGTGCGTAGTACGCCTCAATGTCTATGGACTCGCTAGCGGGCTGTGCTAGGATAGCCTCAGTTAGCTTATGGGCCCGCTTAGCATTAGCATTTAGCTCCAGCATGACTTAGCTTTTAGCAAAAAAAACGGAGAAAGGATTGTTCTTTGCCGTTTATTTTTCTTGAGCCCGACAAAACATGAGAATCGTCTTACTGTACATCCAACGTTTCGACCAGGTTTAGGTCTTCTTCAGGGACAATAAACAGCAGTTAGCGGCTACATAACGGGAGCCAAGGACGGGGAGATGTTACTCCACCAACGGTCCAGGGGCCTGTTTCAATAAGGAGGTTCAACCAACTCTGAGTTGAAACTTGAACTCTGAGTTGACTTACCCTGAGATGGGAAACTCTGAGTTTTCGGTTACAGAACAGCTGAAATGAGTTAGTTCAATCAACTCTGAGTTGACCTACTCTGAGTTAAGCGCGTGCACCACAACTATAAAAAGCCATTATCAATGGAGCGCAGATATTACGAGTCACCATGGCAATAGCGCCAGACAAAAAGAGGTCTTCATATTTTTCACCAGCAGAACTGGATGTGCTTATGAAAATAGCTGCTCGAGTCAATGCGTAAGTTTACATTTGAATTACTGTTATACAGTGTTGTGTGTAATTAATTTCTATGTAATCTAAAAACTGTAATTTAATTCCGTAATTTAAAGTAAAATCTGATGTAATTGCATTAAATGCTGCATAAACTATAAAGCAATTATGTATAAAACAATAGTGGATTTAACATCAAATTTAAAAAGATATATTTTTTCAAGAATAATTCATGCAATTGTATAATGTTTATTTGAAAGCATTAAAAGTGCAGTTTCTTGTCTCTCCTTGTATTGTTCAAGTGGTTGAGGTTGATATGGGATTTAGAAAGTAATTAGTAATAAGTAGACCAATACTTTCTAGAGATAGTCATTATTACAT
Source organism: Gasterosteus aculeatus (assembly GCF_964276395.1). Lineage (NCBI taxonomy): Eukaryota > Metazoa > Chordata > Actinopteri > Perciformes > Gasterosteidae > Gasterosteus > Gasterosteus aculeatus. Next base: position 40,984 of record NC_135696.1, on the reverse strand, counting down.
TAATCTAATTACACTGTTGAAGAAGCCAGTTGTAGTTAGTAATATAAGTGACTTGCCCAACTGTTATAATATCAGAAGTGAAACTGGAAGAACAGTGTGTTATTCAACCTAATTTTAATTTTCATGTAGGTGCAATCCTGCAGGCATTAAAAGAACATGGCAGCAGCTGAAAATAAAATATAAAAACATAATTCAATTTAGGAAATAAAGAACACCATATAAATTGCTGTGATTTTGTGTTTATTCATTTTTATTTTATTTTGTGGTTGGTTGGTTGTGGTGGTGGATATAATGTGTATTAATCTGTGAAGACATTTCGGCATATCATATCCCGGACTACCCTTCCCTCCTGGAAATCTGCCGGGTTGATGGGGTCTTCCTCTGGGTCTTGTATTTGTAGGGCAGGGTGTTGCTCCCCTCTAATTATGGCAATTACAGGATCGTCCATAAAAGGACATGCCATTTCATTCACTTGATTTGATGCGCTCTGCGTGACTGAAATGTGCGCAATGAATGAATACCGAAAGAATGAATGAGGTGATTAAATACCACTTCCTCTTTAAAAAAGGGGAGGAGACGAAATAAACTCTGGGTTTCCCGAAGAAAACCTGCTCCCGACCAGGTTAGGTTCACAGAGTAAGTTGCCATGGTAACTGACTCTGAGTATAAGTTACCTCTCTTTCTGAAACAGGCTTGACTTACTCTGCTTTCTCAGGTTTAACATACCTCCCATTCTGAAACAGAAAACTCAGAGTTTCCCTCATTTCAGGGTTAACATACTCAGAGTTTTCACTTAACCTCCTTTCTGAAACAGGCCCCAGGAGAGAGAGAGAGAAGAAGAAGCGGAGCCAATGATAATAGAGCTGGGTATGACGACATCCGGTCACCTTCCGGTGTCTCATCTAAAAACACCCTGATAGATACAAACCACTGAAGAATGGGTCCATTGCCCTTCAATGTTGCCTTCAAGCATAAAGTCATCCCTATTGGCGTTATCAATACAGTGCATTATAATAATTATACATTTGTCATACCTTCACCAGAGTTGCAAACATTACTAGGAATCAAATTGTGCTTCATTTTGAGCTACGTCCTGTATATAAATATGCATAACATTCTGGGAGTTAACTTTGTCTCTTAAATAATTGCAAACAGTATTGTACACACAGATGAAGAATCCTAATAGCAGGAATACATATTAAAGTATGAAATAGTCCATGTTAGTGGATTGCAGGTGAGTCACTGTGGTTGTGATTAGGGCTTAAAACCTCTGTGGTTAGGCTTAGGGACAGGAACATCGGGGACCGCACAGACGTCCAGCGAAGACAGGACCCAGACCGGCGAGGCACTGGCTGGTTAGGGGTGAAAGGGTTGGGACAGCGGTCCGAAGACCACTGTCGGTGCACGGTCCATCAAACCGGACAGGTCCCGCAGTCCCGAACATCCACGCAGCCTCCTGTTGTCCTCCGTCTCCAGCCTCCAGTTTTCTATTATTAAATTGTTATTTATTTGTTAAAAGTAAACACGAAGCCGTCACCTTCATCAGCAGCCGTCCGTGTTGCGGTTTAGCTGACGCTGCACCTGGAGCGGTCTCAGCGGCGTGGCTCGGTTAGCAGGTCATCGTGTGTGCGTCGTCTCTCTCCTCTCTCCGGTCCCCTTGCTTCGATGTTATTGCATCGTCATACGTCGTGCCGCATTCGCGTTCGCCTCATGTTGTGCGTAGTACGCCTCAATGTCTATGGACTCGCTAGCGGGCTGTGCTAGGATAGCCTCAGTTAGCTTATGGGCCCGCTTAGCATTAGCATTTAGCTCCAGCATGACTTAGCTTTTAGCAAAAAAAACGGAGAAAGGATTGTTCTTTGCCGTTTATTTTTCTTGAGCCCGACAAAACATGAGAATCGTCTTACTGTACATCCAACGTTTCGACCAGGTTTAGGTCTTCTTCAGGGACAATAAACAGCAGTTAGCGGCTACATAACGGGAGCCAAGGACGGGGAGATGTTACTCCACCAACGGTCCAGGAGAGAGAGAGAGAGAAGAAGAAGCGGAGCCAATGATAATAGAGCTGGGTATGACGACATCCGGTCACCTTCCGGTGTCTCATCTAAAAACACCCTGATAGATACAAACCACTGAAGAATGGGTCCATTGCCCTTCAATGTTGCCTTCAAGCATAAAGTCATCCCTATTGGCGTTATCAATACAGTGCATTATAATAATTATACATTTGTCATACCTTCACCAGAGTTGCAAACATTACTAGGAATCAAATTGTGCTTCATTTTGAGCTACGTCCTGTATATAAATATGCATAACATTCTGGGAGTTAACTTTGTCTCTTAAATAATTGCAAACAGTATTGTACACACAGATGAAGAATCCTAATAGCAGGAATACATATTAAAGTATGAAATAGTCCATGTTAGTGGATTGCAGGTGAGTCACTGTGGTTGTGATTAGGGCTTAAAACCTCTGTGGTTAGGCTTAGGGACAGGAACATCGGGGACCGCACAGACGTCCAGCGAAGACAGGACCCAGACCGGCGAGGCACTGGCTGGTTAGGGGTGAAAGGGTTGGGACAGCGGTCCGAAGACCACTGTCGGTGCACGGTCCATCAAACCGGACAGGTCCCGCAGTCCCGAACATCCACGCAGCCTCCTGTTGTCCTCCGTCTCCAGCCTCCAGTTTTCTATTATTAAATTGTTATTTATTTGTTAAAAGTAAACACGAAGCCGTCACCTTCATCAGCAGCCGTCCGTGTTGCGGTTTAGCTGACGCTGCACCTGGAGCGGTCTCAGCGGCGTGGCTCGGTTAGCAGGTCATCGTGTGTGCGTCGTCTCTCTCCTCTCTCCGGTCCCCTTGCTTCGATGTTATTGCATCGTCATACGTCGTGCCGCATTCGCGTTCGCCTCATGTTGTGCGTAGTACGCCTCAATGTCTATGGACTCGCTAGCGGGCTGTGCTAGGATAGCCTCAGTTAGCTTATGGGCCCGCTTAGCATTAGCATTTAGCTCCAGCATGACTTAGCTTTTAGCAAAAAAAACGGAGAAAGGATTGTTCTTTGCCGTTTATTTTTCTTGAGCCCGACAAAACATGAGAATCGTCTTACTGTACATCCAACGTTTCGACCAGGTTTAGGTCTTCTTCAGGGACAATAAACAGCAGTTAGCGGCTACATAACGGGAGCCAAGGACGGGGAGATGTTACTCCACCAACGGTCCAGGAGAGAGAGAGAGAGAAGAAGAAGCGGAGCCAATGATAATAGAGCTGGGTATGACGACATCCGGTCACCTTCCGGTGTCTCATCTAAAAACACCCTGATAGATACAAACCACTGAAGAATGGGTCCATTGCCCTTCAATGTTGCCTTCAAGCATAAAGTCATCCCTATTGGCGTTATCAATACAGTGCATTATAATAATTATACATTTGTCATACCTTCACCAGAGTTGCAAACATTACTAGGAATCAAATTGTGCTTCATTTTGAGCTACGTCCTGTATATAAATATGCATAACATTCTGGGAGTTAACTTTGTCTCTTAAATAATTGCAAACAGTATTGTACACACAGATGAAGAATCCTAATAGCAGGAATACATATTAAAGTATGAAATAGTCCATGTTAGTGGATTGCAGGTGAGTCACTGTGGTTGTGATTAGGGCTTAAAACCTCTGTGGTTAGGCTTAGGGACAGGAACATCGGGGACCGCACAGACGTCCAGCGAAGACAGGACCCAGACCGGCGAGGCACTGGCTGGTTAGGGGTGAAAGGGTTGGGACAGCGGTCCGAAGACCACTGTCGGTGCACGGTCCATCAAACCGGACAGGTCCCGCAGTCCCGAACATCCACGCAGCCTCCTGTTGTCCTCCGTCTCCAGCCTCCAGTTTTCTATTATTAAATTGTTATTTATTTGTTAAAAGTAAACACGAAGCCGTCACCTTCATCAGCAGCCGTCCGTGTTGCGGTTTAGCTGACGCTGCACCTGGAGCGGTCTCAGCGGCGTGGCTCGGTTAGCAGGTCATCGTGTGTGCGTCGTCTCTCTCCTCTCTCCGGTCCCCTTGCTTCGATGTTATTGCATCGTCATACGTCGTGCCGCATTCGCGTTCGCCTCATGTTGTGCGTAGTACGCCTCAATGTCTATGGACTCGCTAGCGGGCTGTGCTAGGATAGCCTCAGTTAGCTTATGGGCCCGCTTAGCATTAGCATTTAGCTCCAGCATGACTTAGCTTTTAGCAAAAAAAACGGAGAAAGGATTGTTCTTTGCCGTTTATTTTTCTTGAGCCCGACAAAACATGAGAATCGTCTTACTGTACATCCAACGTTTCGACCAGGTTTAGGTCTTCTTCAGGGACAATAAACAGCAGTTAGCGGCTACATAACGGGAGCCAAGGACGGGGAGATGTTACTCCACCAACGGTCCAGGAGAGAGAGAGAGAAGAAGAAGCGGAGCCAATGATAATAGAGCTGGGTATGACGACATCCGGTCACCTTCCGGTGTCTCATCTAAAAACACCCTGATAGATACAAACCACTGAAGAATGGGTCCATTGCCCTTCAATGTTGCCTTCAAGCATAAAGTCATCCCTATTGGCGTTATCAATACAGTGCATTATAATAATTATACATTTGTCATACCTTCACCAGAGTTGCAAACATTACTAGGAATCAAATTGTGCTTCATTTTGAGCTACGTCCTGTATATAAATATGCATAACATTCTGGGAGTTAACTTTGTCTCTTAAATAATTGCAAACAGTATTGTACACACAGATGAAGAATCCTAATAGCAGGAATACATATTAAAGTATGAAATAGTCCATGTTAGTGGATTGCAGGTGAGTCACTGTGGTTGTGATTAGGGCTTAAAACCTCTGTGGTTAGGCTTAGGGACAGGAACATCGGGGACCGCACAGACGTCCAGCGAAGACAGGACCCAGACCGGCGAGGCACTGGCTGGTTAGGGGTGAAAGGGTTGGGACAGCGGTCCGAAGACCACTGTCGGTGCACGGTCCATCAAACCGGACAGGTCCCGCAGTCCCGAACATCCACGCAGCCTCCTGTTGTCCTCCGTCTCCAGCCTCCAGTTTTCTATTATTAAATTGTTATTTATTTGTTAAAAGTAAACACGAAGCCGTCACCTTCATCAGCAGCCGTCCGTGTTGCGGTTTAGCTGACGCTGCACCTGGAGCGGTCTCAGCGGCGTGGCTCGGTTAGCAGGTCATCGTGTGTGCGTCGTCTCTCTCCTCTCTCCGGTCCCCTTGCTTCGATGTTATTGCATCGTCATACGTCGTGCCGCATTCGCGTTCGCCTCATGTTGTGCGTAGTACGCCTCAATGTCTATGGACTCGCTAGCGGGCTGTGCTAGGATAGCCTCAGTTAGCTTATGGGCCCGCTTAGCATTAGCATTTAGCTCCAGCATGACTTAGCTTTTAGCAAAAAAAACGGAGAAAGGATTGTTCTTTGCCGTTTATTTTTCTTGAGCCCGACAAAACATGAGAATCGTCTTACTGTACATCCAACGTTTCGACCAGGTTTAGGTCTTCTTCAGGGACAATAAACAGCAGTTAGCGGCTACATAACGGGAGCCAAGGACGGGGAGATGTTACTCCACCAACGGTCCAGGAGAGAGAGAGAGAAGAAGAAGCGGAGCCAATGATAATAGAGCTGGGTATGACGACATCCGGTCACCTTCCGGTGTCTCATCTAAAAACACCCTGATAGATACAAACCACTGAAGAATGGGTCCATTGCCCTTCAATGTTGCCTTCAAGCATAAAGTCATCCCTATTGGCGTTATCAATACAGTGCATTATAATAATTATACATTTGTCATACCTTCACCAGAGTTGCAAACATTACTAGGAATCAAATTGTGCTTCATTTTGAGCTACGTCCTGTATATAAATATGCATAACATTCTGGGAGTTAACTTTGTCTCTTAAATAATTGCAAACAGTATTGTACACACAGATGAAGAATCCTAATAGCAGGAATACATATTAAAGTATGAAATAGTCCATGTTAGTGGATTGCAGGTGAGTCACTGTGGTTGTGATTAGGGCTTAAAACCTCTGTGGTTAGGCTTAGGGACAGGAACATCGGGGACCGCACAGACGTCCAGCGAAGACAGGACCCAGACCGGCGAGGCACTGGCTGGTTAGGGGTGAAAGGGTTGGGACAGCGGTCCGAAGACCACTGTCGGTGCACGGTCCATCAAACCGGACAGGTCCCGCAGTCCCGAACATCCACGCAGCCTCCTGTTGTCCTCCATCTCCAGCCTCCAGTTTTCTATTATTAAACTGTTATTTATTTGTTAAAAGTAAACACGAAGCCGTCACCTTCATCAGCAGCCGTCCGTGTTGCGGTTTAGCTGACGCTGCACCTGGAGCGGTCTCAGCGGCGTGGCTCGGTTAGCAGGTCATCGTGTGTGCGTCGTCTCTCTCCTCTCTCCGGTCCCCTTGCTTCGATGTTATTGCATCGTCATACGTCGTGCCGCATTCGCGTTCGCCTCATGTTGTGCGTAGTACGCCTCAATGTCTATGGACTCGCTAGCGGGCTGTGCTAGGATAGCCTCAGTTAGCTTATGGGCCCGCTTAGCATTAGCATTTAGCTCCAGCATGACTTAGCTTTTAGCAAAAAAAACGGAGAAAGGATTGTTCTTTGCCGTTTATTTTTCTTGAGCCCGACAAAACATGAGAATCGTCTTACTGTACATCCAACGTTTCGACCAGGTTTAGGTCTTCTTCAGGGACAATAAACAGCAGTTAGCGGCTACATAACGGGAGCCAAGGACGGGGAGATGTTACTCCACCAACGGTCCAGGAGAGAGAGAGAGAAGAAGAAGCGGAGCCAATGATAATAGAGCTGGGTATGACGACATCCGGTCACCTTCCGGTGTCTCATCTAAAAACACCCTGATAGATACAAACCACTGAAGAATGGGTCCATTGCCCTTCAATGTTGCCTTCAAGCATAAAGTCATCCCTATTGGCGTTATCAATACAGTGCATTATAATAATTATACATTTGTCATACCTTCACCAGAGTTGCAAACATTACTAGGAATCAAATTGTGCTTCATTTTGAGCTACGTCCTGTATATAAATATGCATAACATTCTGGGAGTTAACTTTGTCTCTTAAATAATTGCAAACAGTATTGTACACACAGATGAAGAATCCTAATAGCAGGAATACATATTAAAGTATGAAATAGTCCATGTTAGTGGATTGCAGGTGAGTCACTGTGGTTGTGATTAGGGCTTAAAACCTCTGTGGTTAGGCTTAGGGACAGGAACATCGGGGACCGCACAGACGTCCAGCGAAGACAGGACCCAGACCGGCGAGGCACTGGCTGGTTAGGGGTGAAAGGGTTGGGACAGCGGTCCGAAGACCACTGTCGGTGCACGGTCCATCAAACCGGACAGGTCCCGCAGTCCCGAACATCCACGCAGCCTCCTGTTGTCCTCCGTCTCCAGCCTCCAGTTTTCTATTATTAAACTGTTATTTATTTGTTAAAAGTAAACACGAAGCCGTCACCTTCATCAGCAGCCGTCCGTGTTGCGGTTTAGCTGACGCTGCACCTGGAGCGGTCTCAGCGGCGTGGCTCGGTGAGCAGGTCATCGTGTGTGCGTCGTCTCTCTCCTCTCTCCGGTCCCCTTGCTTCGATGTTATTGCATCGTCATACGTCGTGCCGCATTCGCGTTCGCCTCATGTTGTGCGTAGTACGCCTCAATGTCTATGGACTCGCTAGCGGGCTGTGCTAGGATAGCCTCAGTTAGCTTATGGGCCCGCTTAGCATTAGCATTTAGCTCCAGCATGACTTAGCTTTTAGCAAAAAAAACGGAGAAAGGATTGTTCTTTGCCGTTTATTTTTCTTGAGCCCGACAAAACATGAGAATCGTCTTACTGTACATCCAACGTTTCGACCAGGTTTAGGTCTTCTTCAGGGACAATAAACAGCAGTTAGCGGCTACATAACGGGAGCCAAGGACGGGGAGATGTTACTCCACCAACGGTCCAGGAGAGAGAGAGAGAAGAAGAAGCGGAGCCAATGATAATAGAGCTGGGTATGACGACATCCGGTCACCTTCCGGTGTCTCATCTAAAAACACCCTGATAGATACAAACCACTGAAGAATGGGTCCATTGCCCTTCAATGTTGCCTTCAAGCATAAAGTCATCCCTATTGGCGTTATCAATACAGTGCATTATAATAATTATACATTTGTCATACCTTCACCAGAGTTGCAAACATTACTAGGAATCAAATTGTGCTTCATTTTGAGCTACGTCCTGTATATAAATATGCATAACATTCTGGGAGTTAACTTTGTCTCTTAAATAATTGCAAACAGTATTGTACACACAGATGAAGAATCCTAATAGCAGGAATACATATTAAAGTATGAAATAGTCCATGTTAGTGGATTGCAGGTGAGTCACTGTGGTTGTGATTAGGGCTTAAAACCTCTGTGGTTAGGCTTAGGGACAGGAACATCGGGGACCGCACAGACGTCCAGCGAAGACAGGACCCAGACCGGCGAGGCACTGGCTGGTTAGGGGTGAAAGGGTTGGGACAGCGGTCCGAAGACCACTGTCGGTGCACGGTCCATCAAACCGGACAGGTCCCGCAGTCCCGAACATCCACGCAGCCTCCTGTTGTCCTCCGTCTCCAGCCTCCAGTTTTCTATTATTAAACTGTTATTTATTTGTTAAAAGTAAACACGAAGCCGTCACCTTCATCAGCAGCCGTCCGTGTTGCGGTTTAGCTGACGCTGCACCTGGAGCGGTCTCAGCGGCGTGGCTCGGTGAGCAGGTCATCGTGTGTGCGTCGTCTCTCTCCTCTCTCCGGTCCCCTTGCTTCGATGTTATTGCATCGTCATACGTCGTGCCGCATTCGCGTTCGCCTCATGTTGTGCGTAGTACGCCTCAATGTCTATGGACTCGCTAGCGGGCTGTGCTAGGATAGCCTCAGTTAGCTTATGGGCCCGCTTAGCATTAGCATTTAGCTCCAGCATGACTTAGCTTTTAGCAAAAAAAACGGAGAAAGGATTGTTCTTTGCCGTTTATTTTTCTTGAGCCCGACAAAACATGAGAATCGTCTTACTGTACATCCAACGTTTCGACCAGGTTTAGGTCTTCTTCAGGGACAATAAACAGCAGTTAGCGGCTACATAACGGGAGCCAAGGACGGGGAGATGTTACTCCACCAACGGTCCAGGAGAGAGAGAGAGAAGAAGAAGCGGAGCCAATGATAATAGAGCTGGGTATGACGACATCCGGTCACCTTCCGGTGTCTCATCTAAAAACACCCTGATAGATACAAACCACTGAAGAATGGGTCCATTGCCCTTCAATGTTGCCTTCAAGCATAAAGTCATCCCTATTGGCGTTATCAATACAGTGCATTATAATAATTATACATTTGTCATACCTTCACCAGAGTTGCAAACATTACTAGGAATCAAATTGTGCTTCATTTTGAGCTACGTCCTGTATATAAATATGCATAACATTCTGGGAGTTAACTTTGTCTCTTAAATAATTGCAAACAGTATTGTACACACAGATGAAGAATCCTAATAGCAGGAATACATATTAAAGTATGAAATAGTCCATGTTAGTGGATTGCAGGTGAGTCACTGTGGTTGTGATTAGGGCTTAAAACCTCTGTGGTTAGGCTTAGGGACAGGAACATCGGGGACCGCACAGACGTCCAGCGAAGACAGGACCCAGACCGGCGAGGCACTGGCTGGTTAGGGGTGAAAGGGTTGGGACAGCGGTCCGAAGACCACTGTCGGTGCACGGTCCATCAAACCGGACAGGTCCCGCAGTCCCGAACATCCACGCAGCCTCCTGTTGTCCTCCGTCTCCAGCCTCCAGTTTTCTATTATTAAACTGTTATTTATTTGTTAAAAGTAAACACGAAGCCGTCACCTTCATCAGCAGCCGTCCGTGTTGCGGTTTAGCTGACGCTGCACCTGGAGCGGTCTCAGCGGCGTGGCTCGGTGAGCAGGTCATCGTGTGTGCGTCGTCTCTCTCCTCTCTCCGGTCCCCTTGCTTCGATGTTATTGCATCGTCATACGTCGTGCCGCATTCGCGTTCGCCTCATGTTGTGCGTAGTACGCCTCAATGTCTATGGACTCGCTAGCGGGCTGTGCTAGGATAGCCTCAGTTAGCTTATGGGCCCGCTTAGCATTAGCATTTAGCTCCAGCATGACTTAGCTTTTAGCAAAAAAAACGGAGAAAGGATTGTTCTTTGCCGTTTATTTTTCTTGAGCCCGACAAAACATGAGAATCGTCTTACTGTACATCCAACGTTTCGACCAGGTTTAGGTCTTCTTCAGGGACAATAAACAGCAGTTAGCGGCTACATAACGGGAGCCAAGGACGGGGAGATGTTACTCCACCAACGGTCCAGGAGAGAGAGAGAGAAGAAGAAGCGGAGCCAATGATAATAGAGCTGGGTATGACGACATCCGGTCACCTTCCGGTGTCTCATCTAAAAACACCCTGATAGATACAAACCACTGAAGAATGGGTCCATTGCCCTTCAATGTTGCCTTCAAGCATAAAGTCATCCCTATTGGCGTTATCAATACAGTGCATTATAATAATTATACATTTGTCATACCTTCACCAGAGTTGCAAACATTACTAGGAATCAAATTGTGCTTCATTTTGAGCTACGTCCTGTATATAAATATGCATAACATTCTGGGAGTTAACTTTGTCTCTTAAATAATTGCAAACAGTATTGTACACACAGATGAAGAATCCTAATAGCAGGAATACATATTAAAGTATGAAATAGTCCATGTTAGTGGATTGCAGGTGAGTCACTGTGGTTGTGATTAGGGCTTAAAACCTCTGTGGTTAGGCTTAGGGACAGGAACATCGGGGACCGCACAGACGTCCAGCGAAGACAGGACCCAGACCGGCGAGGCACTGGCTGGTTAGGGGTGAAAGGGTTGGGACAGCGGTCCGAAGACCACTGTCGGTGCACGGTCCATCAAACCGGACAGGTCCCGCAGTCCCGAACATCCACGCAGCCTCCTGTTGTCCTCCGTCTCCAGCCTCCAGTTTTCTATTATTAAATTGTTATTTATTTGTTAAAAGTAAACACGAAGCCGTCACCTTCATCAGCAGCCGTCCGTGTTGCGGTTTAGCTGACGCTGCACCTGGAGCGGTCTCAGCGGCGTGGCTCGGTTAGCAGGTCATCGTGTGTGCGTCGTCTCTCTCCTCTCTCCGGTCCCCTTGCTTCGATGTTATTGCATCGTCATACGTCGTGCCGCATTCGCGTTCGCCTCATGTTGTGCGTAGTACGCCTCAATGTCTATGGACTCGCTAGCGGGCTGTGCTAGGATAGCCTCAGTTAGCTTATGGGCCCGCTTAGCATTAGCATTTAGCTCCAGCATGACTTAGCTTTTAGCAAAAAAAACGGAGAAAGGATTGTTCTTTGCCGTTTATTTTTCTTGAGCCCGACAAAACATGAGAATCGTCTTACTGTACATCCAACGTTTCGACCAGGTTTAGGTCTTCTTCAGGGACAATAAACAGCAGTTAGCGGCTACATAACGGGAGCCAAGGACGGGGAGATGTTACTCCACCAACGGTCCAGGAGAGAGAGAGAGAAGAAGAAGCGGAGCCAATGATAATAGAGCTGGGTATGACGACATCCGGTCACCTTCCGGTGTCTCATCTAAAAACACCCTGATAGATACAAACCACTGAAGAATGGGTCCATTGCCCTTCAATGTTGCCTTCAAGCATAAAGTCATCCCTATTGGCGTTATCAATACAGTGCATTATAATAATTATACATTTGTCATACCTTCACCAGAGTTGCAAACATTACTAGGAATCAAATTGTGCTTCATTTTGAGCTACGTCCTGTATATAAATATGCATAACATTCTGGGAGTTAACTTTGTCTCTTAAATAATTGCAAACAGTATTGTACACACAGATGAAGAATCCTAATAGCAGGAATACATATTAAAGTATGAAATAGTCCATGTTAGTGGATTGCAGGTGAGTCACTGTGGTTGTGATTAGGGCTTAAAACCTCTGTGGTTAGGCTTAGGGACAGGAACATCGGGGACCGCACAGACGTCCAGCGAAGACAGGACCCAGACCGGCGAGGCACTGGCTGGTTAGGGGTGAAAGGGTTGGGACAGCGGTCCGAAGACCACTGTCGGTGCACGGTCCATCAAACCGGACAGGTCCCGCAGTCCCGAACATCCACGCAGCCTCCTGTTGTCCTCCGTCTCCAGCCTCCAGTTTTCTATTATTAAACTGTTATTTATTTGTTAAAAGTAAACACGAAGCCGTCACCTTCATCAGCAGCCGTCCGTGTTGCGGTTTAGCTGACGCTGCACCTGGAGCGGTCTCAGCGGCGTGGCTCGGTGAGCAGGTCATCGTGTGTGCGTCGTCTCTCTCCTCTCTCCGGTCCCCTTGCTTCGATGTTATTGCATCGTCATACGTCGTGCCGCATTCGCGTTCGCCTCATGTTGTGCGTAGTACGCCTCAATGTCTATGGACTCGCTAGCGGGCTGTGCTAGGATAGCCTCAGTTAGCTTATGGGCCCGCTTAGCATTAGCATTTAGCTCCAGCATGACTTAGCTTTTAGCAAAAAAAACGGAGAAAGGATTGTTCTTTGCCGTTTATTTTTCTTGAGCCCGACAAAACATGAGAATCGTCTTACTGTACATCCAACGTTTCGACCAGGTTTAGGTCTTCTTCAGGGACAATAAACAGCAGTTAGCGGCTACATAACGGGAGCCAAGGACGGGGAGATGTTACTCCACCAACGGTCCAGGAGAGAGAGAGAGAAGAAGAAGCGGAGCCAATGATAATAGAGCTGGGTATGACGACATCCGGTCACCTTCCGGTGTCTCATCTAAAAACACCCTGATAGATACAAACCACTGAAGAATGGGTCCATTGCCCTTCAATGTTGCCTTCAAGCATAAAGTCATCCCTATTGGCGTTATCAATACAGTGCATTATAATAATTATACATTTGTCATACCTTCACCAGAGTTGCAAACATTACTAGGAATCAAATTGTGCTTCATTTTGAGCTACGTCCTGTATATAAATATGCATAACATTCTGGGAGTTAACTTTGTCTCTTAAATAATTGCAAACAGTATTGTACACACAGATGAAGAATCCTAATAGCAGGAATACATATTAAAGTATGAAATAGTCCATGTTAGTGGATTGCAGGTGAGTCACTGTGGTTGTGATTAGGGCTTAAAACCTCTGTGGTTAGGCTTAGGGACAGGAACATCGGGGACCGCACAGACGTCCAGCGAAGACAGGACCCAGACCGGCGAGGCACTGGCTGGTTAGGGGTGAAAGGGTTGGGACAGCGGTCCGAAGACCACTGTCGGTGCACGGTCCATCAAACCGGACAGGTCCCGCAGTCCCGAACATCCACGCAGCCTCCTGTTGTCCTCCGTCTCCAGCCTCCAGTTTTCTATTATTAAACTGTTATTTATTTGTTAAAAGTAAACACGAAGCCGTCACCTTCATCAGCAGCCGTCCGTGTTGCGGTTTAGCTGACGCTGCACCTGGAGCGGTCTCAGCGGCGTGGCTCGGTGAGCAGGTCATCGTGTGTGCGTCGTCTCTCTCCTCTCTCCGGTCCCCTTGCTTCGATGTTATTGCATCGTCATACGTCGTGCCGCATTCGCGTTCGCCTCATGTTGTGCGTAGTACGCCTCAATGTCTATGGACTCGCTAGCGGGCTGTGCTAGGATAGCCTCAGTTAGCTTATGGGCCCGCTTAGCATTAGCATTTAGCTCCAGCATGACTTAGCTTTTAGCAAAAAAACGGAGAAAGGATTGTTCTTTGCCGTTTATTTTTCTTGAGCCCGACAAAACATGAGAATCGTCTTACTGTACATCCAACGTTTCGACCAGGTTTAGGTCTTCTTCAGGGACAATAAACAGCAGTTAGCGGCTACATAACGGGAGCCAAGGACGGGGAGATGTTACTCCACCAACGGTCCAGGAGAGAGAGAGAGAAGAAGAAGCGGAGCCAATGATAATAGAGCTGGGTATGACGACATCCGGTCACCTTCCGGTGTCTCATCTAAAAACACCCTGATAGATACAAACCACTGAAGAATGGGTCCATTGCCCTTCAATGTTGCCTTCAAGCATAAAGTCATCCCTATTGGCGTTATCAATACAGTGCATTATAATAATTATACATTTGTCATACCTTCACCAGAGTTGCAAACATTACTAGGAATCAAATTGTGCTTCATTTTGAGCTACGTCCTGTATATAAATATGCATAACATTCTGGGAGTTAACTTTGTCTCTTAAATAATTGCAAACAGTATTGTACACACAGATGAAGAATCCTAATAGCAGGAATACATATTAAAGTATGAAATAGTCCATGTTAGTGGATTGCAGGTGAGTCACTGTGGTTGTGATTAGGGCTTAAAACCTCTGTGGTTAGGCTTAGGGACAGGAACATCGGGGACCGCACAGACGTCCAGCGAAGACAGGACCCAGACCGGCGAGGCACTGGCTGGTTAGGGGTGAAAGGGTTGGGACAGCGGTCCGAAGACCACTGGGTTAGGGTTAGGGTTAGGGTTAGGGGTTAGGGTTAGGGGTGAAAGGGTTGGGACAGCGGTCCGAAGACCACTGTCGGTGCACGGTCCATCAAACCGGACAGGTCCCGCAGTCCCGAACATCCACGCAGCCTCCTGTTGTCCTCCGTCTCCAGCCTCCAGTTTTCTATTATTAAACTGTTATTTATTTGTTAAAAGTAAACACGAAGCCGTCACCTTCATCAGCAGCCGTCCGTGTTGCGGTTTAGCTGACGCTGCACCTGGAGCGGTCTCAGCGGCGTGGCTCGGTTAGCAGGTCATCGTGTGTGCGTCGTCTCTCTCCTCTCTCCGGTCCCCTTGCTTCGATGTTATTGCATCGTCATACGTCGTGCCGCATTCGCGTTCGCCTCATGTTGTGCGTAGTACGCCTCAATGTCTATGGACTCGCTAGCGGGCTGTGCTAGGATAGCCTCAGTTAGCTTATGGGCCCGCTTAGCATTAGCATTTAGCTCCAGCATGACTTAGCTTTTAGCAAAAAAAACGGAGAAAGGATTGTTCTTTGCCGTTTATTTTTCTTGAGCCCGACAAAACATGAGAATCGTCTTACTGTACATCCAACGTTTCGACCAGGTTTAGGTCTTCTTCAGGGACAATAAACAGCAGTTAGCGGCTACATAACGGGAGCCAAGGACGGGGAGATGTTACTCCACCAACGGTCCAGGAGAGAGAGAGAGAAGAAGAAGCGGAGCCAATGATAATAGAGCTGGGTATGACGACATCCGGTCACCTTCCGGTGTCTCATCTAAAAACACCCTGATAGATACAAACCACTGAAGAATGGGTCCATTGCCCTTCAATGTTGCCTTCAAGCATAAAGTCATCCCTATTGGCGTTATCAATACAGTGCATTATAATAATTATACATTTGTCATACCTTCACCAGAGTTGCAAACATTACTAGGAATCAAATTGTGCTTCATTTTGAGCTACGTCCTGTATATAAATATGCATAACATTCTGGGAGTTAACTTTGTCTCTTAAATAATTGCAAACAGTATTGTACACACAGATGAAGAATCCTAATAGCAGGAATACATATTAAAGTATGAAATAGTCCATGTTAGTGGATTGCAGGTGAGTCACTGTGGTTGTGATTAGGGCTTAAAACCTCTGTGGTTAGGCTTAGGGACAGGAACATCGGGGACCGCACAGACGTCCAGCGAAGACAGGACCCAGACCGGCGAGGCACTGGCTGGTTAGGGGTGAAAGGGTTGGGACAGCGGTCCGAAGACCACTGTCGGTGCACGGTCCATCAAACCGGACAGGTCCCGCAGTCCCGAACATCCACGCAGCCTCCTGTTGTCCTCCGTCTCCAGCCTCCAGTTTTCTATTATTAAACTGTTATTTATTTGTTAAAAGTAAACACGAAGCCGTCACCTTCATCAGCAGCCGTCCGTGTTGCGGTTTAGCTGACGCTGCACCTGGAGCGGTCTCAGCGGCGTGGCTCGGTTAGCAGGTCATCGTGTGTGCGTCGTCTCTCTCCTCTCTCCGGTCCCCTTGCTTCGATGTTATTGCATCGTCATACGTCGTGCCGCATTCGCGTTCGCCTCATGTTGTGCGTAGTACGCCTCAATGTCTATGGACTCGCTAGCGGGCTGTGCTAGGATAGCCTCAGTTAGCTTATGGGCCCGCTTAGCATTAGCATTTAGCTCCAGCATGACTTAGCTTTTAGCAAAAAAAACGGAGAAAGGATTGTTCTTTGCCGTTTATTTTTCTTGAGCCCGACAAAACATGAGAATCGTCTTACTGTACATCCAACGTTTCGACCAGGTTTAGGTCTTCTTCAGGGACAATAAACAGCAGTTAGCGGCTACATAACGGGAGCCAAGGACGGGGAGATGTTACTCCACCAACGGTCCAGGAGAGAGAGAGAGAAGAAGAAGCGGAGCCAATGATAATAGAGCTGGGTATGACGACATCCGGTCACCTTCCGGTGTCTCATCTAAAAACACCCTGATAGATACAAACCACTGAAGAATGGGTCCATTGCCCTTCAATGTTGCCTTCAAGCATAAAGTCATCCCTATTGGCGTTATCAATACAGTGCATTATAATAATTATACATTTGTCATACCTTCACCAGAGTTGCAAACATTACTAGGAATCAAATTGTGCTTCATTTTGAGCTACGTCCTGTATATAAATATGCATAACATTCTGGGAGTTAACTTTGTCTCTTAAATAATTGCAAACAGTATTGTACACACAGATGAAGAATCCTAATAGCAGGAATACATATTAAAGTATGAAATAGTCCATGTTAGTGGATTGCAGGTGAGTCACTGTGGTTGTGATTAGGGCTTAAAACCTCTGTGGTTAGGCTTAGGGACAGGAACATCGGGGACCGCACAGACGTCCAGCGAAGACAGGACCCAGACCGGCGAGGCACTGGCTGGTTAGGGGTGAAAGGGTTGGGACAGCGGTCCGAAGACCACTGTCGGTGCACGGTCCATCAAACCGGACAGGTCCCGCAGTCCCGAACATCCACGCAGCCTCCTGTTGTCCTCCGTCTCCAGCCTCCAGTTTTCTATTATTAAACTGTTATTTATTTGTTAAAAGTAAACACGAAGCCGTCACCTTCATCAGCAGCCGTCCGTGTTGCGGTTTAGCTGACGCTGCACCTGGAGCGGTCTCAGCGGCGTGGCTCGGTTAGCAGGTCATCGTGTGTGCGTCGTCTCTCTCCTCTCTCCGGTCCCCTTGCTTCGATGTTATTGCATCGTCATACGTCGTGCCGCATTCGCGTTCGCCTCATGTTGTGCGTAGTACGCCTCAATGTCTATGGACTCGCTAGCGGGCTGTGCTAGGATAGCCTCAGTTAGCTTATGGGCCCGCTTAGCATTAGCATTTAGCTCCAGCATGACTTAGCTTTTAGCAAAAAAAACGGAGAAAGGATTGTTCTTTGCCGTTTATTTTTCTTGAGCCCGACAAAACATGAGAATCGTCTTACTGTACATCCAACGTTTCGACCAGGTTTAGGTCTTCTTCAGGGACAATAAACAGCAGTTAGCGGCTACATAACGGGAGCCAAGGACGGGGAGATGTTACTCCACCAACGGTCCAGGAGAGAGAGAGAGAAGAAGAAGCGGAGCCAATGATAATAGAGCTGGGTATGACGACATCCGGTCACCTTCCGGTGTCTCATCTAAAAACACCCTGATAGATACAAACCACTGAAGAATGGGTCCATTGCCCTTCAATGTTGCCTTCAAGCATAAAGTCATCCCTATTGGCGTTATCAATACAGTGCATTATAATAATTATACATTTGTCATACCTTCACCAGAGTTGCAAACATTACTAGGAATCAAATTGTGCTTCATTTTGAGCTACGTCCTGTATATAAATATGCATAACATTCTGGGAGTTAACTTTGTCTCTTAAATAATTGCAAACAGTATTGTACACACAGATGAAGAATCCTAATAGCAGGAATACATATTAAAGTATGAAATAGTCCATGTTAGTGGATTGCAGGTGAGTCACTGTGGTTGTGATTAGGGCTTAAAACCTCTGTGGTTAGGCTTAGGGACAGGAACATCGGGGACCGCACAGACGTCCAGCGAAGACAGGACCCAGACCGGCGAGGCACTGGCTGGTTAGGGGTGAAAGGGTTGGGACAGCGGTCCGAAGACCACTGTCGGTGCACGGTCCATCAAACCGGACAGGTCCCGCAGTCCCGAACATCCACGCAGCCTCCTGTTGTCCTCCGTCTCCAGCCTCCAGTTTTCTATTATTAAACTGTTATTTATTTGTTAAAAGTAAACACGAAGCCGTCACCTTCATCAGCAGCCGTCCGTGTTGCGGTTTAGCTGACGCTGCACCTGGAGCGGTCTCAGCGGCGTGGCTCGGTTAGCAGGTCATCGTGTGTGCGTCGTCTCTCTCCTCTCTCCGGTCCCCTTGCTTCGATGTTATTGCATCGTCATACGTCGTGCCGCATTCGCGTTCGCCTCATGTTGTGCGTAGTACGCCTCAATGTCTATGGACTCGCTAGCGGGCTGTGCTAGGATAGCCTCAGTTAGCTTATGGGCCCGCTTAGCATTAGCATTTAGCTCCAGCATGACTTAGCTTTTAGCAAAAAAAACGGAGAAAGGATTGTTCTTTGCCGTTTATTTTTCTTGAGCCCGACAAAACATGAGAATCGTCTTACTGTACATCCAACGTTTCGACCAGGTTTAGGTCTTCTTCAGGGACAATAAACAGCAGTTAGCGGCTACATAACGGGAGCCAAGGACGGGGAGATGTTACTCCACCAACGGTCCAGGAGAGAGAGAGAGAAGAAGAAGCGGAGCCAATGATAATAGAGCTGGGTATGACGACATCCGGTCACCTTCCGGTGTCTCATCTAAAAACACCCTGATAGATACAAACCACTGAAGAATGGGTCCATTGCCCTTCAATGTTGCCTTCAAGCATAAAGTCATCCCTATTGGCGTTATCAATACAGTGCATTATAATAATTATACATTTGTCATACCTTCACCAGAGTTGCAAACATTACTAGGAATCAAATTGTGCTTCATTTTGAGCTACGTCCTGTATATAAATATGCATAACATTCTGGGAGTTAACTTTGTCTCTTAAATAATTGCAAACAGTATTGTACACACAGATGAAGAATCCTAATAGCAGGAATACATATTAAAGTATGAAATAGTCCATGTTAGTGGATTGCAGGTGAGTCACTGTGGTTGTGATTAGGGCTTAAAACCTCTGTGGTTAGGCTTAGGGACAGGAACATCGGGGACCGCACAGACGTCCAGCGAAGACAGGACCCAGACCGGCGAGGCACTGGCTGGTTAGGGGTGAAAGGGTTGGGACAGCGGTCCGAAGACCACTGTCGGTGCACGGTCCATCAAACCGGACAGGTCCCGCAGTCCCGAACATCCACGCAGCCTCCTGTTGTCCTCCGTCTCCAGCCTCCAGTTTTCTATTATTAAACTGTTATTTATTTGTTAAAAGTAAACACGAAGCCGTCACCTTCATCAGCAGCCGTCCGTGTTGCGGTTTAGCTGACGCTGCACCTGGAGCGGTCTCAGCGGCGTGGCTCGGTTAGCAGGTCATCGTGTGTGCGTCGTCTCTCTCCTCTCTCCGGTCCCCTTGCTTCGATGTTATTGCATCGTCATACGTCGTGCCGCATTCGCGTTCGCCTCATGTTGTGCGTAGTACGCCTCAATGTCTATGGACTCGCTAGCGGGCTGTGCTAGGATAGCCTCAGTTAGCTTATGGGCCCGCTTAGCATTAGCATTTAGCTCCAGCATGACTTAGCTTTTAGCAAAAAAAACGGAGAAAGGATTGTTCTTTGCCGTTTATTTTTCTTGAGCCCGACAAAACATGAGAATCGTCTTACTGTACATCCAACGTTTCGACCAGGTTTAGGTCTTCTTCAGGGACAATAAACAGCAGTTAGCGGCTACATAACGGGAGCCAAGGACGGGGAGATGTTACTCCACCAACGGTCCAGGAGAGAGAGAGAGAAGAAGAAGCGGAGCCAATGATAATAGAGCTGGGTATGACGACATCCGGTCACCTTCCGGTGTCTCATCTAAAAACACCCTGATAGATACAAACCACTGAAGAATGGGTCCATTGCCCTTCAATGTTGCCTTCAAGCATAAAGTCATCCCTATTGGCGTTATCAATACAGTGCATTATAATAATTATACATTTGTCATACCTTCACCAGAGTTGCAAACATTACTAGGAATCAAATTGTGCTTCATTTTGAGCTACGTCCTGTATATAAATATGCATAACATTCTGGGAGTTAACTTTGTCTCTTAAATAATTGCAAACAGTATTGTACACACAGATGAAGAATCCTAATAGCAGGAATACATATTAAAGTATGAAATAGTCCATGTTAGTGGATTGCAGGTGAGTCACTGTGGTTGTGATTAGGGCTTAAAACCTCTGTGGTTAGGCTTAGGGACAGGAACATCGGGGACCGCACAGACGTCCAGCGAAGACAGGACCCAGACCGGCGAGGCACTGGCTGGTTAGGGGTGAAAGGGTTGGGACAGCGGTCCGAAGACCACTGTCGGTGCACGGTCCATCAAACCGGACAGGTCCCGCAGTCCCGAACATCCACGCAGCCTCCTGTTGTCCTCCGTCTCCAGCCTCCAGTTTTCTATTATTAAACTGTTATTTATTTGTTAAAAGTAAACACGAAGCCGTCACCTTCATCAGCAGCCGTCCGTGTTGCGGTTTAGCTGACGCTGCACCTGGAGCGGTCTCAGCGGCGTGGCTCGGTTAGCAGGTCATCGTGTGTGCGTCGTCTCTCTCCTCTCTCCGGTCCCCTTGCTTCGATGTTATTGCATCGTCATACGTCGTGCCGCATTCGCGTTCGCCTCATGTTGTGCGTAGTACGCCTCAATGTCTATGGACTCGCTAGCGGGCTGTGCTAGGATAGCCTCAGTTAGCTTATGGGCCCGCTTAGCATTAGCATTTAGCTCCAGCATGACTTAGCTTTTAGCAAAAAAAACGGAGAAAGGATTGTTCTTTGCCGTTTATTTTTCTTGAGCCCGACAAAACATGAGAATCGTCTTACTGTACATCCAACGTTTCGACCAGGTTTAGGTCTTCTTCAGGGACAATAAACAGCAGTTAGCGGCTACATAACGGGAGCCAAGGACGGGGAGATGTTACTCCACCAACGGTCCAGGGGCCTGTTTCAATAAGGAGGTTCAACCAACTCTGAGTTGAAACTTGAACTCTGAGTTGACTTACCCTGAGATGGGAAACTCTGAGTTTTCGGTTACAGAACAGCTGAAATGAGTTAGTTCAATCAACTCTGAGTTGACCTACTCTGAGTTAAGCGCGTGCACCACAACTATAAAAAGCCATTATCAATGGAGCGCAGATATTACGAGTCACCATGGCAATAGCGCCAGACAAAAAGAGGTCTTCATATTTTTCACCAGCAGAACTGGATGTGCTTATGAAAATAGCTGCTCGAGTCAATGCGTAAGTTTACATTTGAATTACTGTTATACAGTGTTGTGTGTAATTAATTTCTATGTAATCTAAAAACTGTAATTTAATTCCGTAATTTAAAGTAAAATCTGATGTAATTGCATTAAATGCTGCATAAACTATAAAGCAATTATGTATAAAACAATAGTGGATTTAACATCAAATTTAAAAAGATATATTTTTTCAAGAATAATTCATGCAATTGTATAATGTTTATTTGAAAGCATTAAAAGTGCAGTTTCTTGTCTCTCCTTGTATTGTTCAAGTGGTTGAGGTTGATATGGGATTTAGAAAGTAATTAGTAATAAGTAGACCAATACTTTCTAGAGATAGTCATTATTACATTAATCTAATTACACTGTTGAAGAAGCCAGTTGTAGTTAGTAATATAAGTGACTTGCCCAACTGTTATAATATCAGAAGTGAAACTGGAAGAACAGTGTGTTATTCAACCTAATTTTAATTTTCATGTAGGTGCAATCCTGCAGGCATTAAAAGAACATGGCAGCAGCTGAAAATAAAATATAAAAACATAATTCAATTTAGGAAATAAAGAACACCATATAAATTGCTGTGATTTTGTGTTTATTCATTTTTATTTTATTTTGTGGTTGGTTGGTTGTGGTGGTGGATATAATGTGTATTAATCTGTGAAGACATTTCGGCATATCATATCCCGGACTACCCTTCCCTCCTGGAAATCTGCCGGGTTGATGGGGTCTTCCTCTGGGTCTTGTATTTGTAGGGCAGGGTGTTGCTCCCCTCTAATTATGGCAATTACAGGATCGTCCATAAAAGGACATGCCATTTCATTCACTTGATTTGATGCGCTCTGCGTGACTGAAATGTGCGCAATGAATGAATACCGAAAGAATGAATGAGGTGATTAAATACCACTTCCTCTTTAAAAAAGGGGAGGAGACGAAATAAACTCTGGGTTTCCCGAAGAAAACCTGCTCCCGACCAGGTTAGGTTCACAGAGTAAGTTGCCATGGTAACTGACTCTGAGTATAAGTTACCTCTCTTTCTGAAACAGGCTTGACTTACTCTGCTTTCTCAGGTTTAACATACCTCCCATTCTGAAACAGAAAACTCAGAGTTTCCCTCATTTCAGGGTTAACATACTCAGAGTTTTCACTTAACCTCCTTTCTGAAACAGGCCCCAGGAGAGAGAGAGAGAAGAAGAAGCGGAGCCAATGATAATAGAGCTGGGTATGACGACATCCGGTCACCTTCCGGTGTCTCATCTAAAAACACCCTGATAGATACAAACCACTGAAGAATGGGTCCATTGCCCTTCAATGTTGCCTTCAAGCATAAAGTCATCCCTATTGGCGTTATCAATACAGTGCATTATAATAATTATACATTTGTCATACCTTCACCAGAGTTGCAAACATTACTAGGAATCAAATTGTGCTTCATTTTGAGCTACGTCCTGTATATAAATATGCATAACATTCTGGGAGTTAACTTTGTCTCTTAAATAATTGCAAACAGTATTGTACACACAGATGAAGAATCCTAATAGCAGGAATACATATTAAAGTATGAAATAGTCCATGTTAGTGGATTGCAGGTGAGTCACTGTGGTTGTGATTAGGGCTTAAAACCTCTGTGGTTAGGCTTAGGGACAGGAACATCGGGGACCGCACAGACGTCCAGCGAAGACAGGACCCAGACCGGCGAGGCACTGGCTGGTTAGGGGTGAAAGGGTTGGGACAGCGGTCCGAAGACCACTGTCGGTGCACGGTCCATCAAACCGGACAGGTCCCGCAGTCCCGAACATCCACGCAGCCTCCTGTTGTCCTCCGTCTCCAGCCTCCAGTTTTCTATTATTAAACTGTTATTTATTTGTTAAAAGTAAACACGAAGCCGTCACCTTCATCAGCAGCCGTCCGTGTTGCGGTTTAGCTGACGCTGCACCTGGAGCGGTCTCAGCGGCGTGGCTCGGTTAGCAGGTCATCGTGTGTGCGTCGTCTCTCTCCTCTCTCCGGTCCCCTTGCTTCGATGTTATTGCATCGTCATACGTCGTGCCGCATTCGCGTTCGCCTCATGTTGTGCGTAGTACGCCTCAATGTCTATGGACTCGCTAGCGGGCTGTGCTAGGATAGCCTCAGTTAGCTTATGGGCCCGCTTAGCATTAGCATTTAGCTCCAGCATGACTTAGCTTTTAGCAAAAAAAACGGAGAAAGGATTGTTCTTTGCCGTTTATTTTTCTTGAGCCCGACAAAACATGAGAATCGTCTTACTGTACATCCAACGTTTCGACCAGGTTTAGGTCTTCTTCAGGGACAATAAACAGCAGTTAGCGGCTACATAACGGGAGCCAAGGACGGGGAGATGTTACTCCACCAACGGTCCAGGAGAGAGAGAGAGAAGAAGAAGCGGAGCCAATGATAATAGAGCTGGGTATGACGACATCCGGTCACCTTCCGGTGTCTCATCTAAAAACACCCTGATAGATACAAACCACTGAAGAATGGGTCCATTGCCCTTCAATGTTGCCTTCAAGCATAAAGTCATCCCTATTGGCGTTATCAATACAGTGCATTATAATAATTATACATTTGTCATACCTTCACCAGAGTTGCAAACATTACTAGGAATCAAATTGTGCTTCATTTTGAGCTACGTCCTGTATATAAATATGCATAACATTCTGGGAGTTAACTTTGTCTCTTAAATAATTGCAAACAGTATTGTACACACAGATGAAGAATCCTAATAGCAGGAATACATATTAAAGTATGAAATAGTCCATGTTAGTGGATTGCAGGTGAGTCACTGTGGTTGTGATTAGGGCTTAAAACCTCTGTGGTTAGGCTTAGGGACAGGAACATCGGGGACCGCACAGACGTCCAGCGAAGACAGGACCCAGACCGGCGAGGCACTGGCTGGTTAGGGGTGAAAGGGTTGGGACAGCGGTCCGAAGACCACTGTCGGTGCACGGTCCATCAAACCGGACAGGTCCCGCAGTCCCGAACATCCACGCAGCCTCCTGTTGTCCTCCGTCTCCAGCCTCCAGTTTTCTATTATTAAATTGTTATTTATTTGTTAAAAGTAAACACGAAGCCGTCACCTTCATCAGCAGCCGTCCGTGTTGCGGTTTAGCTGACGCTGCACCTGGAGCGGTCTCAGCGGCGTGGCTCGGTTAGCAGGTCATCGTGTGTGCGTCGTCTCTCTCCTCTCTCCGGTCCCCTTGCTTCGATGTTATTGCATCGTCATACGTCGTGCCGCATTCGCGTTCGCCTCATGTTGTGCGTAGTACGCCTCAATGTCTATGGACTCGCTAGCGGGCTGTGCTAGGATAGCCTCAGTTAGCTTATGGGCCCGCTTAGCATTAGCATTTAGCTCCAGCATGACTTAGCTTTTAGCAAAAAAAACGGAGAAAGGATTGTTCTTTGCCGTTTATTTTTCTTGAGCCCGACAAAACATGAGAATCGTCTTACTGTACATCCAACGTTTCGACCAGGTTTAGGTCTTCTTCAGGGACAATAAACAGCAGTTAGCGGCTACATAACGGGAGCCAAGGACGGGGAGATGTTACTCCACCAACGGTCCAGGAGAGAGAGAGAGAGAAGAAGAAGCGGAGCCAATGATAATAGAGCTGGGTATGACGACATCCGGTCACCTTCCGGTGTCTCATCTAAAAACACCCTGATAGATACAAACCACTGAAGAATGGGTCCATTGCCCTTCAATGTTGCCTTCAAGCATAAAGTCATCCCTATTGGCGTTATCAATACAGTGCATTATAATAATTATACATTTGTCATACCTTCACCAGAGTTGCAAACATTACTAGGAATCAAATTGTGCTTCATTTTGAGCTACGTCCTGTATATAAATATGCATAACATTCTGGGAGTTAACTTTGTCTCTTAAATAATTGCAAACAGTATTGTACACACAGATGAAGAATCCTAATAGCAGGAATACATATTAAAGTATGAAATAGTCCATGTTAGTGGATTGCAGGTGAGTCACTGTGGTTGTGATTAGGGCTTAAAACCTCTGTGGTTAGGCTTAGGGACAGGAACATCGGGGACCGCACAGACGTCCAGCGAAGACAGGACCCAGACCGGCGAGGCACTGGCTGGTTAGGGGTGAAAGGGTTGGGACAGCGGTCCGAAGACCACTGTCGGTGCACGGTCCATCAAACCGGACAGGTCCCGCAGTCCCGAACATCCACGCAGCCTCCTGTTGTCCTCCGTCTCCAGCCTCCAGTTTTCTATTATTAAATTGTTATTTATTTGTTAAAAGTAAACACGAAGCCGTCACCTTCATCAGCAGCCGTCCGTGTTGCGGTTTAGCTGACGCTGCACCTGGAGCGGTCTCAGCGGCGTGGCTCGGTTAGCAGGTCATCGTGTGTGCGTCGTCTCTCTCCTCTCTCCGGTCCCCTTGCTTCGATGTTATTGCATCGTCATACGTCGTGCCGCATTCGCGTTCGCCTCATGTTGTGCGTAGTACGCCTCAATGTCTATGGACTCGCTAGCGGGCTGTGCTAGGATAGCCTCAGTTAGCTTATGGGCCCGCTTAGCATTAGCATTTAGCTCCAGCATGACTTAGCTTTTAGCAAAAAAAACGGAGAAAGGATTGTTCTTTGCCGTTTATTTTTCTTGAGCCCGACAAAACATGAGAATCGTCTTACTGTACATCCAACGTTTCGACCAGGTTTAGGTCTTCTTCAGGGACAATAAACAGCAGTTAGCGGCTACATAACGGGAGCCAAGGACGGGGAGATGTTACTCCACCAACGGTCCAGGAGAGAGAGAGAGAGAAGAAGAAGCGGAGCCAATGATAATAGAGCTGGGTATGACGACATCCGGTCACCTTCCGGTGTCTCATCTAAAAACACCCTGATAGATACAAACCACTGAAGAATGGGTCCATTGCCCTTCAATGTTGCCTTCAAGCATAAAGTCATCCCTATTGGCGTTATCAATACAGTGCATTATAATAATTATACATTTGTCATACCTTCACCAGAGTTGCAAACATTACTAGGAATCAAATTGTGCTTCATTTTGAGCTACGTCCTGTATATAAATATGCATAACATTCTGGGAGTTAACTTTGTCTCTTAAATAATTGCAAACAGTATTGTACACACAGATGAAGAATCCTAATAGCAGGAATACATATTAAAGTATGAAATAGTCCATGTTAGTGGATTGCAGGTGAGTCACTGTGGTTGTGATTAGGGCTTAAAACCTCTGTGGTTAGGCTTAGGGACAGGAACATCGGGGACCGCACAGACGTCCAGCGAAGACAGGACCCAGACCGGCGAGGCACTGGCTGGTTAGGGGTGAAAGGGTTGGGACAGCGGTCCGAAGACCACTGTCGGTGCACGGTCCATCAAACCGGACAGGTCCCGCAGTCCCGAACATCCACGCAGCCTCCTGTTGTCCTCCGTCTCCAGCCTCCAGTTTTCTATTATTAAATTGTTATTTATTTGTTAAAAGTAAACACGAAGCCGTCACCTTCATCAGCAGCCGTCCGTGTTGCGGTTTAGCTGACGCTGCACCTGGAGCGGTCTCAGCGGCGTGGCTCGGTTAGCAGGTCATCGTGTGTGCGTCGTCTCTCTCCTCTCTCCGGTCCCCTTGCTTCGATGTTATTGCATCGTCATACGTCGTGCCGCATTCGCGTTCGCCTCATGTTGTGCGTAGTACGCCTCAATGTCTATGGACTCGCTAGCGGGCTGTGCTAGGATAGCCTCAGTTAGCTTATGGGCCCGCTTAGCATTAGCATTTAGCTCCAGCATGACTTAGCTTTTAGCAAAAAAAACGGAGAAAGGATTGTTCTTTGCCGTTTATTTTTCTTGAGCCCGACAAAACATGAGAATCGTCTTACTGTACATCCAACGTTTCGACCAGGTTTAGGTCTTCTTCAGGGACAATAAACAGCAGTTAGCGGCTACATAACGGGAGCCAAGGACGGGGAGATGTTACTCCACCAACGGTCCAGGAGAGAGAGAGAGAAGAAGAAGCGGAGCCAATGATAATAGAGCTGGGTATGACGACATCCGGTCACCTTCCGGTGTCTCATCTAAAAACACCCTGATAGATACAAACCACTGAAGAATGGGTCCATTGCCCTTCAATGTTGCCTTCAAGCATAAAGTCATCCCTATTGGCGTTATCAATACAGTGCATTATAATAATTATACATTTGTCATACCTTCACCAGAGTTGCAAACATTACTAGGAATCAAATTGTGCTTCATTTTGAGCTACGTCCTGTATATAAATATGCATAACATTCTGGGAGTTAACTTTGTCTCTTAAATAATTGCAAACAGTATTGTACACACAGATGAAGAATCCTAATAGCAGGAATACATATTAAAGTATGAAATAGTCCATGTTAGTGGATTGCAGGTGAGTCACTGTGGTTGTGATTAGGGCTTAAAACCTCTGTGGTTAGGCTTAGGGACAGGAACATCGGGGACCGCACAGACGTCCAGCGAAGACAGGACCCAGACCGGCGAGGCACTGGCTGGTTAGGGGTGAAAGGGTTGGGACAGCGGTCCGAAGACCACTGTCGGTGCACGGTCCATCAAACCGGACAGGTCCCGCAGTCCCGAACATCCACGCAGCCTCCTGTTGTCCTCCGTCTCCAGCCTCCAGTTTTCTATTATTAAATTGTTATTTATTTGTTAAAAGTAAACACGAAGCCGTCACCTTCATCAGCAGCCGTCCGTGTTGCGGTTTAGCTGACGCTGCACCTGGAGCGGTCTCAGCGGCGTGGCTCGGTTAGCAGGTCATCGTGTGTGCGTCGTCTCTCTCCTCTCTCCGGTCCCCTTGCTTCGATGTTATTGCATCGTCATACGTCGTGCCGCATTCGCGTTCGCCTCATGTTGTGCGTAGTACGCCTCAATGTCTATGGACTCGCTAGCGGGCTGTGCTAGGATAGCCTCAGTTAGCTTATGGGCCCGCTTAGCATTAGCATTTAGCTCCAGCATGACTTAGCTTTTAGCAAAAAAAACGGAGAAAGGATTGTTCTTTGCCGTTTATTTTTCTTGAGCCCGACAAAACATGAGAATCGTCTTACTGTACATCCAACGTTTCGACCAGGTTTAGGTCTTCTTCAGGGACAATAAACAGCAGTTAGCGGCTACATAACGGGAGCCAAGGACGGGGAGATGTTACTCCACCAACGGTCCAGGAGAGAGAGAGAGAAGAAGAAGCGGAGCCAATGATAATAGAGCTGGGTATGACGACATCCGGTCACCTTCCGGTGTCTCATCTAAAAACACCCTGATAGATACAAACCACTGAAGAATGGGTCCATTGCCCTTCAATGTTGCCTTCAAGCATAAAGTCATCCCTATTGGCGTTATCAATACAGTGCATTATAATAATTATACATTTGTCATACCTTCACCAGAGTTGCAAACATTACTAGGAATCAAATTGTGCTTCATTTTGAGCTACGTCCTGTATATAAATATGCATAACATTCTGGGAGTTAACTTTGTCTCTTAAATAATTGCAAACAGTATTGTACACACAGATGAAGAATCCTAATAGCAGGAATACATATTAAAGTATGAAATAGTCCATGTTAGTGGATTGCAGGTGAGTCACTGTGGTTGTGATTAGGGCTTAAAACCTCTGTGGTTAGGCTTAGGGACAGGAACATCGGGGACCGCACAGACGTCCAGCGAAGACAGGACCCAGACCGGCGAGGCACTGGCTGGTTAGGGGTGAAAGGGTTGGGACAGCGGTCCGAAGACCACTGTCGGTGCACGGTCCATCAAACCGGACAGGTCCCGCAGTCCCGAACATCCACGCAGCCTCCTGTTGTCCTCCGTCTCCAGCCTCCAGTTTTCTATTATTAAATTGTTATTTATTTGTTAAAAGTAAACACGAAGCCGTCACCTTCATCAGCAGCCGTCCGTGTTGCGGTTTAGCTGACGCTGCACCTGGAGCGGTCTCAGCGGCGTGGCTCGGTTAGCAGGTCATCGTGTGTGCGTCGTCTCTCTCCTCTCTCCGGTCCCCTTGCTTCGATGTTATTGCATCGTCATACGTCGTGCCGCATTCGCGTTCGCCTCATGTTGTGCGTAGTACGCCTCAATGTCTATGGACTCGCTAGCGGGCTGTGCTAGGATAGCCTCAGTTAGCTTATGGGCCCGCTTAGCATTAGCATTTAGCTCCAGCATGACTTAGCTTTTAGCAAAAAAAACGGAGAAAGGATTGTTCTTTGCCGTTTATTTTTCTTGAGCCCGACAAAACATGAGAATCGTCTTACTGTACATCCAACGTTTCGACCAGGTTTAGGTCTTCTTCAGGGACAATAAACAGCAGTTAGCGGCTACATAACGGGAGCCAAGGACGGGGAGATGTTACTCCACCAACGGTCCAGGAGAGAGAGAGAGAAGAAGAAGCGGAGCCAATGATAATAGAGCTGGGTATGACGACATCCGGTCACCTTCCGGTGTCTCATCTAAAAACACCCTGATAGATACAAACCACTGAAGAATGGGTCCATTGCCCTTCAATGTTGCCTTCAAGCATAAAGTCATCCCTATTGGCGTTATCAATACAGTGCATTATAATAATTATACATTTGTCATACCTTCACCAGAGTTGCAAACATTACTAGGAATCAAATTGTGCTTCATTTTGAGCTACGTCCTGTATATAAATATGCATAACATTCTGGGAGTTAACTTTGTCTCTTAAATAATTGCAAACAGTATTGTACACACAGATGAAGAATCCTAATAGCAGGAATACATATTAAAGTATGAAATAGTCCATGTTAGTGGATTGCAGGTGAGTCACTGTGGTTGTGATTAGGGCTTAAAACCTCTGTGGTTAGGCTTAGGGACAGGAACATCGGGGACCGCACAGACGTCCAGCGAAGACAGGACCCAGACCGGCGAGGCACTGGCTGGTTAGGGGTGAAAGGGTTGGGACAGCGGTCCGAAGACCACTGTCGGTGCACGGTCCATCAAACCGGACAGGTCCCGCAGTCCCGAACATCCACGCAGCCTCCTGTTGTCCTCCGTCTCCAGCCTCCAGTTTTCTATTATTAAACTGTTATTTATTTGTTAAAAGTAAACACGAAGCCGTCACCTTCATCAGCAGCCGTCCGTGTTGCGGTTTAGCTGACGCTGCACCTGGAGCGGTCTCAGCGGCGTGGCTCGGTGAGCAGGTCATCGTGTGTGCGTCGTCTCTCTCCTCTCTCCGGTCCCCTTGCTTCGATGTTATTGCATCGTCATACGTCGTGCCGCATTCGCGTTCGCCTCATGTTGTGCGTAGTACGCCTCAATGTCTATGGACTCGCTAGCGGGCTGTGCTAGGATAGCCTCAGTTAGCTTATGGGCCCGCTTAGCATTAGCATTTAGCTCCAGCATGACTTAGCTTTTAGCAAAAAAAACGGAGAAAGGATTGTTCTTTGCCGTTTATTTTTCTTGAGCCCGACAAAACATGAGAATCGTCTTACTGTACATCCAACGTTTCGACCAGGTTTAGGTCTTCTTCAGGGACAATAAACAGCAGTTAGCGGCTACATAACGGGAGCCAAGGACGGGGAGATGTTACTCCACCAACGGTCCAGGAGAGAGAGAGAGAAGAAGAAGCGGAGCCAATGATAATAGAGCTGGGTATGACGACATCCGGTCACCTTCCGGTGTCTCATCTAAAAACACCCTGATAGATACAAACCACTGAAGAATGGGTCCATTGCCCTTCAATGTTGCCTTCAAGCATAAAGTCATCCCTATTGGCGTTATCAATACAGTGCATTATAATAATTATACATTTGTCATACCTTCACCAGAGTTGCAAACATTACTAGGAATCAAATTGTGCTTCATTTTGAGCTACGTCCTGTATATAAATATGCATAACATTCTGGGAGTTAACTTTGTCTCTTAAATAATTGCAAACAGTATTGTACACACAGATGAAGAATCCTAATAGCAGGAATACATATTAAAGTATGAAATAGTCCATGTTAGTGGATTGCAGGTGAGTCACTGTGGTTGTGATTAGGGCTTAAAACCTCTGTGGTTAGGCTTAGGGACAGGAACATCGGGGACCGCACAGACGTCCAGCGAAGACAGGACCCAGACCGGCGAGGCACTGGCTGGTTAGGGGTGAAAGGGTTGGGACAGCGGTCCGAAGACCACTGTCGGTGCACGGTCCATCAAACCGGACAGGTCCCGCAGTCCCGAACATCCACGCAGCCTCCTGTTGTCCTCCGTCTCCAGCCTCCAGTTTTCTATTATTAAACTGTTATTTATTTGTTAAAAGTAAACACGAAGCCGTCACCTTCATCAGCAGCCGTCCGTGTTGCGGTTTAGCTGACGCTGCACCTGGAGCGGTCTCAGCGGCGTGGCTCGGTGAGCAGGTCATCGTGTGTGCGTCGTCTCTCTCCTCTCTCCGGTCCCCTTGCTTCGATGTTATTGCATCGTCATACGTCGTGCCGCATTCGCGTTCGCCTCATGTTGTGCGTAGTACGCCTCAATGTCTATGGACTCGCTAGCGGGCTGTGCTAGGATAGCCTCAGTTAGCTTATGGGCCCGCTTAGCATTAGCATTTAGCTCCAGCATGACTTAGCTTTTAGCAAAAAAAACGGAGAAAGGATTGTTCTTTGCCGTTTATTTTTCTTGAGCCCGACAAAACATGAGAATCGTCTTACTGTACATCCAACGTTTCGACCAGGTTTAGGTCTTCTTCAGGGACAATAAACAGCAGTTAGCGGCTACATAACGGGAGCCAAGGACGGGGAGATGTTACTCCACCAACGGTCCAGGAGAGAGAGAGAGAAGAAGAAGCGGAGCCAATGATAATAGAGCTGGGTATGACGACATCCGGTCACCTTCCGGTGTCTCATCTAAAAACACCCTGATAGATACAAACCACTGAAGAATGGGTCCATTGCCCTTCAATGTTGCCTTCAAGCATAAAGTCATCCCTATTGGCGTTATCAATACAGTGCATTATAATAATTATACATTTGTCATACCTTCACCAGAGTTGCAAACATTACTAGGAATCAAATTGTGCTTCATTTTGAGCTACGTCCTGTATATAAATATGCATAACATTCTGGGAGTTAACTTTGTCTCTTAAATAATTGCAAACAGTATTGTACACACAGATGAAGAATCCTAATAGCAGGAATACATATTAAAGTATGAAATAGTCCATGTTAGTGGATTGCAGGTGAGTCACTGTGGTTGTGATTAGGGCTTAAAACCTCTGTGGTTAGGCTTAGGGACAGGAACATCGGGGACCGCACAGACGTCCAGCGAAGACAGGACCCAGACCGGCGAGGCACTGGCTGGTTAGGGGTGAAAGGGTTGGGACAGCGGTCCGAAGACCACTGTCGGTGCACGGTCCATCAAACCGGACAGGTCCCGCAGTCCCGAACATCCACGCAGCCTCCTGTTGTCCTCCGTCTCCAGCCTCCAGTTTTCTATTATTAAACTGTTATTTATTTGTTAAAAGTAAACACGAAGCCGTCACCTTCATCAGCAGCCGTCCGTGTTGCGGTTTAGCTGACGCTGCACCTGGAGCGGTCTCAGCGGCGTGGCTCGGTGAGCAGGTCATCGTGTGTGCGTCGTCTCTC
This sequence comes from Gasterosteus aculeatus, assembly GCF_964276395.1. Taxonomy (NCBI): domain Eukaryota; kingdom Metazoa; phylum Chordata; class Actinopteri; order Perciformes; family Gasterosteidae; genus Gasterosteus; species Gasterosteus aculeatus. Next base: position 7,786 of record NC_135696.1, on the reverse strand, counting down.
TCCTCTCTCCGGTCCCCTTGCTTCGATGTTATTGCATCGTCATACGTCGTGCCGCATTCGCGTTCGCCTCATGTTGTGCGTAGTACGCCTCAATGTCTATGGACTCGCTAGCGGGCTGTGCTAGGATAGCCTCAGTTAGCTTATGGGCCCGCTTAGCATTAGCATTTAGCTCCAGCATGACTTAGCTTTTAGCAAAAAAAACGGAGAAAGGATTGTTCTTTGCCGTTTATTTTTCTTGAGCCCGACAAAACATGAGAATCGTCTTACTGTACATCCAACGTTTCGACCAGGTTTAGGTCTTCTTCAGGGACAATAAACAGCAGTTAGCGGCTACATAACGGGAGCCAAGGACGGGGAGATGTTACTCCACCAACGGTCCAGGAGAGAGAGAGAGAAGAAGAAGCGGAGCCAATGATAATAGAGCTGGGTATGACGACATCCGGTCACCTTCCGGTGTCTCATCTAAAAACACCCTGATAGATACAAACCACTGAAGAATGGGTCCATTGCCCTTCAATGTTGCCTTCAAGCATAAAGTCATCCCTATTGGCGTTATCAATACAGTGCATTATAATAATTATACATTTGTCATACCTTCACCAGAGTTGCAAACATTACTAGGAATCAAATTGTGCTTCATTTTGAGCTACGTCCTGTATATAAATATGCATAACATTCTGGGAGTTAACTTTGTCTCTTAAATAATTGCAAACAGTATTGTACACACAGATGAAGAATCCTAATAGCAGGAATACATATTAAAGTATGAAATAGTCCATGTTAGTGGATTGCAGGTGAGTCACTGTGGTTGTGATTAGGGCTTAAAACCTCTGTGGTTAGGCTTAGGGACAGGAACATCGGGGACCGCACAGACGTCCAGCGAAGACAGGACCCAGACCGGCGAGGCACTGGCTGGTTAGGGGTGAAAGGGTTGGGACAGCGGTCCGAAGACCACTGTCGGTGCACGGTCCATCAAACCGGACAGGTCCCGCAGTCCCGAACATCCACGCAGCCTCCTGTTGTCCTCCGTCTCCAGCCTCCAGTTTTCTATTATTAAACTGTTATTTATTTGTTAAAAGTAAACACGAAGCCGTCACCTTCATCAGCAGCCGTCCGTGTTGCGGTTTAGCTGACGCTGCACCTGGAGCGGTCTCAGCGGCGTGGCTCGGTGAGCAGGTCATCGTGTGTGCGTCGTCTCTCTCCTCTCTCCGGTCCCCTTGCTTCGATGTTATTGCATCGTCATACGTCGTGCCGCATTCGCGTTCGCCTCATGTTGTGCGTAGTACGCCTCAATGTCTATGGACTCGCTAGCGGGCTGTGCTAGGATAGCCTCAGTTAGCTTATGGGCCCGCTTAGCATTAGCATTTAGCTCCAGCATGACTTAGCTTTTAGCAAAAAAAACGGAGAAAGGATTGTTCTTTGCCGTTTATTTTTCTTGAGCCCGACAAAACATGAGAATCGTCTTACTGTACATCCAACGTTTCGACCAGGTTTAGGTCTTCTTCAGGGACAATAAACAGCAGTTAGCGGCTACATAACGGGAGCCAAGGACGGGGAGATGTTACTCCACCAACGGTCCAGGAGAGAGAGAGAGAAGAAGAAGCGGAGCCAATGATAATAGAGCTGGGTATGACGACATCCGGTCACCTTCCGGTGTCTCATCTAAAAACACCCTGATAGATACAAACCACTGAAGAATGGGTCCATTGCCCTTCAATGTTGCCTTCAAGCATAAAGTCATCCCTATTGGCGTTATCAATACAGTGCATTATAATAATTATACATTTGTCATACCTTCACCAGAGTTGCAAACATTACTAGGAATCAAATTGTGCTTCATTTTGAGCTACGTCCTGTATATAAATATGCATAACATTCTGGGAGTTAACTTTGTCTCTTAAATAATTGCAAACAGTATTGTACACACAGATGAAGAATCCTAATAGCAGGAATACATATTAAAGTATGAAATAGTCCATGTTAGTGGATTGCAGGTGAGTCACTGTGGTTGTGATTAGGGCTTAAAACCTCTGTGGTTAGGCTTAGGGACAGGAACATCGGGGACCGCACAGACGTCCAGCGAAGACAGGACCCAGACCGGCGAGGCACTGGCTGGTTAGGGGTGAAAGGGTTGGGACAGCGGTCCGAAGACCACTGTCGGTGCACGGTCCATCAAACCGGACAGGTCCCGCAGTCCCGAACATCCACGCAGCCTCCTGTTGTCCTCCGTCTCCAGCCTCCAGTTTTCTATTATTAAACTGTTATTTATTTGTTAAAAGTAAACACGAAGCCGTCACCTTCATCAGCAGCCGTCCGTGTTGCGGTTTAGCTGACGCTGCACCTGGAGCGGTCTCAGCGGCGTGGCTCGGTGAGCAGGTCATCGTGTGTGCGTCGTCTCTCTCCTCTCTCCGGTCCCCTTGCTTCGATGTTATTGCATCGTCATACGTCGTGCCGCATTCGCGTTCGCCTCATGTTGTGCGTAGTACGCCTCAATGTCTATGGACTCGCTAGCGGGCTGTGCTAGGATAGCCTCAGTTAGCTTATGGGCCCGCTTAGCATTAGCATTTAGCTCCAGCATGACTTAGCTTTTAGCAAAAAAACGGAGAAAGGATTGTTCTTTGCCGTTTATTTTTCTTGAGCCCGACAAAACATGAGAATCGTCTTACTGTACATCCAACGTTTCGACCAGGTTTAGGTCTTCTTCAGGGACAATAAACAGCAGTTAGCGGCTACATAACGGGAGCCAAGGACGGGGAGATGTTACTCCACCAACGGTCCAGGAGAGAGAGAGAGAAGAAGAAGCGGAGCCAATGATAATAGAGCTGGGTATGACGACATCCGGTCACCTTCCGGTGTCTCATCTAAAAACACCCTGATAGATACAAACCACTGAAGAATGGGTCCATTGCCCTTCAATGTTGCCTTCAAGCATAAAGTCATCCCTATTGGCGTTATCAATACAGTGCATTATAATAATTATACATTTGTCATACCTTCACCAGAGTTGCAAACATTACTAGGAATCAAATTGTGCTTCATTTTGAGCTACGTCCTGTATATAAATATGCATAACATTCTGGGAGTTAACTTTGTCTCTTAAATAATTGCAAACAGTATTGTACACACAGATGAAGAATCCTAATAGCAGGAATACATATTAAAGTATGAAATAGTCCATGTTAGTGGATTGCAGGTGAGTCACTGTGGTTGTGATTAGGGCTTAAAACCTCTGTGGTTAGGCTTAGGGACAGGAACATCGGGGACCGCACAGACGTCCAGCGAAGACAGGACCCAGACCGGCGAGGCACTGGCTGGTTAGGGGTGAAAGGGTTGGGACAGCGGTCCGAAGACCACTGTCGGTGCACGGTCCATCAAACCGGACAGGTCCCGCAGTCCCGAACATCCACGCAGCCTCCTGTTGTCCTCCGTCTCCAGCCTCCAGTTTTCTATTATTAAATTGTTATTTATTTGTTAAAAGTAAACACGAAGCCGTCACCTTCATCAGCAGCCGTCCGTGTTGCGGTTTAGCTGACGCTGCACCTGGAGCGGTCTCAGCGGCGTGGCTCGGTTAGCAGGTCATCGTGTGTGCGTCGTCTCTCTCCTCTCTCCGGTCCCCTTGCTTCGATGTTATTGCATCGTCATACGTCGTGCCGCATTCGCGTTCGCCTCATGTTGTGCGTAGTACGCCTCAATGTCTATGGACTCGCTAGCGGGCTGTGCTAGGATAGCCTCAGTTAGCTTATGGGCCCGCTTAGCATTAGCATTTAGCTCCAGCATGACTTAGCTTTTAGCAAAAAAAACGGAGAAAGGATTGTTCTTTGCCGTTTATTTTTCTTGAGCCCGACAAAACATGAGAATCGTCTTACTGTACATCCAACGTTTCGACCAGGTTTAGGTCTTCTTCAGGGACAATAAACAGCAGTTAGCGGCTACATAACGGGAGCCAAGGACGGGGAGATGTTACTCCACCAACGGTCCAGGAGAGAGAGAGAGAAGAAGAAGCGGAGCCAATGATAATAGAGCTGGGTATGACGACATCCGGTCACCTTCCGGTGTCTCATCTAAAAACACCCTGATAGATACAAACCACTGAAGAATGGGTCCATTGCCCTTCAATGTTGCCTTCAAGCATAAAGTCATCCCTATTGGCGTTATCAATACAGTGCATTATAATAATTATACATTTGTCATACCTTCACCAGAGTTGCAAACATTACTAGGAATCAAATTGTGCTTCATTTTGAGCTACGTCCTGTATATAAATATGCATAACATTCTGGGAGTTAACTTTGTCTCTTAAATAATTGCAAACAGTATTGTACACACAGATGAAGAATCCTAATAGCAGGAATACATATTAAAGTATGAAATAGTCCATGTTAGTGGATTGCAGGTGAGTCACTGTGGTTGTGATTAGGGCTTAAAACCTCTGTGGTTAGGCTTAGGGACAGGAACATCGGGGACCGCACAGACGTCCAGCGAAGACAGGACCCAGACCGGCGAGGCACTGGCTGGTTAGGGGTGAAAGGGTTGGGACAGCGGTCCGAAGACCACTGTCGGTGCACGGTCCATCAAACCGGACAGGTCCCGCAGTCCCGAACATCCACGCAGCCTCCTGTTGTCCTCCGTCTCCAGCCTCCAGTTTTCTATTATTAAACTGTTATTTATTTGTTAAAAGTAAACACGAAGCCGTCACCTTCATCAGCAGCCGTCCGTGTTGCGGTTTAGCTGACGCTGCACCTGGAGCGGTCTCAGCGGCGTGGCTCGGTGAGCAGGTCATCGTGTGTGCGTCGTCTCTCTCCTCTCTCCGGTCCCCTTGCTTCGATGTTATTGCATCGTCATACGTCGTGCCGCATTCGCGTTCGCCTCATGTTGTGCGTAGTACGCCTCAATGTCTATGGACTCGCTAGCGGGCTGTGCTAGGATAGCCTCAGTTAGCTTATGGGCCCGCTTAGCATTAGCATTTAGCTCCAGCATGACTTAGCTTTTAGCAAAAAAAACGGAGAAAGGATTGTTCTTTGCCGTTTATTTTTCTTGAGCCCGACAAAACATGAGAATCGTCTTACTGTACATCCAACGTTTCGACCAGGTTTAGGTCTTCTTCAGGGACAATAAACAGCAGTTAGCGGCTACATAACGGGAGCCAAGGACGGGGAGATGTTACTCCACCAACGGTCCAGGAGAGAGAGAGAGAAGAAGAAGCGGAGCCAATGATAATAGAGCTGGGTATGACGACATCCGGTCACCTTCCGGTGTCTCATCTAAAAACACCCTGATAGATACAAACCACTGAAGAATGGGTCCATTGCCCTTCAATGTTGCCTTCAAGCATAAAGTCATCCCTATTGGCGTTATCAATACAGTGCATTATAATAATTATACATTTGTCATACCTTCACCAGAGTTGCAAACATTACTAGGAATCAAATTGTGCTTCATTTTGAGCTACGTCCTGTATATAAATATGCATAACATTCTGGGAGTTAACTTTGTCTCTTAAATAATTGCAAACAGTATTGTACACACAGATGAAGAATCCTAATAGCAGGAATACATATTAAAGTATGAAATAGTCCATGTTAGTGGATTGCAGGTGAGTCACTGTGGTTGTGATTAGGGCTTAAAACCTCTGTGGTTAGGCTTAGGGACAGGAACATCGGGGACCGCACAGACGTCCAGCGAAGACAGGACCCAGACCGGCGAGGCACTGGCTGGTTAGGGGTGAAAGGGTTGGGACAGCGGTCCGAAGACCACTGTCGGTGCACGGTCCATCAAACCGGACAGGTCCCGCAGTCCCGAACATCCACGCAGCCTCCTGTTGTCCTCAGTCTCCAGCCTCCAGTTTTCTATTATTAAACTGTTATTTATTTGTTAAAAGTAAACACGAAGCCGTCACCTTCATCAGCAGCCGTCCGTGTTGCGGTTTAGCTGACGCTGCACCTGGAGCGGTCTCAGCGGCGTGGCTCGGTGAGCAGGTCATCGTGTGTGCGTCGTCTCTCTCCTCTCTCCGGTCCCCTTGCTTCGATGTTATTGCATCGTCATACGTCGTGCCGCATTCGCGTTCGCCTCATGTTGTGCGTAGTACGCCTCAATGTCTATGGACTCGCTAGCGGGCTGTGCTAGGATAGCCTCAGTTAGCTTATGGGCCCGCTTAGCATTAGCATTTAGCTCCAGCATGACTTAGCTTTTAGCAAAAAAAACGGAGAAAGGATTGTTCTTTGCCGTTTATTTTTCTTGAGCCCGACAAAACATGAGAATCGTCTTACTGTACATCCAACGTTTCGACCAGGTTTAGGTCTTCTTCAGGGACAATAAACAGCAGTTAGCGGCTACATAACGGGAGCCAAGGACGGGGAGATGTTACTCCACCAACGGTCCAGGAGAGAGAGAGAAGAAGAAGCGGAGCCAATGATAATAGAGCTGGGTATGACGACATCCGGTCACCTTCCGGTGTCTCATCTAAAAACACCCTGATAGATACAAACCACTGAAGAATGGGTCCATTGCCCTTCAATGTTGCCTTCAAGCATAAAGTCATCCCTATTGGCGTTATCAATACAGTGCATTATAATAATTATACATTTGTCATACCTTCACCAGAGTTGCAAACATTACTAGGAATCAAATTGTGCTTCATTTTGAGCTACGTCCTGTATATAAATATGCATAACATTCTGGGAGTTAACTTTGTCTCTTAAATAATTGCAAACAGTATTGTACACACAGATGAAGAATCCTAATAGCAGGAATACATATTAAAGTATGAAATAGTCCATGTTAGTGGATTGCAGGTGAGTCACTGTGGTTGTGATTAGGGCTTAAAACCTCTGTGGTTAGGCTTAGGGACAGGAACATCGGGGACCGCACAGACGTCCAGCGAAGACAGGACCCAGACCGGCGAGGCACTGGCTGGTTAGGGGTGAAAGGGTTGGGACAGCGGTCCGAAGACCACTGTCGGTGCACGGTCCATCAAACCGGACAGGTCCCGCAGTCCCGAACATCCACGCAGCCTCCTGTTGTCCTCCGTCTCCAGCCTCCAGTTTTCTATTATTAAACTGTTATTTATTTGTTAAAAGTAAACACGAAGCCGTCACCTTCATCAGCAGCCGTCCGTGTTGCGGTTTAGCTGACGCTGCACCTGGAGCGGTCTCAGCGGCGTGGCTCGGTGAGCAGGTCATCGTGTGTGCGTCGTCTCTCTCCTCTCTCCGGTCCCCTTGCTTCGATGTTATTGCATCGTCATACGTCGTGCCGCATTCGCGTTCGCCTCATGTTGTGCGTAGTACGCCTCAATGTCTATGGACTCGCTAGCGGGCTGTGCTAGGATAGCCTCAGTTAGCTTATGGGCCCGCTTAGCATTAGCATTTAGCTCCAGCATGACTTAGCTTTTAGCAAAAAAAACGGAGAAAGGATTGTTCTTTGCCGTTTATTTTTCTTGAGCCCGACAAAACATGAGAATCGTCTTACTGTACATCCAACGTTTCGACCAGGTTTAGGTCTTCTTCAGGGACAATAAACAGCAGTTAGCGGCTACATAACGGGAGCCAAGGACGGGGAGATGTTACTCCACCAACGGTCCAGGAGAGAGAGAGAGAAGAAGAAGCGGAGCCAATGATAATAGAGCTGGGTATGACGACATCCGGTCACCTTCCGGTGTCTCATCTAAAAACACCCTGATAGATACAAACCACTGAAGAATGGGTCCATTGCCCTTCAATGTTGCCTTCAAGCATAAAGTCATCCCTATTGGCGTTATCAATACAGTGCATTATAATAATTATACATTTGT